>NC_056742.1:518904792-519049792 GCF_019279795.1 Protopterus annectens | reverse complement strand
GACTAAACAAAGCTAACTGTGTCCATACATCTCCACTGTACAGATTTTTGCTGAATGTCCAAACTTTTGTGTCATATTTTTGGCCCGTTTTTCATAAAATTGTGGTTTTCTGGCAAACTACTGGCAAGTCATTAAACTAAGCCAAAATTAGTGACATTCATTTGAGTTTCAGACTTCATACCCTTCAGAAATTTCATGCTAAAGCAAAACCTGTTATTCTATCAACTTTCTAACTTTGTAAGAACAATATTTAAAAATTGTTCCTATTTTTGGGCCCTTGTCCCCCATTATTTATATTTTTGTCTAGATTTCTTGCTCCAAGAGGTCGAGAGTTATGACTTTCACTAGTTTTAAGTAATTTTAATCCATTTTCACTTACTCAGGCCAGCTGATTGCCTACATATCTGTGTAGGAAAGTCTCTCTGGTAAACCCTCTACAACATTTTGTATTCATTATGTTTTGCTTCACCTGGATCTTCAACTCATAGCCTCTCCTAATGTTTGTCTTCCATAGAAGTGGCATGGTATCTTTACATTGTCTTCTAGATAACGTAACTAGAATTTTTTGAATCAGGCGATGATATTGTCACATTTAGGTGACGTGTAACAGTAGTGTCAGTGGCAAAAGTGATAGCACACTTGCCTTTGGTGTGGACAGTTGTGGGTTCTATTTCTACACCAGATAGATGGGTTGTTAACATTGTAGTCCACCAAACTAAGGATGATGCACTCTTGAGTGTGCCATAGGAACAGTTTCTGACATCCTAGCCAAATTTCCCCTACTTTTGTCTCCCCTGAAAAGATACTACTAACCTACTGGGACTGACCTGGTCAATAAATAAATATTAGTGGTCAGCAGACATTATCATACCACAGATAATAATTTTGGAGGTACTTCTATAATAGTTTCTAACCGACAGGTCATCTACTCATATTATATGAACTTGGCAATTACCTTCTTAGTGGAGCTGTGATGTTGTGGCAGCCATACACTTGAAAACAAAGTCGTGTGAAAAAAATGTAGCTGAAGAATTTAGACATGTCAGCCCAGGAGAACAATAAAATGTGCTTGTCAGCTGAGGTAAGTAATAGTTTTCATTAGATTTATGAACTATCCCTAGGATTCCGAAATGGTCACTATGAGTGGTCAGCTTTATGAGCAGCTGACCTCTTGCTGTAACCATTTCTGACTCAGAGACCACCCTTTCATACAGATTTTCCATGAGTGGGCGCATCAGCAAAGAGGGTGGTTCCAACAGCTTTGGTACCTGGTAATGAGGCTATCCAGAGGAGAAGAAAGGGCTGCAGCTATTCATTTACACTGATAAGCATTTCAGAGGATCTTCCGTCCACATAAATTACCATGGCTGGCCAAAAAATGGCAGTCACACATTGAAGTTAATAAAGAAGCTACTACTCATGTAAGTTCAGTAAAATTCAATCGATACATAGAGGTGCAGAATATGTGAGCATGTGTATGTTTGTGGCAGTGTGTGTGTGCGTGTCTGCAAGGGTATGAATAGAGTCTAATTATTCTGTGTATATCTAGTGTGTGTTTGTGAGTGTGCATGTGTGTGTGTGTGTGTGTGTGTGTGTGTGTGTGTGTGTGTGTGTGTGTGTGTGTGTGTGTGTGTGTGTGTGTGTGTGTGTGTGTGTGCGCGTGTGCATGTGTGTGTGTGTGTGTGTGTGTGTGTGTGTGTGTGTGTGTGTGTGTGTGTGTGTGTGTGTGTGACATGTATGTTTGTGTGTATGCATGTGTGTGGGTGTCTGTATGTGGTGTGTGTTTTTTGTGTGTGTGTGTGTGTGTGTGTGTGTGTGTGTGTGTGTGTGTGTGTGTGCGTGCGCTTGCGTGTGTCACAGCATACATTTGAGTAAATCAGTGAGTGGTCTATGAGTGTGATTGAGTGTGTGGGGCGTATGATGTATTGATCGGCTGCTTGTGCATGTGTGGTAGTGTCTGCTAGTCCATGTCTTTGTGTGTGTGTATGTGTGTGTGTGTGTGTGTGTGTGTGTGTGTGTGTGTGTGTGTGTGTGTGTGTGTGTGTGTGTATGCATGCATGTGTGTATGAATGTCTGAACTTATGGGTAAAGTTGCCTCAGAACTGCATTTTTCGTGGCTGTATAAGTCAACCTACCTGTCAAACTACAAGACGTAGGAGGACTCAGCAGAGGTGTGACATAACATAACTGCATTCAATTCTTTTTGTCTTCATCTTCTGTTTGATTTAGCATTTGTTGCATTTTGTTAGTTTCAGAATAACCCTAGCATCTGGTAAACTGGTCCATTTTCTGCATATCAGTTGTGCTAAACAAAATAGTCTACAGCACTTTAAACATACTTCTGTGGTTTCCTGTGTAAATGTTTTTACAATAACAGGTACCTAACAATATGAATCCATGGGTTTAAATGACAAATAAAAAGTTCATTAGTTTTGTTCTGCCTACCTTTTTCTACCTAGAAATCAAGTCTGATCTGTCCCTTTCTTGTACCATACTGTATTCTCCTGGCTGCTTCCTCTGGTTTAGCTCATCCTCTTACAGGAACTATTTTAATTACTAGTAGATGGACTGACATCTAGTTAGAAGTACAGACAACATGTGCCACAGAACTGATGTTTTAGTAATGGCTAATATGTGTCAGATTATGAGTCATGATTTCCAGACGTTCACTGGTTGTTGGTATGATGACCAGCACACACCCTGGAATACATTACATCACTAATAAAAGGGCTGTTAGGAAACAAATAAAAAGTAAAAGCAGCTGTGAATGTGTAAGTGCAGGGTTTTATGAAGCAGAATTGCATAATGAAATTCTAGGAATACTGGTGCAAGCTGTCCATAAAACATGCATAAAAAACAGAGAAAACTTAGTGTGGTAGGAAATGTTTTTCACCCAGAAAAAAAAACAGGGCATAGACAAGCTAACTTACTGAGCTCAACAGTATGGACTGAAACATGAAGGTAAATTAAAAGGACAATAAAAACATCTGTGTAGTCAAAGATGTCAACATGCAAGCCAGACCTGCTTGGACTAGAGTAAAGCTGGGAACACGTTGAGTGATGCATCTGTCATGGTTCATAATCACAACTCATTATCTGTTCCCTCATCATTCATCCGTCACCAACTCCTCCTTAACAGTATCTGCATAAACTCACGAGAGATGACAACTGCTCGCCACAATGCAGTAGTATGTGTATATTGCTTAACCATCTGCATGGGCTTATAATGTTAAATCCAGATGTTTTATGTTTCAGAAAAGCATTGTGTTCTGCTTGTACACAAAATACTGAAAACTATGAGACATGGCAGGACGCAGCAATACTCTAGCATAATGTAACCACATAAGCAGTGAATGTGTTTGTGCAGCTAAAAAATGCAAGCAAATTGTGTCTTACAACTGCAGAAAAATGTTACTACTTACTGTATGAGGTAATGAAGTTTACTTGTCTTATCTGATCTGTATGAGGTAATTACTTGTTGCAAATTCACATGGGCTAAGTGCTGTTAACCAGACTGTATCAATGTAATACGTGGCATCAACCTGTGGATAACGGCTAAGCGCTTTATATTGCATGTTGCACTTCGGACAGGTTTTGCATGCCATGCTTTGAATTTGTAATGCATTTCACTCCCATTATATGCACAGTATTATCATGTCTATGTAGCTCTATGTATTTGTCAGTTGTAAAGTTTATATTATCTGCTTTTGTGCTTTTTACACCTACTGTATGCAGCTTCTGAGCATCTGTACATAACTCAGATTGTGAATTATCAATTGCAAAGTTGCATTACTCTGACTTTGGCCTGGGTCATGCCTACAAAGTCTCTACATTACGTCACACAACTGCTCAATAAACAAATAAATAAAAATGAAAGCAGACACTGGACTGCACCTGAATTCATGCAGAAATCCATTCCAGCATGCAGTTGTACGGTATGTCTCTGAAGCTCAACCATTCCAGCATGCAGCTGTACGGTATGTCTCTGAAGCTCAACCATTCCAGCATGCAGATGTACGGTATGTCTCTGAAGCTCAACCATTCCAGCATGCAGATGTACGGTATGTCTCTGAAGCTCAACCATTCCAGCATGCAGTTGTAAGGTATGTCTCTGAAGCTCAAGCTGTTTTTAGCAGATGCTTTGAGTATGTGGATAAGAAACATGTACAGCATTAAATTAAATGTAGCCACTTTTAAAAGAAGATAGTGATCAAATCTTTTATGCTGTCACAAAGGTATACATAGAGTAAGGTAAATGGGATATCTGCCCTGGGTGCAAAGCGGTAAGGGGATCATTGACTAATGCGGATTGATCCAGGGTGCAGAACCTGCAGTCATTTCTGTATCAGCATTTCTGAATTCGGGTATAGAAATGATTACTGCTTTTGTGGTCACGACTGAAATGCTTCAGTGCTTTGTGTACAGTAGAAAGAAGCAAAGGACTTTTTTTTCTTTTTCTCTAAAACTTAATGTTGGGGGTGGTGGATCAGGGATGGCAGAGAAACTTAATGTTGGGGGTGGTGGATCAGGGATGGCAGTGGACATAAGAATACTTAGCTGCCAATCTGTGCTGTCCAGATGGAGTAACTATGCATCAGAATATCCAAGAGTGCCTCAAGTCATTGCTGGCTATTTTTGTTGAGAACAGCACTTGGTTATCAGGAGACAAAGTTAAATGGCTAACTCAGTCACCTCAACCTTTTACAAAGATAATTCTCCTGGCCTGGTAACGAGCTTGCATGGAGTATAGCTAAAAGACCACATGCACTGCTTGAATCAAAGCAGAGAGTTTCACTAATAGGCTAAGAGAAGGGAAGATCAGGTGTTAAAATCAAAGACCATTATCAAAATCACACCGCTTTAGGACTCCAACTCTGTGAACAAACAAATCAATTGGATGCAGATTTTAAGTATGTTAATGAGATCTGAAGGTGATACAGACATGGGTACTTCAAGGTGACAGAAACTTACATTTAACCAAAGGAAGGAGGAGTAAAGGTACAGATAACATGACACAAGGGTCATTACTGGACCTAGACCCTTGTCCATATTTACTCTGAAATTCATGTCTTAGTATAAATGTACTGGGATGGAGCCTTTCTCCCCAGGCGTCCACTGAAATTGGGCTCTGCCCAATGTACAACCCTAAAAAGAAGACCACAAAGAAATATTATGCAAGAAATTTGGAGGTGTGTTTCTCACACCCCTAGTCATTATAATAACATCATATCACATGCATGCAAGGAAAAAAAGTTGGTCTGTATCCCTAAAGAATTTCCTTAAAATACTCTCATAGAGAGATCTGCATATCAGATTACAGATGGTAATTTTCTAACACAAAGCATCACCAACTAAAGTTATAATATTTCTTCATTTTTAGTTAGCTCCATGATGCAGTAGATATGACAATGAACCATATAGCCAGGGTTTGATTCTTACCTCTGGCAGTGGAGGAGCTGAGTGGGGCAGGGAAAGAAGTGAAGAGGTGATTCTCGCTCACTTAGTGGGAAAACTAGGGCTGTGTGAATCCCTATGATATATAATACAAATCATTGGTCTAATCAGTCATATACAGCATTTTCTTGTAGAAATATACCTTGTATGTCAACAGTTCAGATATGCAGTCACAGGCAGTTAAACTTGCCTGGGAAATTCCATGTCTGATGGTCACTTACTCACTATGACAATACCATCCTTACCCTGTGATCTGTTACCCAAAGACAGCAAGTACTGTCAGTTATGGCTAATGTCTGTAGCATGTCCACTGTGATAGCCATTCCATCCTCTTCCATCTCAGACAATATCTCCTGAAGCCCCTGATTATAGGGTAGCATGGAGAGAAGGGTGAGAAACACCATGGAATCAAGCAGCTTAAGTTTGGCAGGTTAAAAGATTTGGCCTCAGACTTTCTACCCTATTAACAATTTAAAATTCTTATCAACCTGTCTTCTGCACTGATGTCATCCAGCCATCCATCTACAACCCCCTTCTCCCCATTTTTGCACATGGGGGTCAGGGTTTCACTTCAACAACGACAAGTATCTATAGCCAAGGTTTACACCACCGGGCGGCTAACCCTGCCATGGTAGTTCTTCCACACCACACACTCACATGCACACTCAAATCTATGGTTAAGGTATAGGGTCCAATCCACCTGCTGCATGTCTTTGGAATGTGGGAGGAAACCAGAGCACCCAGAGGAAACCCACACTAATACAGAGAGGACATGCAAATCTGAAATTCCTTTTCTAGAAAGAGTATAGCTTGTATGAACTCACACTTTATGTCACAGGTTAATACTAAACCTACAGCCAAATGTTTATAAAATAGTCATGACAACCCTTGACAGTGAGAATATATTAGGTTCTCCTAGTAAGAAGATTATTTCCACAAAAACCCCAGCATGAACGTTTGGTCTCCTATCCAATTGTCAAGCATAGATTTGAAAGAATATAGGGTGTCACTTTGTATTTTGGTTTTGGGTAGTGGAGGCATAACCTTATTCTAGGTGACTTTAGGAGATATAAGGAGGGGGACTTTATTAGAAATGAGTACAGTACAGCAATGGGCATCTTACGTACGTTTCAAACACAATTGAAGAAGCTTTGTAATCAGCTTCAGAGTTGCTAGAGACCCTGAGCTCATAACTGGGCTTGCACTCCTAGATGCTACGCTTCAGGATTTTTTATTTCTTAGTGATGCTACGCTTTGGGTTTTTTTATTTCTTAGTGATGCTACGCTTCAGGTTTTTTAATTTCTTAGTGATGCTACGCTTCAGGTTTTTTTATTTCTTAGTGATGCTACGCTTCAGGTTTTTTTATTTCTTAGTGATGCTATGCGTCAGGTTGTTTTATTTCTTAGTGATGCTACGCTTCAGGTTTTTTTATTTCTTAGTGATGCTACGCTTCAGGTTTTTTTATTTCTTAGTGATGCTATGCTTCAGGTTTTTTTATTTCTTAGTGATGCTACGCTTCAGGTTTTTTTATTTCTTAGTGATGCTACGCTTCAGGTTTTTTTATTTCTTAGTGATGCTACGCTTCAGGTTTTTTTATTTCTTAGTGATGCTATGCGTCAGGTTGTTTTATTTCTTAGTGATGCTATGCTTCAGGTTTTTCTATTTCTTAGTGATGCTACACTTCAGGTTTTTTTATTTCTTAGTGATGCTACGCTTCAGGTTTTTTTATTTCTTAGTGATGCTACGCTTCAGGTTTTTTTATTTCTTAGTGATGCTACGCTTCAGGTTTTTTTATTTCTTAGTGATGCTACGCTTCAGGTTTTTTTATTTCTTAGTGATGCTACGCTTCAGGTTTTTTTATTTCTTAGTGATGCTATGCTTCAGGTTTTTTTATTTCTTAGTGATGCTACGCTTTGGGTTTTTTTATTTCTTAGTGATGCTGCACTTCGGGTTTTTTTATTTCTTAGTGATGCTACGCTTCAGGTTTTTTTATTTCTTAGCGATGCTACGCTTCAGGTTTTTTTATTTCTTAGTGATGCTATGCGTCAGGTTGTTTTATTTCTTAGTGATGCTATGCTTCAGGTTTTTCTATTTCTTAGTGATGCTACACTTCAGGTTTTTTTATTTCTTAGTGATGCTATGCTTCAGGTTTTTTTATTTCTTAGTTTCATATTCATAGGTGTATACTAGGCTAGCAACCTCTATGGTCTTTATAAGCCTAGCCATACAACCCAAATGTGTCCCACAAAGTATGCATTTTAGATGTTTATATGGGGGTGATTGTTGGTTACAATGATTTACTGATTGCCCCTGTCCATCAGAGATGTGGGTTCCAGACCAGTGATACATTTTTAATTTCCATTCAATGGTCTAAGTTATGCTTAACTAGGGTTAAGGAGGACTTTGTTTCACATGGATGGGGAGCTTGTTCCAGAGAAAGAGAATTCTCAGAGATACATAGCTGTCTCTCCAACATGTCCTATTTATGTTGCAAGCAAAATTTAGGTTTTTAGATCTAGTAGTTCTGATGCTGTTTGTTCTGGAATGTGAAAAAAGTTCATCAGAGTGGTGTCCAGGGATGCCCGGTATGCCAGGCATAAATCACCTCTCAGTAGTCTGTAGGAGACTGAGTACAGAGATAGGGCTTTGAGGCGATCCACATAGGACATTGTGTTTATACCCTGCATTCTTTTTGTAAGAAACCTTTGTGGTCATTCTAGTTGCTGTATGTGCCTGATCAGGTACATAATGAAGGAGGTATTATACTCAATGATCGGTCTGATGAGGGCAGGGTATAGGGGTACAATGACTTCCCTGGACCTAGATATCATGCACTTACTTATAAGTTGTGCAACTTAGAAAGATTTCCTCACTACCTTGGATACATGTTGGTCGAAGGTCAGGTTGCTGTCTACTTGTGTTTCCAGATCCCTGACTAGTAGGTCAACTCTTAGGGTGTTTTATTAATGACCTAGTTCCCTGGGGTGTCCAACTTCCCAAAAGGAACTATAATGAAATTTATTTGCATTGAGCTTTAAGCCATGGATTTGGCACCAATAAGTTGTCTATATTAGACCCTCTTATAAGATGTTAGTGTCTTGGGGGGATTCTATGACTGATCCCGGTTTGCAGTCATCTGCAAACTTGGTCAGCCAGTGGTCTTTGACATTAGCCTTGACTTCTGAGAAGAATACGCTAAAGAAGAGTGGAGCAAGCACAGAGCCTTGAGTGACTCCACTGGTGAATGGCCACTTTGAGGAGGTGGTCTCACCAGCCCTAACTTCTGAGTTTATGCCTAATTCCCTAAGTTTGTAAACAAAGCCAGAGTGGGATATTGTAGTAAATGCCTTAGCCAGGTTAAGGTAGGCAGTATGTACTGCTTTACCCTCAGTCATTGCCTTGGTGACCTTCTCAAAGAAGTACCCCATGTTCACTAGGCATGGCCTTCCTTTGACAAGGCCAAACTGGGATGGAGCCAGGTCTGAAGGTCTCCTATGTTTTTGTTTATCATTTCCATGATAATTCCTTCCATGGCTTTGCATATAAGACTAATCAGACTAATGGATCTGTAGTATCTGGAATCTGTTGATGGTCCACCCTTTTGAAGAGGGATGACTATTGCAGCTATTCATGTGGTACGAAGCCTGTTTTAACATTATAATTAAATGGTAGCTCCAATGGCCCAGATAGGTCATGTTTTAGACTATTTGGGAGGCATCCTGGAATATTATCAGGGCCCACTGAAGCTGTGTTCATGGCCTTAGCAAATGTAGCCAGGACAAACTCTCTATTTATGGTTGGAGGAGTTGTGTTGAAGGTATTTATTTATTTATTTATTGACATTTGATTATCGTGAAAGTCTGAATGGGTAGAAGCCCATTTTCAATAGAGGACTGGGGAGAAAAGCTCCAAATTATTACAGAACATTTTAAGAACAATAATTTTACAATCTTCAAAAATAAAATAAGAACTTCTGCAAGATATATGACAATCATTTAATATTTAGAGACATTTTAGACAGTTTGTAGAGAAATTAAACATAAGTTAGTCTAATACAGATAGGAATTTCAATATTAAGTGAGGGAAAAACAGGCTTATGATATATTTAGAAAAAAGTCAGGGGAGAGAATTAGCAGTAAGGAAGTAAGTGAAGAAGGGAGACTAAGGATGTATAAGGAATGAAAAGGTACTTGTTCACATTTAGGGATATAGTTTATCCTGGTTTTGAGCTAGAACAGAGACAGATTTTAGCTAGGGAGTCTTTCAGAGTGGTTTTGAAAGATGAGAGGGAGGGTATAGACCTGATGGATACAGATAAGGAGTTCCAGGCCTTAACAACCTTGTACGAATCCAGAGAATGCCCAGATTTGCTAGGTTAGTAGACAGATAGGAGTTTTTGTTCACTGGATCACAATGACCGACTCTGAACATTGTTGTGTAGAATACTTTTTAGTACTTTGTCAGTAACTTTTTGGAGGTGTACCATGTTATCAGATGTGCAAATGTGAGTGGAATCATCTGTGTATTGTATTAGGATGGCCTGCTGTGTGGAAGTATAGATGGTGTTCGTGAAAATGTTAATGAGGAGGGGACCAAGGATAGAGCCTTGTGGTACACCAGTTGTGACTGGGAAGTAAGGAGAGAGAGCATGGAGTGTCATTTTACTGAATGGTACCTATTGGACAGGTAGCTTTTGAACCACAAAAGAATGGGCTAAGAGAGACCTATTGAGGACATTGAAAGTAGATGTTTGCTGTGACAAAGTGTGTCAAAAGCTTTAGACAAGTCTAGAAATTAGGAAGAGACTAGTTTGCCATCATCTCTAGCTTTATTGACAGTATATATAGGTTAGAAGGGCAGTGCTAGTACTATGGGAAGGATGGAAACCATGTTGTGTAGGGGATAGGAGTTCTTCCTGCAGAAGATAGTCTAGCAATTGTTTTTGAATACATTTTTCAAGTATTTTGGTGAGGGGAGATAAGATTGCTATAGGTCTAAAGTTATTAATGTTTGTTGAATTTTCTCCTTTGTCCAGAGGGATAATGTGTGACTTTTTCCATAGAGAGGGAATGTGGGATTGAGACAGGATAGGCAATGCTACTGGCTGCTACTTTTAGGTACTTGCTTTGTAGATAATCAGCTGAAGAAGAGCATTGTATAAGTTTGTTTAAGAGTAGTTTTATATAGGATGTGTGTTAGAAAAATATGTATTAATGTGTGTATTAGTAATATGCTTAGTGCATTCAGAGCCTAAAAGAGTTAACACATTTATTCTATTTCATACTGCATAAATCTGTACAAACTGCAGTTGCCTTTTGACCTTGTACTGTCAGCTAAATCTTGCTTGTGCCTTGGAAATTTACTGAGAAGCAGATGATTTCTTCTTGCGTTAGGAAAATAATGAATAGAACAATACTGCTTATATGAAACTTAGACAGGAAGTTCCGCTGTGCCATGAGAACATACACAGCTGTATAAGTAACAGATAATTAGGACAAAGCCTGCTTGAAAATATGAACTGCAATCAGCATTTGTTTGTATCTGTATTAGAAAAGTACCTTGAAAAGTAACAGTGTACAATAGACGCTTGTAAATGAAGTACTGGTCACCAAGGCCAGGTTGTTTTTCTAAAAAGTTTCTCACAAATCTAGTCGTGTCAGCAGAAAATCTGAAGTAACACCTGCTGTAGAACAATGCTTAAAGTTGTGTTTGATTACGTCAGCTTAGAAGGCCATTTCTTGTAAAACAGTAAAAGAATGAACATACTTCCTGTTAGTAGTTAGACAAATCCTTGTATTTGCATGTTTTTGTCTCCTTGCTGCAAGTAAATTAAAGTGCCTTAACTGAACCTTACATGTATTGGTCTTTGAAGTTTTTTCCTTTGACAGATTGGAAACCTTCACTTCGCCTTGGATCAGACAGGCCAGGTGGCTTGAAACTGTACGGGGAAAAAACCACATCGTTTTTTCTTATTTGAAAAGTCCTCCGACTGAATTGTCGTACAAAAGAGGCCAGCCACTTTCTGATCTGCGACTGAAGGACGGGTTTACTCGAACCAGGTGATCAATCACAAAGGCTCAGGTAAGGTGAAGTTACCTTCTTTTCTGTTTTAGATCAGGGACTAGATCTGTATTTACTCTGTTAGAGACTTTGTTTATAAGTCAGGGACAGAAAGATTACTGTCTTGTCATAGATCAGGGAAACAGAGCAGGTAGGCAGTCATTCTGAAGAGACTGTAAAAAAACCATGGTACCACGTAAAAATAAGGTGTTACGTAACGATTAAAAGGGTAGAACAAAATGGGTAATAATTGTACAAAAAAGTCCCAAAATCCGCCGTTAACCAAAGACGCGAAATGCATGCAGTCACAGCGTGCTGATAATATTAACTATTACTCAAAATGGGTTAATAAATATGAATTTGATGGTAAACTAGAAAAATCCTCACTTGTCAAATAGCTTAAAACCGATTCTAAAGGTCGGGTAAAAAAGCAACGTCAATTAGGAATTCCTCAGGCACACAGATGGATTGAGGAAGTAAACCGAAGGGAACAAAAGAATAATAATTCAAAAGCGATGTTTATAGACAAGGAGGACAATAACTTAGTAATAGCATCAGCCCCTCTGCCTCCCTTACCAGAATATGAGGTGAGTGAACAAGTTAGTCCACCCCTGCGATATCCTGCTGTCACTATGAGTAGAGACACTATAAAAGCGAAACCGTTTATTAGAGATCCCATCGAGACCAAGTCTCGAACACGGGCAGGGAACTCAAAAGGGGACATTGAGTTATATCAAATGGGTAGAAAGTCACGATATATGAGTGAAGAAGAAATATGCCCACTTATAGAAGTGCCTAATCCTCAGGCAGGGCAAGAAGGACAGGACCCAGCTATTCTAGTGTATAGACCTTGGACTCCGGAAGACACCCGGAAAGCCACTGAGGGAATTCCCCATCCAAAAGTTAATTTTAGAAAGTTCTTAGAAGATTTGCAAGGAATGAGGCTGAGTTATAATTTAAATGGAGAAGAGGTAGAAAAAGTAGTCAGACAAATTGTGGGACCAGATTGGCACATGATTAGTGGCGACTGGAATCCCCATGATATTGCGCTCAAGCCCCTCCCACATAGCAGCGCAGAGTTAGACAACAGAGTGAAAGGTCTTACAGACCGAATCTCTGAGAAATGGAAACCCAGGGCAGACTGGACTTGCATTAATCAATGCATCCAACAAGAAGGTGAGACTGTTGATAGGTATTATGCCAGACTGTTAGAATGTTTTAATAACCATTGTGGAATGCAGGTTCCTGAAGATCAGACACATGATTCCCCATATGAGCAGCAGTTAAAGAATGCATTTTTGAAAGGCAGTATTGCACTTATAAGCAGTTTCATTACAAAACACATGGTAGATCATCATACAAGCAGATTACAGTCATTGCCTGAATATGCTAGGCATGCCGAAAGGCATTTTAATAGCAAAAAGAAAAAGAAAGCTCACGTATTTTCTGTAGAAGATGGAGCAGAAGTTTATGCAATACAGTCTGGGAAAAAGGGCAAGAAAAATGCCCAGGGAAACAAACAATCTGAAAAACAATCAGAGGACTTTGAAGGGCGAAAGAAAAGGGGTGAATGTTTTAAATGCAGTAAGAAAGGACACTTGGCAAGGGATTGCAAAAAAAATAAGAAGGCAACCAAAAAAAGATAAGGAGGGTGAGGACTGACTATATGATAGTCAGGAATCACTAGAAGGGGATAGCAGAGAAGGGACAAATGAGAATGTGATAGAGGGAGTAGAGGATGTGACAGAAGAAATAGAGGACGTGCAGGAAGTCATGGATAGTGAAGAAAATTAAATATTGGATTTGGCTTTATTGAGCTTAGAGCTCTATTTAGCAGGCGCAAAACCAGAAGTCACACTCCTGGTAGAAGGGAGGGAAGTCACATTTTTGTGTGACTCAGGTGCCTCACGGACCCTGGTACATCCCTCCAAACTGCCAGAGAATTCAGAGTCACCTGATTACATATTAGTGAAAGCAGCTAATGGACAGCTGTATCAGGAGTCCCTCTCCCATAATATTGTGATAACTGATCCTGTTTCAGGACTGACCCAGGAAAGCAAAATTGTTGTTTCTGCAAAATGCCCAGTAAACCTCTTGGGCAGAGACCTTATGCAGCTATTTGGTACAGCAGTAGTTCCGACTATGCAGAGTATGGAAGCACAGTGACAAACTGATACCTTTGCAGTGCAATCGGAGGGTGGAATGTTTTATTGGTACAGCCAGGACTTGGTTACGACTGGTCCAGGGGCAGTGACCGAGGAGTTGATGAACATAGCCATCAGCAAGTTCCCCTCCCTTGACATTGATAAACAGCATTTGTTGCACTGTACTCTGTATTATTGTAATACACCAGGACTGATAAGGAATATGAGCAAGAATTGTTTAGAAATCGTGCAAACAGATTGGTATTACGTAATCTGTACTGGGACACAGAAGGGAACAGTGTAGTCAGCTGTTCATTGCCCCAGGAGTTCTTTGCACTCTACAAATCTAATCGATTACCACATGTTAGCTTAACTAAGGACAAGAATGTAAAATGGGTAGACTTAGGAGAAAAAGTCATGAGATGGGAGAAACAGACAGAGTTAGAACTGTCAGAACAAGGAATACAAGTGCAGAAGCTGAAGTGGATAACCCAGACCCACCCAGCTGTACACTTGCAGTCTAGCAAGGACAGCTGATTAGCACTCCTATTGAAGGAGGAAGAGAATGCCTTACAGAATATACCAGAAACTCTCTGGTCAACAGGAAAATCAGATGTAGGACTTATTCGTACAGCGGGACCAGTTACTATTATGCCAAAGTCAGCATTTAGACCACAAAAAAGACAGTATCCCTTAAGAAAAGATGCAGAGGTAGGAATCAAACTTATTATAGCAGCTTTACTTAAGGAAGGGGTGCTGGTGGAATCTCCTGATTCACCATGTAACACACCCTTATTTCCTGTTAAGAAAGTGAATGGGGAGTGGCGTATGGTCCAAGATTTACAAGCTGTAAATGACGCAGTAATACCAAGGGCACCTACAGTGCCAGACCCACACAACCTGTTGAATGATTTAAAACCTCAACAAAAATATTTTTTTGTGGTAGAAATCAGCAATGCATTCTTCTCTATACCGATACACCCTGACAGCCAGTATTGGTTTGCATTCACATTTCAGGGGAAAAGGTATACATATACGCGACTACCACAGGGGTATTGTGAAAGTCCAACAATATTCTCACAAGAAATGGCAAGCAAGTTGGCGGGGTTTACCCCACCAAGAGGTAGTCAGATTTTGCTTTATGTTGATGATATCCTGCTGGCGTCCCCCACCCAACAAGATTGTAAAGAAGATACCATAGCGCTATTACAATTTTTAGCCGCTGAAGGACATAAAGTAAACAAAAATAAACTGCAGCTTTGGAAAAAACAAGTTAATTACCTAGGATATGTAATATCCAAGGAGGGTAGGACATTAGATGAGGAAAGAAAAATAGCAATTTTACAAGCACCAAAACCCACTACCAAGAAGGAAATTATGTCCTTCCTGGGTACGACTAATTTTTTCGGAGTTGGATTCCAAACTATGCCTTGGAATCTGCACCACTGACTAACCTGATTTATAAAAAGCCTATGGCAGCACAGGATTTGCTACAATGGACACCAGAAGCAGAATCTGCCTTCTGCAAACTGAAACAGTTAATAGCGTCCTCACTAGTTTTGGGATTACCAAACTTTCATAAACGTTTTTTCCAAACTGTAGATTGTAAGCAAGGTTATATGACATCAGTGTTAACACAACAGCATGGGGACAAGCAATGCCCTATTGCTTATTATTCATCACAACTGGACCCAGTGGCACATCTTTACCTCACTGTGTACAAGCAGTAGTTGCAGCTGCAATGGCAGTACAGGCTTCGGCCTCAGTAGTGTTGTTCCACCCTCTCACATTGAGAGTGCCTCATGCAGTTGCTATTATTTTACTGCAAGAAAAGGTAGCATATCTTTCCCCTGCTAGGCATCTTTCCTGTATGACTATATTGTTGAGCCAACCTCATATGACAATTGAACGATGTACAACTTTGAACCCTTCTACATTGCTCCCAACCCCTGCGGATGGCACAACACACAGCTGCCTGCAGGTGATTGAGCAAAAGACACTGCCTAGAAAAGATCTTACGGATCTTCCCTTGGATGATGCTGAGGTGACATACTACGTGGACGGCTCATGCAAAAGGGGTCCTGCAGGACAGAACCTAGTAGGATATGCAGTAGTTTCTGACACAGACATTATAGAAGTGAAATCTTTACCACACAGTTTATCTGCACAAGCAGCAGAATTGATTGCCTTGACACGGGCATGTACCTTAGCAAAGGGTAAATGTGTGAACATTTTTACTGACAGCCAGTACGCTTTTTCTACTGTACAAGTTTTTGCGCAACAGTGGAAAAATCGAGGAATGATAACATCTACTGGCAAATCGATTAATCATGCACAGTTTATTTTAGATCTTTCAGAATCTATTCAGTTACTTCAGAAAGTAGCTATTTGTAAATGCATAGCTCATACCAAGCAACAGGATAGGATTTCAAAAGGTAATGCGAGAGCTGATACAGCTGCAAAGCAGGCAGCTTCAGAAGTATTTCTTTTGAATGAGGAATTACAACCCTCTGAGATTTTAGACTTAGAAATGTTAAAAACAATGCAGACACTTACTACAAAAGCTGAAAAACAAAGATGGGTAAAACGAGGAGCAATTCTTGAAAAGGGGCTGTACATCTCTAAAGAAAGGAAACCAATATTGCCATCTAATTTATTTAGATATGCAACTTTGTTGAGCCATGGGCAGAGCCATGTCTCAACAGGGGGGATGATACAGCTGGTGAACTAAGTGTTCACGACATATGGCTTCTCAAATTACTCTAAAAAATTCTGTTCGTTATGTCACACCTGTAATAAACATCATGCACAAGGGGCATTAAAGACCAAGCAAGGGAGTTTCCCTACACCACCGTATCCGTTTCATACTATCTGTATAGATTTCATAGAATTGAATAAATGTGAAAAGAAGAAGTATTGTCTTGTCATTGTAGATATGTTTTCCAGATGGGCGGAAGCCTTTCCGACTAAAAATCCAGACGCTACAACAGTAGCCAAAGTCCTTGTCAAAGAAATCATCCTTAGATTCAGCATTCCGGAAAGGATCTACAGTGACAATGGCACGCACTTCGTGAATCAGACCATACAACAGCTAAGTAAATATTTCGGAATTTCTTTGAAAAATCATTGTGCGTATCACCCTCAATCAGCAGGGCTAGTAGAGAGGCATAATGGGATTTTAAAGAGTAAGCTAAGAAAGTTAATATTAGAAACACAGAGAAATTGGATGTACTGTCTGCCCCTGGCACTGCTGAGCATGAGAACTATTCCGAATTCAAAAGGATTGACTCCTTTTTAAAAGCTCTTTGGAAGGGCTTATTATATACCTCAGTGGAAATCTCTCATGCCTGCAGACCAGGAAGCTGATGGTACATTAGCAGAGTATATGTGTAAGTTATTAAATTCTAAACATTTGTTGCAGTTAAATTCTGTTTCAGATAAAGAATGAACCAGACCGTGAGAAGTGGCAGTGCCCCCTGGAACTTGGATTTGGCTGAAGGTGGTCAAAAAGAAAAATTGGGCATCTCCAAAGTGGGATGGTCCATATCAAGTGCTTTTGTCAACATCCACTGCAGTCAAGATCGCGGAGCGTGCCTCTTGGATCCACCTGACGCACTGTAAATTAGTTAAAGACTTTGAACTAGACAAAAATCTTGTTACATGCCAAGAGCAAAAATGAGTCCAGAAGAAACAGGAATGCAGAACAACCCTTTTCTCGGAAGTATTGCATAATCATCCTGTTAACTGTACTTATGACAATAATCTTTTTGCTGTGGCCTTTTCTTTTCCCAGCCACACAAACTGAACTGAATAAACGTGAAGCATTACTCATAAACTGGCATCCAAACTTTAACACTTACCAGGCAATTAAATATGTGTATGCTGAGACTTTCAATGTTTCGAATTGCTGGATTTGCACAGTGTTGCCGACAGCATACGGGGGGTTATTAATGACTACAGTCCCCCTAGGGGTTAATGAGACCTGGGAGAACTTGATTTATGATACCTCAACCATTACAGCACAAGATAAAATTGCATTGCACTTGTCTGTTCCACAAAAGGGAACTGTGTGTTTTTATAAAAATGATACTGTTCAAGTGGGTTGGAGCAATTGCAATGTGACTGTTCCTTATAGATATTGCACTAAAGGAAACAAAGTAGATCTTTATTGTAATACAAACTATGATTCATTTCTTGGATTGATGCACAAAACACTTGATGAAGTAAAACATAATTCTGTTCTTTATAAACAGCTGTCTATAATTGATAGAAAAATGTTTCATGCCGGGCAAGTGTACATTCATAGCAAGGTTACTACTAAAGTAGAGGATTGTTATTTTGTGTGTGGTAGAAAGGCATACAAATAGTTACCTGAGAATTGGTCCGGCAGTTATTTTTTGGGTTACCTGGTTCTGGCCATACGACACACTGCAGTTTTGCCTCATGGGAAAATTCAAAATGTCCGAAAGGTCGTCAAGAAACCTGAGAATCCTGTGGAATGAATCGATGCGTGTTAGAAAGACCATCATTCCCTAGGCAAAGGACTGACACACATGGACTTGAGTGATAGCGTTATATCGTGGGCAGGCATATCACCAGCATATGGAGCAGTGAAATCAATCTGGGAGCTGAGAAAACTCTCGAAACTTCTCGAAGTAATGAGCAATGCAACTTTTTCTGCTCTTGAATTGGTGACTGATGAACTGAATGCTATGAGAACTGTAGTGCTCCAAAACTGCATGGCTCTCGACTTCACCGTAGCGGCGAGGGGTGGTACATGCACTTTAATCCAAGAAGAATGCTGTTCGTATATTCCTGACCATAAACACAAGATAGACAATCATCTTGAGGTGATTCAGCAAGTGTCGGCCATGACCAAACCAGGCCCGAACCCACTGACGGACTTTTTCCAGAAATGGTTTGGGGGGAGGGGTACCATCCTAATGAACATCCTGATTGCCATTTGTGTAGGTATGCTCCTACTGGGAGTATGTGTTTGTTGTAGTATCCCCTGCATGAAAAGACTGATTAAAGACCTTATAGACATGTCAGTTTCTGAAACCTTATATCAAAGTACTGAGTTTGAAGAACTGTTAACAGACTGAAAATGCTTTCATAAGTTTAAAATAAATGACTCTCTTAACTGTAAATCCTGAGTGGAAGAGGTTAGGAGAAGGAAATAAACTGTTTATGCTTATTTTGAAAGTCGAATAAAAGTATTAATAGGGGGGAAATGTTAGAAAAATATATATTAATGTGTGTATTAGTAATATGCTTAGTGCATTCAGAGCCTAAAAGAGTTAACACATTTATTCTATTACATACTGCATAGATCTGTACAAACTGCAGTTGCCTTTTGACCTTGTACTGTCAGCTAAATCTTGCTTGTGCCTTGGAAATTTACTGATAAGCAGATGATTTCTGCTTGCATTAGGAAAATAGTGAATAGAACAATACTGCTTATATGAAACTTAGACAGGAAGTTCCGCTGTGCTATGAGAACATACACAGCTGTAGAAGTAACAGATAATTAGGACAAAGCCTGCTTGAAAATATGAACTGCAATCAGCATTTGCTTGTATCTGTATTAGAAAAGTACCTTGAAAAGTAACAGTGTACAATAGATGCTTGTAAATGAAGTACTGGTCACCAAGGCCAGGTTGTTTTTCTAAAAGGTTTCTCACAAATCTAGTCATGTCAGCAGAAAATCTGAAGTAACACCTGCTGTAGAACAATGCTTAAAGTTGTGTTTGATTACATCAGCTTAGAAGGCCATGTCTTGTAAAACAGTATAAGAATGAACATACTTCCTGTTAGTAGTTAGACAAATCCTTGTATTTGCATGCTTTTGTCTCCTTGCTGCAAGTAAATTAAAGTGCCTTAACTGAACCTTACGTGTATTGGTCTTTGAGGTTTTTTCCTTTAACAATGTGAGCACAGGTTTGAAGGCGAAAGTGGATGTGGTGATATGTGGCTGTTGGCATGGTTAGGATTAGATGTTGTGGAGTCCTTGGTTAGAGATGCTATGGTATCTGTAAAATAAGAGTTGAACTGTATTGCAGTTTTGAGTGGTGATTTATCGGGAGAGGGGTTTGGGTTGAATGTTTGGCCAGGATGTAAGATTTCTTTAATGGATGTCCAAAATCTTTAAGGTTGTGTTTCGTATTATTCTGAAAGTTATTATAGTATAGGTTTTTGTCTGCATTTATTTGTTTTTTAGCATGATTGCGAAGCATTCTGAAGTTTTCAAGATATGGAGGTGTTTTATATTTTTTGACATTCTTTCTATGCTTTTTCGCTATCCTGGATTAGCATTCTACTCTCTTTGAATAGCCAGATTGCATTATTTTTTTCTTAGTCTCTTCCTTCTAGGAGGTGAAAAGCTATTTAGGATATTTAGAAAAGTTGTATTGAGGGATCTGCGGTGGTGGTGCTGCGGTAGTGTTGTCGCCTCACAGTAAGATGCTGTCCGGTTCGATTCTCAGCTAGAGCGTCTTCTGCATGGAGACATGCATGAATGGGCATACCATCGTTGAAGGTTGTGCATCAGGGCTGGCAACTCAGTATGTAAAAATCAACTGCCAATCATTAGTGGACCGGAGTTCCACTGTGGCGACCCATAACTGGAAAAACCCGAAAGACGCAACAACAACAAGTTCAATAACAACATCATCTAAGGGAGGAATTTTAGGAAATTCCAGTTAATAGATGATAGTGTAGTAATGAATATTTCTGGGTTAAACTTGGAAAGGTTGTGTGTTGTTTTATAAATATGCTGTTTAACTGTATGTGTAAGATGTCTGGTCATACAGATTAGGAGATGATCACTGAGAGACTCTGACATTGTACCTGTGGTGGAGTATTTGCTAGGTTATGATATTAGGATACAGTCTAACAGAGAATTTGATATCTTGCTATAATGTGCAGGGCTATTAATTAGTTGTATGAAACCACAGAAGTTCATGCTAGATGTAGGGGAGTTAGATGTCCAACAAACTGACATTCACATCACTTAGTAATATTTTTTTCTTGTGGAAATGTTATGGATATCTGATGTAGGATATCTTCCAGTATAGCTGTATTGTCACCAGGAAGGATATACAGGACAGTAATACATATTTGTTTATAATTGTTTATATTTGTTTATATTTGTTTATAATTGTTTATAATTGTTTATAATTGTTTGTTTATATTTGTTTATAATTATTTATAATTGTTTATATTTGTTTATTTTTGTTTATAATTGTTTATATTTGTTTATAATTGTTTATATTTGTTTATATTTGTTTATAATTGTTTATAATTGTTTATATTTGTTTATAATTGTTTATAATTGTTTATATTTGTTTATATTTGTTTATATTTGTTTATAATTGTTTATATTTGTTTATAATTGTTTATTTTGAGGAAAGCAAGAAGAAGCTCTGCTGAACTGAATGTTGGTATTTGTTTGCTGTAAGTGGAAATGTGGTAGGTATTGGGAAATATTAAAGCATTATGGTCATTACGGTTGGTATTATAGCCAGGAGATATAACTTCAAAGTCGTTTATGCTGGGTTTAAGCCAATTTCTGTTATAGCGAGAATATCAGGCTTATGTTGGGTAATTCGGGCATGTAGTTCACCAGTTGTATTTCTTTTACATCTAACATTTATTGCAACAAAAATCAGATCACCAGGGTTGAGGGTTGGCTGTTGTTGAGTTACAGAAGTGTGTGAGAGGGAATTATATTTGTATTCATTGAAATAGGTGAGGCCAGGATTAAGGTGTATATGTGCTCCTAAAATCCTAGAAGGATTTCAATATATCAGGGAATTATGCATACTTGTTTTTTTTGGGAGGATTCTTACACTTATTTTGTTTTGGTTTGAGATGAAGTGCAGTTAATCAGCTTATATTTGGAATAAAGGTGAGGTGCATTATTAAATAGGTTTGGTACAATGTATGGGGATTGTAAAGAGGAAGTATGGATAGGTGGTTGGGACAGAGTTGGAGAGATGTGGCTGGGGGTGAGTGGGGGGATAAGTTGGAACTGAATTTGTCACCCAGCGGATTTTCTGTATCACTCAGTTCAGTGAATGTGGCACTATTAACCACCAGTTCAGCACACTTCTGACATAGCTGTAGAAGGCCCTATGGTTGTCTTTTGCTTGAGAGGCTATATTAACCTCAAAACTGGATTTATTGGACTTAATTAGCCCTTTTAGCTGTCAGTTTATTTTAATGAGAGGGTTCATATCTTTATGGGAGTTACACTTCCTGGTTTTAGCCATAATTGTTTTCCTTCTGTTGTATAATCTGTTTAATCTGAGATGCCACCTGGATGGTTTGGTTTTGGAGTTAATTGTGGACTTATTTCTGGTAGGTACAGCAGCCTCTATGCAGCCATTCACATGGTTGTACAGAGTTTCTGTGAACAATTTTTCATAGGATGCTATGTTTTTTGGATTTGGAGGGGCACTGATTTTTTTGGAAGGGCTTTACATTTTGACAACTATCATTTAATAAAAGGTGATTTGCCTTGGAATAGTTCCTAACTTTTACTGGGTTTACTGCAGTTACTGAGTTGATTTTGATTTTGAAGGAGACATCTTTATCGTCAGACCTTACCAGGGAAGATGTGACATGGGAGGTGGTGCAGTATTCTTCCATAATTGTGAGAATGAGGCCCAGTATGTTGGAACCTCTAGTGGGCTTATAGATTTCTAGGTAAGTACTAGACTAGCTGCCCTTGTGGACCATTTTAAGCCTATCTAGTTTCCATTGGTGAGCATCAAACTCTGTAGCTCTTGTTTGTGAGGTAAATACCTTAACCATTATTCCAACACCCCTGTATTATTTATTTATTTACATTTGTTTACTGGGAGTGTCTGAATGGGCCTATGATGGCCCTTTTTCAGTGGAGGCCCGGGGAGAAAAGCTCCACAAATACAAAATTGAAGTACAAAAGGCAGTTAGAGAAAAACATACAGTATACAAAATAAATATATAAACTAAACATATACAGTTTAAAATATAAAGGTGCATAGTGTGTACAATAGAAAATGCATACATATTTGAGATGAACAGAGAATTAAGGAAAGTTTAAAGTACTAGAAGTGGCATGGATGAAAATGTAGTCATGGTAAAATAGAGTAAATAGACTTTTGGCCAAGATGAAAGGAGAATAAACAGAAGAAAGGAGTGGATCTGAGAGGTGGACAGAGAGAGGCAACAGATGGAAGTAATGAGGGAGAGAAGCTGCAGAAATCTGGGAAGGAGAAGCTAAGTAAGGAACTATTAACTGGGTATGGGTGCTAGTCCAGGACCCTCTGTGCCTGCAGACTTGGGTCCTGTAGGATTCCCACTCTGTAGGAGAATACTTATAATTTCTCATAAGTAAGGTGTTAAGTTGCATGGCGAGTGTGTCCAACATTTTTAAGAATGCACTATGAGTTTCATGGGGCATAGGCGGTGACCCATAGCTTGCTAGGATATGGTACAGGATTTTAACTATGGTGACCTGCACATGGAGAAACTCCAGCACGTCATCCTGTTTAATCAACTTAGAGGTATGCTTGTTACTGATGTATGAGACACCTCTACCTTTAGTCCCTGTCTGTGTTGGACTAAAAGTGTGGAAGGCACTGATACCTTGCACTGCCAGGATGCTGTCTGCAGCTTTACACCATGTCTCAGTAACTGCACAGATATCTATATTGTCTAGGGTGAGGAGGGCTTGGAGGGAGTTTAGCTTTTTGTTTAGGCTGCTGACACTGAGCAGTAACACCTTGAGGTTCAGTTGAGTTGACTTTGCTACGTCAGTAGGTCTGTCAATTTGACATTGCCTAAAAAAGGCTGTGTGGTGAAGGATGAAACTTTAGCCAATATTCAAAAGCCTGGAGAGGGACAAGTGCAGACCATCCTTGGCAAAGCAACGTGGTTTGTTATTCATGTCTTCCCATACTGATAAATACTGGATCCCCTTAGAATGACACCAGAAACTCAGCCATTTGCTAAAATCAATCATCCTTTACTCATATTGTGGCATCATGCTTGGTGAAGGTAATATGCTGCTCAGTGCTAGGCTCATACCTGCCTGAGACACACAGTCAGAGAGATCTATAGTGTCTCTCTTTATATAGTCTAGGGAGGTATGTCTCAGGTCATTTACATCTACATGGACTATGATGGAAGCATACTGGTACCTGTGGTGCAGTGACTTGAGTGGGTGTGTAATTTGGCAGATCCTGGCAACAGATAGGTAACTAACCGTTACCTTTTCCTTGTTCAGTCTGGTTAGAGAGGCATCAGTATGTGTCACAATGGAGTCCCTTATGATAAGAGTCCTGGGAAGTGAGTTTCCTTCCCCAGTGTGCATTGTATTTGAGGCTATACTGACTGAGGCTGTATATATTTTGTTAGGTATTGCTCTTGCTGACTGCTTTTGTGTTTGCTGAGGGTAATCTTTGCCGATTAATGCTCTAAGAGGTATTTTTTGTTTAAGAACTTTGCATTTAAGTGCCTTAGCATATGTTGGTCTATGTGTGTGCTGTGTGTTATGTGTGTGTATTGTGTGCTATGTGTGAGAGTGGTCTGTGTCTGGTTTTGACAAGCTGATGTGTACTTTTATATGAGAATTTGGCCTCCAATGACATTGTCTATGTACACATCTCACATAATGTATCCATTGCTTTAAGGATTAAGTGGTTGCCAGTAAACATGAGACAATTGCTACATTGTCTCAAGATATCCATAGCCATCAGACTAGCTGCTGAGAAATTAGAAATTGCATATCCATGTTGTCTGGTCCTCTAATTGGTGATCTACAATGGTATGACATACAAGAGTTAACAGAAGGCTATTAAGAGGTGGGACAGAGGTGACAGGTGCTGTCTGAGGTTTCTTTTTTGGGGATAAACTCTTGGCTAGGCTTGTAAGGGCCCCAGGGCCATTAGCCTAGTAACCTCCTATGATCCTATGATCCTAAGGGCGCTTTTTTGGGAAGCGGATTGGAGGCAGACTAGTCTATAAAATAATAAATTTAACAGTATTGTCACTCGATGTGCAAACAAGCCACTCTCAGCTTGTCAGTGTAGAAAGTATTTGCTCTATATTTACTTATTTATATGGTACCACATTATGGGCAGCTCTAAAGGGAAAATTTGCTTCTAGATGTTTTCATCTGTACATGGTACTGGTACAGCTCCACGCAAATGTGCAAAAGTTATACCGGCACTGGAAATACAGAAAACTGACTACTGAGCCCTCTGGCCAATAAAACAACTACACTTAGAGCCTTTTTTGTGCTAACCAACTCAGATAGACCAGGCGACCACCTATTGCTATTCTTTAAATAATCCCGCTCTTAATGTAAAAGCACAGTAAAAGAGTGTCCAAAGTGAAATGCTACTACAAACAAACTGAAACTTAAGGAAAAGCAATAAGTAGTTCAAGATAACAGCAGTGTACTTTAAACAGCTTAAAGAAACTGTGATTATTCAACAAAAGTACTTCACTTTGAGGAAATGAACTTATAAAGACACTAAAAGCAAGATAAGCTGATTAATAAGCCCTCCAGCCAATAAAACAACTACATGCAGGAGTCTCTAGTGTCCCTTTTTTAGCCAGGAAGTGGTGCTCTTTCTCACAGAGAGCTTGAACTTTCTTATTTTTGTTGTATAACTCAGTTATATGAGAATCACACCACATCAGCTAATTTGTGAGTTAAGACAGGCACTGGGAGGCAGTGGAAAGTTACCAAATAGCTGGTTAACTACAGCAGAGCCAATAAGGGACACTGCTAGAAAGGTGCTTGGTGTGACATCTGGACAGAGGAAGGAGGACAAGGAGACCTGGTGGTGGAATGAAGAAGTACAGGAGAGTATACAGAGAAAGAGGTTGGCGAAGAAGAAGTGGGATTGTCAAAGAGATGAAGAAAGTAGACATGAGTATAAGGAGATGAGGTGCATGGCAAAGAGAGAGGTGGCGAAGGCCAAGGATAAGGCATATGGAGAGATGTATGAGAGATTGGACACTAAGGAGGGAGAAAAGGACCTGTACCGATTGGCTACACAGAGGGACCGAGCTGGGAAAGATGTGCAGCAGGTAAGGGTGATAAAGGACAGTGAGGGAAACATACTCACAAGCGAGGAGAGTGTGTTGAGTAGATGGAAAGAGTACTTTGAAGGGCTGATGAATGAAGAGAAAGAGAGAAAGAGAAGGTTGGATGATGTGGGGATAGTGAATCAGGAAGTGAAACAGATTAGCAAGGAGGAAGCAAGGACAGCTATGAAGAGGATGAAGAATGGAAAGGCTGTTGGCCCAGATGACATCCCAATGGAAGCATGGAGGTGCTTAGGAGAAATGGCAGTGGAATTTTTAACTAGATTGTTTAATGGAATTTTGGAAAGTCAGAGGATGCCTGAGGAGTGGAGAAAAAGTGTTTTGGTACCTATCTTTAAGAATAAGGGTGATGTGCAGAGTTGCAGTAACTACAGAGGGATAACACTGATCAGTCACAGCTTGAAGTTATGGGAGAGAGTAGTAGAAGCTAGGTTAAGAAGGGAGGTGATGATTAGTGATCAGCAGTATGGTTTCATGCCAGGAAAGAGCACTACAGATGCAATGTTTGCTCTGAGAGTTTTATTGGAGAAATACAGAGAAGGTCAGAAGGAGTTGCATTGTGTCTTTGTAGACTTGGAGAAAGCATATGACAGGGTGCCTAGAGAAGAGTTGTGGTATTGTATGAGGAAGTCGGGAGTGGCAGAGAAGTATGTAAGAGTGGTACAGGATATGTACGATGGTAGTGTGACAGTGGTGAGGACTGCAGTGGGAGTGACAGAGCCGTTTAAGGTGGAGGTGGGATTACATCAAGGATCAGCTCTGAGTCCTTTCTTATTTGCAGTGGTGATGGACAGGTTGACAGATGAGATCAGACAGGAGGCCCCGTGGACTATGATGTTTGCAGATGACATTGTGATCTGTAGTGAGAGTAGGAATCAGGTTGAGAAGACTCTGGAAAGGTGAAGATATGCTCTAGAGAGCAGAGGAATGGAGGTCAGCAGGGCTAAGACAGAATATATGTGTGTTAATGAGAGGGAGGGTAGAGGAATGGTGAGGATGCAGGGAGTAGAGTTGGTAAAGGTGGACGAGTTTAAGTACTTGGGATCAACAGTTCAGAGTAATGGTGAATGTGGAAGAGAGGTGAAGAAGAGAGTACAGGCAGGGTGGAGTGGGTGGAGAAGAGTGTCAGGAGTGATTTGTGACAGACAGGTACCAGTAAGAGTGAAAGGGAAGGTCTACAAGACAATAGTGAGACCAGCTATGTTATATGGGTTGGAGACAGTGGCACTGACAAAAAGGCAGGAGTCAGAGCTGGATGTGGCAGAGTTAAAGATGTTAAGATTTGTACTTGGTGGGACTAGGATGGATAGGATTAAGAATCAGTATATTAGAGGGTCAGCTGATGTTGGACAGTTTGGAGACAAAGCAAGAGAGACGAGATTGCATTGGTTTGGACATGTGCTGAGGAGGGATGATGGGTATATTGGGAAAAAGATGGTAAGGATGGAGCTGCCAGGTAAGAGGAAAAGAGGAAGGCCTAAGATAAGGTTTATGGACGTGGTGAGAGAGGACATGCAGGTGGTTGGTGTGACAGAGCAAGATGCAGAGGATAGGAAGAAATGGAAAGAGATGATCTGCTGTGGCGACCCCTAACGGGAAAAGCCGAAAGATGATGATGATGATGATTATTATTGTTATGGCCTATGGGAGCATACGTCTTTGTGTGTCTGTCCAAAATAGACTTTAATTCAGATGAGTATACAATAACAGTTGGTTACTTTAGGTGGCTGCATTTTACTAAGGAGTTAGTAACATTAAGGGTAATACAGGAAGGTGAGATGCTGATAAGGACAAGAACAAACAATTATTTCCCCTGGTGGGAACAAGGTGTTGATAAATTGATTGATATATAGATTAGTTTCTACGCTCATGTAATGTGTATCTCTTTAAACAGATTTTTATATGTATTTTCTAAACTGAAAGAGATGGACTGCAGTTATGTACAATCTTTGAATACTTGTTCTATCTGTCTATAACACTGTAAATTACTGATTATGTATCTTATCAAAATTATTTCTAACTTAACTGTCTAAACTGGAACTTTTCTCCCCAGGCCTCAGCTGGAAGTGGAGTCTTGTGACCAGGTGGACTTTCCTGGTAAACATCATCAACATCATTATCCTCTTCAGCCCCCTTTTTCTCATATTCTACATGGGGTCAGGGTGTTGGGTCAACAATTGCCATCTGTCCCCATTCAGTGCCACTGTCCTGCCTCCTTCAACACTCATGCCTGACTGCTGCCAATATTCTCTCTTGCAATCCATCCACCTCTTTGCTCAATGTCCTTGTTTCCTCTTACCTTCTTCCTGTTCATCCCAAATCGTCTTCACCAGATTGTCTTCTGCACATGTGTATGAGCCACATCACAACTCCAACCAGATATTCTAAAAACTATAACCAAAGTTCAATTTTAGATGGGATTTTAGTCACAGATCCTCCAAAATATTCCAAGTCCAGCACTCTCCCAGACAAATTAAGTGACCACCTTCCTGCATAACCTAACCAAGTTCAACCAAGAACTCTTTATTAATATATTAAAGTCCTTAAACTGGAAAATGTTGAGAACACTACCCCTAGATGATACAGTTACTCACTTTAACAGATTATTTATAGACACCCTTAATAGCCTGGCCCCACTTCGAACAAAAAGTATCAAAATAAATCACACACCCTAATTAATAAAATACAGAAAAAAAACTACTACTAAACTTAGATAAGGTCCAGAAGGATTGTCAGCAGAACAGGAATGACCAAAATCTACAAACTACAGATATTTATACAATCAGGCAAAAAAAAAAACTTATAACAATTAATAAGAAACAATAGTTTACACAACAACTTACCGATCATAAAACTAACCCCAAAACGTTTTGGTCTAAAATATTGTCTCTACTCTCCCCAAGTTCCAAACAAAATCCCACCCTAACTACAAGCATATCTCCATCTCAAATTGCAGAATTATTTCATTCTCACTTTATAGAAAATATAGCTAGCCTAAGCAATACTCATAGCAACCCCTGAAGTCTCTCCAGTTGGTGCAAGTGCTTTGTATCATACATGCCAAAAGGGTCGTTATACTCAGTTATGGCCATGATTAGTGAGGAGTATAAAGGGGTCATAACTTCCTTTTCTCTAGAGGTGATGCCCTTGCTAATAAAGTGTGATATGTAGAAAGCCTTCCTTACTACAGTAGGCACATGGTGGTCAAATGTAAGGTCACAGTCAACATGTGATCCCAGATCTCTTACCACTTCGTAAGTACAAAGGGTATTGTTGTTAATTTGATAGTGTGAAGGGACATTGTTTTTATCGAAGGGAATGATGATGCATTTCATTGCAATCAGTTTGAGATTGTGACTAAGACACCAGTCATTGTTCTGCGTAAGATCCTCCTGATCCTACTGATATCATTTGGGGATTCGATAATTGCACCCAGTTTGCAGTCGTCCACAGACTTGGTTAGCCACGGTCCCTTAGTTTTGTCCTGAACTGCTGAGAAGTAAATACCAAACAACAATGTGTAAAATGGCAAAACTGTCTTTCCCAATATCTACCCAGCAAAACAGGAGTTTCACAAGTTTCCATCTTTGGACCCCTCCTCTTCAGTACCTTTATAAATAATCTGTATTGCCTCCTATCAAAGTTCCATCGTTCAATGCGCAGATGATGCTGCTCTCATCTGTTCTTCTACCAGCTCAGATCACGTTAGACAAATAACCCAAACTACCTTCTCCTCCATCCAGACCTGGCTCAATAATGCTCAATTACTATTCAATCCCAGAAAAACTAAACTAATTCTTTTTACACCAAGGAATCTCTCAAAGGATTTTAAGATATTTTCGTTAAACAACACAGACATTTAAGTGGCCCCACATACCAAGTTATTAGGAGCAGCAATCAATAATCAACTTACCTTTGACCTTCATGTACATAATGCTATTAAAAAACACACCACAAGCTAGTGATGCTGTACCAGATACTACCAGCACAAACACTTATGGGTACAACCACCAAAACAACTTTGGCCAATACGTACCTACCTGCTACCCTCCTTACTTTATGGTGCTCCCATTTTAACTAACCTTCAAAAATTTCTTAAAAATAACCTTGAATCCTGCTACAGCAAAATCACAAAATTCGCAACAGACTTATCGTACTACAAACACTGCTGCTCTGCTTTCACTCGTCTTAACTAACTAATACTTCCACAACATGCTGGCTACCTCCAACTAACTGTGGCCCATAAAATTATCTACAGTCCTGATGCCTGTCCCGCCTTAAATTCAATACTTCAAATCTACAGACTTGGCCATGTTCTTCATTCAGAAGACAAACAGCTTCAATGTAACAAAACTGCTGGACAATGCCTTTACTCCTAGTCTGTGGTAAAAGTATGGAACACACTTCCCGAAGATATCAGATCCACCTCAAACCTCAACACATTCAAATTTAAGCTAACAGACTTCTTACTCAGGTCACATAGCTGTCCTTGTATCAGTTCAGGCTGACTCCCACCCCTTTTAATTTAGCCTTGATCAATGGCTCTTCTCCTTCTCTCCCATCCTGCTTCCTGTCTTTCACCTTTATCCATACTCCAGTTCTAATTATTAGTAACTTCTGTCCATCCCTCTGCTGGGTCTGATCCTCCAACTCTCCACTTCCTCTCCCATCCTGCTTCCTGTCTCCAGCTCTTATTATTACTAACTCCTCTCCATCCCTCTCCTGGCTCTGATCCTCCTATACTGCCTTGCCTGTTCAACTCCCTGTACTATGCTTCTACCACCATTTTCCTATTGAATCTTTATCTTAATTTATTATTTCCCCCTCTCGCCCATCATTCAACACCCTTCCATTCCTCTCAACACTCCCCTTCTTCTCCTTCTCCCTAATCTTCATCCTCAGCTACATTTATCTGCCAGTTTTATCAATAACTAAAGATCTCTGCACTAACCCAATTAACCTAACTATTTTTATAATTCTCTTCCATTACCCAGTTATCTATTTAGGTTATAATTTCCTTATGCAACCTTCACCCATTGAAAAATACCCTTTGTAAACTTTAAGTTCTTGTTACATATTTTAGAAATGCTTGTTTTTCCATTATATGTAAATGTGCATGTATATGACACTTTTACATCATTTGCTAATTTGGCTTTTCTGCTTTTGCTTTTATATTCAGTTTTGTAAAACATTATTTTATTTTCTTTCTTTGTATTAGAGCTATTCTCCCTGGGCCTTCACTGAAAATGGGTTTCTTACTCAGATGGACTTTCCCTATAACCAAATGTTAAATAATAAATACATAACAAAATTATTCACTGGTTCTGTGAAAGGATGGTAAAGATCTTGAATTCCTTGACACTCCGCAAAGCCGTAACTAGGGGAAGGACGAGATATGGCTGCCCTGGGGGGCATCCTTTTAGAGAGGCATAATCTGCAGGTGCTGATGGTGTATGGGTGCAGTTCTGGCATTGCTTTATGATGCTATGATGACATCACAGCTTCATAAGGTAATGCTGATAGTGAAATGCATTTGCATCATAGCAGAAGCATTGATGCGCTCATTGAGTAGTAACTGTAGCAAGCTGCTTTTTTGTTTGCTATATTTATAGTGATGTAGCTTCAGAGAAGAGGAGTGAAAAAAATTTTTTTTCATCTTCACTATCAAGATGTGGGTCCACCAATTCATGGAACAGCACAGTGTATCAAATGACTATGGTTATGTCATCCCATCACCTTTCACATTTTACTAAAACAACAAATACTTACCTTGTAGTAAGATCATTAAGAATTTGACAGACTAAAAGGGAACACTTCCAATAACTAGTATTAGTGTATTTGTTTTGCATTTGTGTTACTCAGATAGATCTGTTTAGAGTAGTGAAAAAAGAGTAGAATTAATCCTGCTTATAACCGACAGCACTGTTTTCAATCTCATCTCCATAAAAGCTAGTAGTTTTTTTTGGTTTCACATAATCCTCGTATATACAAGTCATCATGTTTCTTTCAGTGGGAAGGGAAATGATTTGATTAAGTGTATCAGAATTAATACAACTGAGGAGTCATTGAACATCTTAATTCTTTGTTTTGTAGGTATTCTACTTTATAGGAGGGTAGTTACGGTTACCTGTAATAAGCATATTCAGTTAGTTAGACAGTTTCCAATCTGATGAAGATAATCAACATATTCTGGGGGATATACAAGGGGACCCCAGCTGGTAGTGTTATGGTAGGTAGTTTCACTGAGACTTGCCTGGACTGCCACATCTTCTAGTATGGTATTTGTTTATTTCAGTTTGATGACCAGAGAAGTCCACTGAGCCTAAACAGAGCCTGTTTTCAGTGGAGGCCTGCGGAGAAAAGCTCCAGTAACAATGACAGACATATTAACATATGCACATACAAAGCAAAGAAGTTATGCAGCTTTATGCAGCATTCTACAGTAAAAAAATTCTGCATTCTGCAATAATAATAATAAAATCTAGCAACTGTAGAACCCAAGAGTCATTAACAGTGAACTAAAACTGAAAATTTACGTTCCATAATAATAGTAGCAAAAATCTAGCAACAGTACAGTCTAAGGGTTATTAACACTGAATTTCATTTGTGGATGAGAAATTGTTAGAAATAAGTTATTAACAAAATTTAGAGGTAAGGAGGAGGAGGGCAAATGATGCGAGTGCAGAGATGATGCACAGAGTTAGAAGGTGGGTTTTGATATAGGAGGGTCCTATGGGGGAAGGAGCAGGGGCATTCCCACTTTGAAGACAGATAGGAATGGAGGAGGGATTTAAAGTTAGACTGGTTATGAGTATTAAGGGAGGGAGGAAGAGAGTCCCATAGTTTAGCTAAGGAGCAGGATAGCAGAGAGTGTCTGGGTCGCCATAAAGGTTTGTAGATTTTGAGCAGGTTCTGATTTTCTGATCTAAGGGAGCGATTAGAAATATAGGGAGTTAAAGAGGTGGAGAGAGGAGGACAGGAGGATTGGTTAAATATGAGCTTATGGGCAGTGGTGAGTTTAAGGAGGTTCAGATAGTTGGGAAGCACAAGCCATTGCAATGAGTGGAGGGAGATGCAGTGATGGGATAAGTTCCTAGTGTTGGTGGTGAATTTGCGATTTTATTGTAGCAGGATTTTAATTTAGTTTGAAGGCTGAGCTGAAGATTCGAGAACAGAGGAGCGCCATACATTAAGGAGGGGAGAAGGTATGTGGAGGCGGGGGTCTTTCTGGTGGAAAGGGTGATATAACGGTCATGCCTATATAGGAGTCCTATTTTTTATGTTTTTTTATCTTAGTTTGGATGTGGATATAGAATTTTAGATGTTTGTCAATAATGACACTGAGCAGTTTGGTGTGAGGTACAATTTCGATGGGGTTGCTTTTCTGGCTTATGATCCTGAAGGAGTTTTTATCAATTGGGGAGGATTTAGATGGGAAAATCATTAATTTGGTTTTATTGGTGTTATAGGCTAGGTCATTGTGTTGCAACCAGGTTTCAGTATTTGAGAAAGCTGACTGGGTTATCTGCAGAAGATCAGAAGGGGTGTCAGCTGAGCAGATGATTGTTGAATCATCTGCATACTGAATTAGTGTAGAATTGGAGATGGAGTGGTAAAAGTTGTTAAAGAATATATTGAAAAGTAAGGGGCCAAGGACAGAACCTTGCCCCAGCAGAGGTGTATTAAAAGAAAGAGGTGGAATTTTTCTGTTTAACAGCTTGTTCTCTTTTGGAGAGGTAGCTGGTGAACAAGCTATGGTGGAAGGGGAGAGCTTGAGGGACGAGAGTTGTGATAGGAGTATAGGGTGGGAGACAGTGTTGAAGACTTTGGAAAGGTCTAGGGACAGGATTGATATGATTTTGCTGGAGTCATGAGCATGGTTAATGGACTCGAGGAAGGAGTGCAGTGATGGTACTGTAGCCAGGACGAAATCCACGTTATGTGGGAGTTAAGAGGTTGTTCTGTATTAGATAAGGCATCAGTTGTGAGTGAATAGATTTTTCCAGGAATTCTGAGAGTGAGAAAGTATAGCAATAGGATGGAAATTAGTGGTGTCAGTGCTTTTACCACCTTTCTGGAGTGGGATGATGACTGCTTGCCTCCAAATCTCCAAAGTGAGGGAACATAAGATTCTTGGATGGACCTATTTATTATGATGGAGATGAGGAAGTCTATGCTGTTGGCAAATAATTTGAGGAAGGATGCAAGTAAATTATCTGGTGCGTTGGAGAATGGTTTTAGTCAGAGGAGGAGTTTTTTATTATGTGTGTGGGCATGGGATTGAGGCTGAAGGAAGGGGAATGTGTTTTGATATGAGAGGGGGAAGGTATGGGGAGGGTGAAGATATTGGAGGGGAGCTCTGGAGGCTGGCAGTAAGTTTGGCTATACATTCCACAAAGCAGGTGTTAAACAGAGAGGCTGTTTCTTGATCAAAGCAGTTAGGGTTTGGGCATGGGTTGTCTACTGTCAGGGTGAAGGAGGGAGGAGATACTGTTCCATAATTTTCTAGGGCTATTAGTATGTTCAGTGCTCAGAGTTAATACGTTTTGCAGTCTCTGGTTATTAGTATTTTTATGGAGTTGTGGAGTTGTTTAAATTCTAGCAGGGTATTAGGGTTCTTATTTCTTTGGTATTGTTTCCACTTTTTGTCTCTTAGGAGCATGATCTGTTTAGTTTCCATAGATAGCCAGGGAGAAGTTATAGCTTTAACTCTTTTGGGCCTGAGAGGAGCAAGGTTATTGAGTAGGTACAGAAAAGTTTCATTAAAGTAGTTGATGGCGTTGTCAAGGGGCAGAGTTCTATAAGGTGTCCAGTCAGTTAGTTTTAGGCAGTCTGAAAATGTATAGGTATATGCATGATTTGTCAATAAATAATAGATTCCATTAGAAATATAGAAATGCCACCATAGCTTGTTATAGATATGGTACACACAGAATCCTGATAATGAGAGGGTGCTACATTTGCATTGCTAATAAGTTCCTTTAACTACACAAAGATATATACCTTCAAAGTAAAGGAAGGCCTTAAGCTCAGACAGTTTGCTTTCAAGCTTTTGGGATTGAGCAGTGTTACCTTGATAATGTGCAAACAAAAATTTGCTAAGTGGGTATATCCATGAGCCTAAAAAAGACATTATTGAAGCAGGAAAAGTTTTAGCCAGTAAGAGAAACCTACAAGGTGATAGACTTTGTCTGATAATTCCCGTGCCTTAGCCAGGAGAAAAATACTTGCTTGCCTTTGCTGCATGGATATATCAGTGTTCCAGCATGTTCCAAGATTAACTAAGTACAATGTTTGATAGAACCTTGTCTTAAATCATCCAAGGAGCCCTGGATCTTTCCAGCTTAAACAGTGAGCCCATTGAACTTGATGTGGATTAGTTTCTTTCTCTGGTTCCATTCTGGCCCTTTCGGAATCTGTGTTAGGGTCTCAGACTCTCTCTCTCTGGGGACCTTGGGTTTCATATGATTCCTTACTCACAACCCATAGTTTTATTCTGGATTGCTGAGATGATTCTTTAGCTAAAATATGGAGCTCCCCTTCTCAAATAGCTCAAAAATAGAAAGCACAACTAAAAAGAAATTAGCTGGAAAAATATACTCTCTTCAGACAACAGTACCACCGCTATCATTTACTGGTCAGTACTTACAGATCTGACAGCTTAGTGCTAGACCTGACCTTAACAACTTTTGCAAGGGGTACTTATCATTTGTCATGGGTCTCAAGCCACTTTAATTCTTAACTAATTTGTCTTTTTCCAAATTTCAGAGCATATTCACTGAGCTCCATGCACTACAATGTTGTTTTATTCAAACTGTTATAAGTACTACTAAACATTTTTTAAAATTTTCATTTGTTTGTTTGCATTTTGTTTATGAGATAGAGCAATGACCACTGTATGACCAGTTGCAGGCTTGGACTGGGCAACATGCAAACTGCAATTTTTTCAAACATTGAGAAGCACTTACTACTAAAGGTTTTCAAACAGTCATAGGCAACTATAATAAGCTAACAATAGAACAATAGTCATTTACACAATGAAACAATATGCGTTTTACAAGAGGTAAAACTGCAGTGGAAAAAATGAGATAGCAGGAATGGAAGGAAGATGAAAGGGTTATGCAGAGTCACCTCCTTACATTGTGGGATATTGTAACATTTGTTTTAAATTTCAAGGTATTGTTAATTTTGCAGTGAGAATGTAGGGCAGCTTGCAATGACAGTGAGATCCTCAGGGAAGGATTATCAAAGTTTAGGAGCTAATATCAGAACTGTGCTGCTTAATAAATGGGAAATGGAGCAAAGTATATGAAATATGAAGTATAGAAGAATATGAAAGAATTGGTAGGCACAGATGAATCAAAGAAAATAACTCCATATAAGGACAGGAAATAAACATTTTAAACAGGGATCAAATCAAATAACTGTCTTTGTATCACTGATTGCCAGCTTATTTTTTAAATTTACTGCTACACTTTCACATTACGATCGTTCCTTATACTTTCTCTTACTATAGTGTCTACCTCTTTGTTCTGTTATTTCACCAGTTCTCATTCTGAAGAGTAAATTAAAACTCTCAAACTCCTTTTTATTTGCTATGTAAGGATATGTTACTCACACTATATTGTACCTAAATATCACTACTGTATGCATCATATCAATTTTGAATATTGTGTTGTATAGCTAAACTCTGTTTATTGTTCTAATTGCTGTAATATGTACAGCGGGGCTTTTTTCTTGGTTCTCTGCTTAGAATAGGCTTTAGCTCATTCAGTCTACCCTAGATAACAACTGGAAAGGAATAATAAATAAACAAACTGAAATGCAAAGAGGCATTTTGCTGCCTTATTCACAGTAACTGCATCAATAGAAATGATATTTTATATGCAAAACATCGGAGAAGATGTCTGAGACTTTAACCATAAGGTATTAGACATAGCATAAATCAATTAAATAGGTTGGCAGCACACTGGCTTTTCAGTTCCTATGATCAATTGCTGTAGTTAAACCTACTGTCTTTAATAATATTGATTGCCATAAACAACATACCAAACTCTCTACTTCCTGTATAGCAATTTAGATTATTTTGGAAGACCATTCATAACTGACTGATTGTAGGGAACGAATACTTAACACTGGAAGGTATTGTTTAATGTGTCTGTAATATGTTTTCTTAACAATACACAGTCATAGCTAACTAAAATAGACTAGTAATAGAACAATATTCATTCACGTGATGAAACTATGAACATATTTGCAAGTGATAAAATTATGGGATGCACTAGGAAAACTGATATGATTTTTCTGGTAAGGAATTCTTTAACCTTCTCAATTTGCTTCAGGCAAGTTTTTTGAAAACTAAGGAACACATCATCATATTTAATGATAGTTTAGATCGGTAAGCTATGATGTGAATATTCCTAACTAATCCATGACCTTCCTATAATTAAGATGTTATTATCCTATGTTACTCTAATTACATAATATTTTTACTGTAGCAGTTAACACTGATGCCTTATAGTGCTTGGTCCTTTAGTTTAGATGTTCGACGGGCTGCCTTCCATGTGGACTCTGTTTTCTCTTTGTATCTCTGCTGATTTCTACCAGGTCCTCCAGTTTCCTTTCACATCTGAAAAGCACGCCAGAGATTAAATAGAATTGATGCAAACTGTCCATAGTTGTGTGTGTTTGTGCGTATGTGTGTTTGTGTTTGTTTGCAATGGGTTGGCACTCTGTTCAGGATTAGAAGCCTTTCCAAATAGTTAAAGTTTTACAGACATATAACTTTTCTAGTAAGGAATTATCTCACCATTTTAGTTTGTTCCAGGTGATGTTTTGAAAACTGAAAAGAACAACATTGTCTTTAATGACAGTTTAGATCAGTGAGACATGGGGTGACACCATTATCTTTCTCGAGTTACTATGAATGCCAACTACAATTAGATAAGCTCCAAAACATACTTTTTTGACTTTGGACAGAGTTTAAATCGAGTCCTAATATTGTCATGAGATCTTTATCTGACATTAATTTTGTAATAATAGTTCATAGGTAGAATCAAAAAACCAGTGTAAGGAGTGCTGAACACCAATAAATATCCAGAAAGTCCTAAAGTAAGCAGGTTCCAAAAGGTTTATTAACGAAGGTAAAATCCAAATTCAACACGTTTTCATCCACACTGTGACTTCTTCAGATGAATGAACATAGTATAATCAAGGTCTTTTTATACTAAATAATTGATACAATAATTCAATTATCATTCATTGTTACGTTTCTAAATTTAAAGAAACAAAGCACACAGATCCTGATTAAACTTGGAAGTGTGGTTTCGAAATCAGTGTATATAAATACAAAAATAATGAATAATAAATGAAGTTTTTATAAAAAACTTGCTAAAAACAATACCAAATAAAAAATATTGACTTTGTTAGTAAAAAAGCCTAATATCTAACATATACATTTTTCTAAAAATATATGTTTCTATATACAACATGCCTTTAACTTAACAATGAATGATAATTGAATTATTGTATCAATTATTTAGTATAAAAAGACCTTGATTATACTATGTTCATTCATCTGAAGAAGTCACAGTGTGGACGAAAACGTGTTGAATTTGGATTTTACCTTCGTTAATAAACCTTTTGGAACCTGCTTACTTTGGGACTTTCTGGATATTTATTGGTGTTCAGCACTCCTTACACTGGTTTTTTGATTCTTTGTTTGGTTTACCAGTGTTTTGGCTTCTTTTTGTTCCATAGTTCATAGGTAGTTACTAGGCATATAGTCCAGGAAACCATTAAGGAGCCTAGCCCAATTTCTCAATTGCCCCAAATTACTTTTTAGTTAAGTGACATGCTCAGGTTCAAACAGCAGGCAGATGAAGGTGAGGAAATCAAACCGTGCAGGGCAAGAAGCAGTTCGTTAACACCTCATAGTCCTAGTTCCCTGAATTAACAGATAGACTTATTACCACTAACTCCAGACATAGTCCTAGTCCCCTGAATTAACAGATAGACTTATTACCACTAACTCCAGACATAGTCCTAGTTCCCTGAATTAACAGATAGACATATTACCACTAACTCCAGACATAGTCCTGGTCCCCTGAATTAACAGTTAGACGTATTACCACTAACTCCAGACATAGTCCTGGTTCCCTGAATTAACAGATAGACTTATTACCATTAACTCCAGACATAGTCCTGGTCCCCTGAATTAACAGTTAGACGTATTACCACTAACTCCAGACATAGTCCTAGTTCCCTGAATTAACAGATAGACTTATTACCACTAACTCCAGACATAGTCCTAGTTCCCTGAATTAACAGATAGACTTATTACCACTAACTCCAGACATAGTCCTAGTTCCCTGAATTAACAGATAGACTTATTACCACTAACTCCAGACATAGTCCTAGTTCCCTGAATTAACAGATAGACGTATTACCACTAACTCCAGACATAGTCCTGGTCCCCTGAATTAACAGATAGATGTATTACCACTAACTCCAGACATAGTCCTAGTTCCCTGAATTAACAGATAGACTTATTACCACTAACTCCAGACATAGTCCTGGTCCCCTGAATTAACACCTCATAGTTAACCCCCATAGTGCCTTTTTTAGGCAAGGCTCAAATTCTAAACCTACCACCCTAGAAAACAAAAATGGGAAGAAATTGAGGGTAATGCTGCTCAATGCCAGAAGTCTAAATCTCAAAATGCACGCACTCGAGGCCCTTCTCAGTATGGAGAACATCGATGTCTGTGCTGTAACTGAAACCTGGTTCAAGGCTCCTGAGAGCACCCCGGCACTATTAGGTTTTACCTCATATCATGCGTTCCGGCCCCAAAACCCGGACCACTCCACAAAAGGAGGGGTGTATCCATATTCATAAAGGATACTCACACCTCCAGGTTGGTGGCAACGCATGAAGCTTCGGAAACCATCCAGGTGCAACTAACCATAGGCAAAACTGCTCTACAAATTGTAGCATGCTACAGGCCACCCTCTCAAACTCAGGAACCCCACACAGCCTTCCTGAAGACACTGGAGGGTATAAATGTATCTCCAAACACCATCATATTGGGAGACTTCAACTACCCGAATATAGACTGGGAACATTACTCAAGCCCTAACTTTCTAGCCCAACGGTTCCTGGAGTTCATAAATTCAAATGCCATGGAACAGCTAGTTACTGTTCCCACGAGAGGAGAAAATATACTAGATCTCATTGTCACAAACATGGGGACAAAATGCTCCACACCGAAGTATATCCCTCATTGGTGAGATCTGATCATAAACTAATCTCACTGGAAATCCACATCCCCCACCCCAAACTAAAAGACCATAGTGAAGAACTTCTCTAAAGCAAACTTCACACTACTCAAGACTGGTGTGGTATCCTTCAAGGCCCCTGAGTCAGAGGAAACCACAACCCAAGCTGTGGAAGCCCTTACAAATGCCTTCTATGAACACCTCCAGGACTGCATGGATCAGGCAATCCCAAATAAAACCAAGACTCTTTCCACAAAGGGCAAACGTCCAGTCTGGTGGACCCCAGCCATTAACAAACTTTACAATAAGAGGAGAAAGCTATTACATGATAGAACAAAATCCATAAAAGGGAAGTCACCCTGATCATTATTAGTAAAAAATACGAGCACTCATAAAATCAACTAAGGCCAATTTTGAGAGAAAAATTGCCATGGATTCAAAGGACAATCATAAGGCCTTTTTCAGCTATGTTAGGAACCTGGGTGGAAACTCACAGATATGCTCAGAATTAGTCCAAAATGATACAAAAATCACTGAACCCACAGACATTGCCAACATACTGGCAGACAGGTTCAGTGCAAACTTCACCCCTCTCCCCTAAAGGAGAGATAACTATCCCAGCCGAGTGTAGCCTCCCGGACATCTCAAATGCGAGGTGAAAGCTGCTCTCTCTAAAGCTAAAAACACAGCATCAATGGGACCGGATGGTGTCCCCGGCTGTGTGCTACACGAGCTAAATGAGGAATTAAACCCGCACATAAGGCAGCTGTTTAATCTCAGCCTTACCACAGGATACGTGCCCAAGGAGTGGCGTGCGGCAACTGTGGTCCCACTCCACAAAGGTGGCCTCACGGACCCTGGTAATTACCGCCCCATAAGCTTAACAAGTCTAGTCTGCAAAGCTATGGAGAGGATCATAATGGAGCTCATAAACAAAGATATAGGGACTTGCAGACATTGGACCCGACCCAGTTTGGCTTTGTCAAGGGAAGATCATGCCTTTTGAACTTGGTCGACTTCTTCAAATAGTCACCAAGGCCATTGATGAGGAAAGGCAGTCCATACAGCCTACCTTGACCTTGCAAAGGCTTACACAATACCCCACTCGGGTATTGTAGAAAAACTTACCAGCTTACATGTAAACCCATATGTCACAAGATGGGTTGCAAACTGGCTTAAGGACAGAACCCACAGGGTTAGAGTTGCTGGCGCTGTGTCAGACTCCAAGCCGGTCACAAGTGGTGTCCCACAGGGCTCGGTCCTTGGCCCCTATTGTTTGGCATCTACTTCTCAGAAGTACAGGCCAACATGGGAGGACTTTGGCTGACAAAGTTTGCAGATGACTGCAAACTGGGCCATAGTGGAAAGTGCATCGGACACGGATATCCTTCAGAAGGGACTCACGGAAACAGATAGCTGGTGCCAGAGCCATGGCCTGAAGTTAAACGCCAAAAATGTATAGTCATACCCTTCGGGAAAAACAAGGTAACCCCAAGCTACCATATAGGTGGCAATCCACTAAGCACAGAAGAGGTTATCAGGGACCTGGGGACCCAGGTTGACAGTGGCCTTTCTTTTGACACTCACATTGCTAAAGTGGTTAGAAAGACCTTCTACATTGCCCACCTGATCATGAAGGATTCACATCCAGATCTAGTGAGGTCATTGTTCCCTGTACTCTTCACTTATCAGACCAATGATCGAGTACAATGCCCCATTCGGGATGTATCTCACCCGACATCTGCAGCAATTGGAGAGACACCCAAAAGTTCCTCACCAAAAGGATAAAGGGACTCCAAAATCTGTCATATGCTGCCAGATTGAAGAAACTCCAGCTCTATTCAGTCGCATACCGTCTGCTCAGAGGTGACATGTGCCTGACATACAAGGCCATGTCCAACCCAGAATTAATGGACATGCTCCACCTCAAAAAATCCAAATCCACCAAAACCACTAGAGCAAGCGACTTAAACCTTAGCACGGATATAAATAGGACATGCTGGAGGGATAGATTTATCACTCAGAGACTCCCTATGCTGTGGAATAAAATCCCGGTCCATGTGAGGCAGAGCACCTCGCTGACTCTGTTCAAGAGAAATCTAGACCTGTGGATGGGAGATCGTAGGTTTACCCCGGGAATCATCTCTGGGTCACTGCTGGACAGAGGCACAACAAACTAATGGGCACAGTATTTTTTCATATAAGGGGTGGCGTAAGCCACAATAAATTGGGCTAGGCTTATAAATGCCTTAGGGCAGATAGCCTAGTATAAACCTATGAACCTATGAACCTATGAACCTATGAACCTATGAACAGATAGACTTATTACCACTAACTCCAGACATAGTCCTAGTTCCCTGAATTAACAGATAGACTTATTACCACTAACTCCAGACATAGTCCTGGTCCCCTGAATTAACAGATAGACTTATTACCACTAACTCCAGACATAGTCCTGGTCCCCTGAATTAACAGATAGACTTATTACCATTAACTCCAGACATAGTCCTGGTCCCCTGAATTAACAGATAGACTTATTACCACTAACTCCAGACATAGTCCTAGTTCCCTGAATTAACAGATAGACTTATTACCACTAACTCCAGACATAGTCCTGGTCCCCTGAATTAACAGATAGACTTATTACCACTAACTCCAGACATAGTCCTAGTCCCTGAATTAACAGATAGACTTATTACCACTAACTCCAGACATAGTCCTGGTCCCCTGAATTAACAGATAGACGTATTACCACTAACTCCAGACATAGTCCTAGTTCCCTGAATTAACAGATAGACTTATTACCACTAACTCCAGACATAGTCCTGGTCCCCTGAATTAACAGATAGACTTATTACCACTAACTCCAGACATAGTCCTAGTCCCTGAATTAACAGATAGACTTATTACCACTAACTCCAGACATAGCCCTAGTCCCTGAATTAACAGATAGACGTATTACCACTAACTCCAGACATAGTCCTAGTCCCCTGAATTAACAGATAGATGTATTACCACTAACTCCAGACATAGTCCTGGTCCCCTGAATTAACAGATAGACTTATTACCACTAACTCCAGACATAGTCCTAGTCCCCTGAATTAACAGATAGACTTATTACCACTAACTCCAGACATAGTCCTAGTTCCCTGAATTAACAGATAGACTTATTACCACTAACTCCAGACATAGTCCTGGTCCCCTGAATTAACAGATAGACATATTACCACTAACTCCAGACATAGTCCTAGTCCCTGAATTAACAGATAGACTTATTACCACTAACTCCAGACATAGTCCTGGTCCCCTGAATTAACAGATAGACTTATTACCACTAACTCCAGACATAGTCCTAGTTCCCTGAATTAACAGATAGACTTATTACCACTAACTCCAGACATAGTCCTAGTCCCTGAATTAACAGTTAGACTTATTACCACTAACTCCAGACATAGTCCTGGTCCCCTGAATTAACAGATAGACTTATTACCACTAACTCCAGACATAGTCCTGGTCCCCTGAATTAACAGATAGACTTATTACCACTAACTCCAGACATAGTCCTAGTTCCCTGAATTAACAGATAGACTTATTACCACTAACTCCAGACATAGTCCTAGTCCCCTGAATTAACAGTTAGACTTATTACCACTAACTCCAGACATAGTCCTGGTCCCCTGAATTAACAGATAGACTTATTACCACTAACTCCAGACATAGTCCTAGTCCCTGAATTAACAGTTAGACTTATTACCACTAACTCCAGACATAGTCCTGGTCCCCTGAATTAACAGATAGACTTATTACCACTAACTCCAGACATAGTCCTGGTCCCCTGAATTAACAGATAGACTTATTACCACTAACTCCAGACATAGTCCTAGTTCCCTGAATTAACAGATAGACTTATTACCACTAACTCCAGACATAGTCCTAGTCCCCTGAATTAACAGTTAGACTTATTACCACTAACTCCAGACATAGTCCTAGTTCCCTGAATTAACAGATAGACTTATTACCACTAACTCCAGACATAGTCCTAGTTCCCTGAATTAACAGATAGACTTATTACCACTAACCCCAGACATAGTCCTGGTCCCCTGAATTAACAGATAGACTTATTACCACTAACTCCAGACATAGTCCTAGTTCCCTGAATTAACAGATAGACTTATTACCACTAACTCCAGACATAGTCCTAGTCCCTGAATTAACAGATAGACTTATTACCACTAACTCCAGACATAGTCCTAGTTCCCTGAATTAACAGATAGACTTATTACCACTAACTCCAGACATAGTCCTAGTTCCCTGAATTAACAGATAGACTTATTACCACTAACTCCAGACATAGTCCTAGTCCCTGAATTAACAGATAGACTTATTACCACTAACTCCAGACATAGTCCTAGTCCCCTGAATTAACAGATAGACTTATTACCACTAACTCCAGACATAGTCCTAGTTCCCTGAATTAACAGATAGACTTATTACCACTAACTCCAGACATAGTCCTAGTTCCCTGAATTAACAGATAGACTTATTACCACTAACTCCAGACATAGTCCTAGTCCCTGAATTAACAGATAGACTTATTACCACTAACTCCAGACATAGTCCTAGTCCCTGAATTAACAGATAGACGTATTACCACTAACTCCAGACATAGTCCTAGTCCCTGAATTAACAGATAGACTTATTACCACTAACTCCAGACATAGTCCTAGTTCCCTGAATTAACAGATAGACTTATTACCACTAACTCCAGACATAGTCCTGGTCCCCTGAATTAACAGATAGACTTATTACCACTAACTCCAGACATAGTCCTAGTTCCCTGAATTAACAGATAGACTTATTACCACTAACTCCAGTCATAGTCCTGGTCCCTGAATTAACAGATAGACTTATTACCACTAACTCCAGACATAGTCCTAGTCCCTGAATTAACAGATAGACTTATTACCACTAACTCCAGACATAGTCCAAGTCCCTGAATTAACAGATAGACTTATTACCACTAACTCCAGACATAGTCCTAGTTCCCTGAATTAACAGATAGACTTATTACCACTAACTCCAGACATAGTCCTAGTCCCTGAATTAACAGATAGACTTATTACCACTAACTCCAGACATAGTCCTTGTCCCCTGAATTAACAGATAGACTTATTACCACTAACTCCAGACATAGTACTTGCACCTCTGTTATTCAGCATCTACTTCTCAGATCCCAATATATCAAACATTGATATCAGATTACCAAAGTTATTGGAAGGTTTTAGGTGGGAGTCACCATCAAGTTCCCTGAATTAACAGATAGACTTATTACCAGCAACTTACACTTGTCAATAGTTGCCATACAAAACAAAAGGACTAAAACTCAATACTAAAATGTCCTGGTCCCTGAATTAACAGATAGACTTATTACCACTAACTCCAGACATAGTCCTAGTTCTAATTAACAGATAGACTTATTACCACTAACTCCAGACATAGTCCTGGACCCTGAATTAACAGATGGACATTTCCTACCACTAACTTCAGACATAGTGCAATCATGATTAGGAAATCCTTTTCCCTTGCACAACTCATAGTAAAATCTATTTCATCTAGATCAGAAGAAATACTCACCTCCTTGTACTCAGCACTGATTAGAGCCATCACAGGGTAAAATGCCCTCTTTTGGATGTATCTTACTAATTACATCAAGCAATTGGAAGGAACCCAGAGGCTCTTAACTAGAAAGATAAAGGGTTTAAAAGACTTGAGCTACCATGAGAGATGGGAGGCTATGTCTTTGTATTCAGTATTCTATAGACTCCTTAAAGGCAATCTGTACCATGTTTATAGAGCCACACAAGAATTTGTATACCTCCAAAAATCAGTCTTGCTAACACTAGGTCAAGAGATCTAAATCTACTCCAACAGATCAAAACGGCACGGTGGATGGATAGATTTGTCCAGCAGACCTACTCATTCTCTTAGAACAAACTTCCTCTCCCAAGTTAAGAAGTGTGACGCACACTTTAATTTAACATCTGCTTTTAAAAAGGAGATGGATAACTAGATGGGTCCCTGGCATGATGGACATGTCCATCCTTTAAAAGAGAGGTAAGACCCAAGGGTAGGCATTGGCAAGGAAGAAATGACCTTGAGGCTCAGTTGCCTTATAACTCTTATGATCCTATAATTAATTTCTCCTGTTACCTCTTCAGATTATGCCATGAGTTTGAAAATGCACAACATACTCTTAACAAACTGATACTGTCCCATAACTACCGGAAGCAGGCCCCTTGTAATTTTTGCATGAACTCCACTATGATGTTTTATCATAATGTTACAGGTCTCGCGGATGAGTCTAAAATTATTTATGCCTGATGTGACCATCTCCACCTTTGTGAATCAGTAACAAATAGACGCTGTTGAAGGATGTATCCTCATGGTAACATTTTGTTGAACATGCTTAATATCAGCATAATCAAGGGGTTTGTTGATTCTTTACAGAAAACTGCTCGATATGTTGCCAGGTAGTGTGGCAGTTAATTTTTTTATTCAGTTTTGGTAGCACTTTCACCTGTAGTTATATCATGTATATCTCCTATTGTCTGTGTAACACTCCTTAATGCCTTTGTTTAATGAGAAATGTGCATAAATATTTTATAAGCACTTTCACTTTGTCAAGTGGGTGAGTTACACTTAAGATTTTCCTTTTCAGCTTATTGACACAATTAAATAATATGTTATAGTTGTTTTCAACATGTGAGACCATGCTAAGTTCAGAGTTAGAGCTGGAAGATTTGATAAGACATGTAATAATTTTTTTACTTTCATTTAGACTTTTTGTTTTCATGCCGCACAATTGTAATATACTTTTATCTTGTCCCTGTGCTTGGGGACTTTCAAGTAGTCTCCCGTATGATCATACCAGTTTATTTCCCCACCTATCAGAACAAGATCTTATCACAAAGGAGGCTGTAACTATCAGGAGAGTTACTGTTTTGTGGACTAACACCTTCTCTAATGACTAACGTGTAACTTCTCAGATAGGTGGACATGCCTTCCCCACTGAAAGTATTCACTCCTTCATATGTGAAAAAGGCTAACATTCCAATATGGCTGCCCCATGGGGCTAGTTATAACTGCAGTAATTTCTGTAAGGTAAGCAGTACCTCATTTTTTCTGTTTTATAGTTTATTATTTTTTTATAATTACACCAAACTTTATTTCAGAATTTATCTGTATATTTGTGCATTTGTTAACCCTGGTAAGACCCCCAAACAGAATTTTCTCTTTTCCAAAGAAACCTGGCATCATTGTCTGCCTAGATAACTCATTCAGAATCATTCAGTTTGTAAACTGAAATTGGGGGAATAAAACCCAAAACTACTAGATGATGCACATTAACAGCTAGCAACCTTAACCCTCTCAGCTGAACCACCAGACCACAAACGCATTCACAAATGCAGAAGTTAGCAATGACATGTAACTTATTATAGTGTTTTGGGAATATCTGTGTTATTAAGGCCTATACCCAATCTGTTTTATAAGTATGTAAATTATTACATCATAATTTTAAAGCTAATGTCTAAACGTCAGAAATATGTTAGAAGGTGATGGCTGCAATAGATCATCTAAAGTATAAAAGCAGATGTAGAAGAGGGAGGGTAGATCATTATGGGTGGTTACTTTAGGGGAGATTATTTCTGTGATTCGTAAATGTCTGCACTAAATGTACACTAAGTTTACACCATTCTACGTGAACAGAGAACACAAGCATAACAACTCACACCTTCATCCTCCAAATTATAGTTTTTCCGCCAATTTTTTTGTAGCCTTAAATATTGAGGAGGATTCATAAAGTTTACCACAAATTGTAGACACCATGTACACTTAGTGTAATCTTTCTGAGTGACTAAAAAGAACAAAAATGTGGTAGGGCTGTTCTTCAATATAGATTGTGTAAACTTAGTGCACACTTAGTGTAGGCATTAATGGAATTGGTACCCAACCCCCACATGAAAACTGCTTGTGTAACACAGCACATACCATAAAGGCAGACGAAACTAAAACTGTAGCGTATGCCATAAGGACAGACAACACTAAAACTGTAGCGCATGCCATATGAACAGACAACAAGAAAACCATAGCATGTGTCATAAGGCAGATGACACTAGAACCATAGTGAGTACCATAAGTACAGACAACACTAAAACTGTAGCGCATGCCATATCGGCAGACAACACTGAAACTGCACAGCATGACATAAGGACAGACAAAACTAAAACCACAGCACATGCCATAAGGACAGACAACACTAAAACAGTAATTCATGCCATAAGGACAAACAACACTAAAACTGTAGCTCATGTCATAATGACAGACAACAGTAACACCACAGAGCATGCCATAAGGACAGATAACACTAAAACCATAGCATATGCCATAAAGACAGACATCACTAAAACCATAGCGTGTGTCATAAGGACAGGCAACACTAAAACTGTTGTGTGCGCCATAAGGACAGACAATAGTAAAGCATTAGCAAATGTCAAAAGGACAGACAACACAAACTATAGCACATGCCACAAGGACAGACAATATGAAAACTGTAACGCATACCATAAGAACAGACAACATGAAAACCATAACATGTGCCATAAGGGCTGGCAACATGAAAATTGTTGCATGTGCCATAAGAGCAGACAACCCTAAAACCATAGAATGTGCCATAAGGACAGACAACACTAAAATCATAGTGCATGCCATAAGGAAAAACAACACTAAAACTGTAATGCATGCCAAAAGGAAAGGCAACATTAAAACCATAGCACATGCCATAAGGACAGACAACACTAAAACCATAGCTCATGCCATAAGGACAGACAACACTAAAACCATGGCATGTGCCATAAGGAGAGACATCATTAAAACCATAGCATGTGCCATAAGGACAGAAAAACTAAAACTGTAGCACATGCAATAAGGACAGACAACACTAAAACTGTAGTGTGTGGCATAAGGACAGATATTACTAAAACTGTAGACCATGCCGTGAGGACAAACAACACTAAAATTGTATCACATGTCATAATGACAGACAAAGTAACACTATAGAACATGCCATAAGGACAGATAACACTAAAACTATAGCATATGCCATAAAGACAGAAGACAGGGTTGGAGACAGTGGCATTGACAAAAAGGCAGGAGTCAGAGCTGGACGCAGCAGAGTTAAAGATGTTAAAATTTGCACTGGGTGTGACGAGGGTGGGCAAGATTAGGAATAAGTATATTAGAGGGTCAGCTCAGGTTGGAAGGTTTGGAGACAAAGCCAGAGAGGCAAGATTATGTTGGTTTGGACATGTGCTGAGGAGGGATGCTGGGTATATTGGGAAAAAGATACTAAGGATGAAGCTGCCAGGTGAGCAAGATGCAGAGGACAGGAAGAAATGGAAATAGATGATCCGCTGTGGTGACCCCTAACAGGAGCAACCAAAAGAAGAAGAAGAAGATATACCAGAAAGAGAGACATCGCTAAAATCATAGCATGTATCATAAGGACAAGCAACACTAAAACTGTTGTGTGTGCCATAAGGACAGACAATACTAAAACATTAGCGAATGCCATAAGGACAGACAACACTTAAACTATAGCATGTGCCACAAGGGCAGACAGCATGAAAACTGTTGCATGTGCCATAAGGACAGACAACCCTGAAACCATATAACGTGTATAAGAAAAGACAACGCTAAAACTGTAATGCATGCCTCATAGTGCATGCCATAACGGCAGACAACACTAAAACTGTGGTGCATGCCAAAAGGAAACACAACAATAAAACCATAGCACATGCCATAAGGAAAGACAACACTAAAACCATAGCGCATGCCATATGGACAGACAACAATAAAACCATGGCATGTGTCATAAGGACAGACATAACTAAAGCCATGCCACGTGCCATAAGGAGAGACAACACTAAAACCATAGCATGTGCCATAAGGAGAGATAACACTAAAACCATAGCATAGGACAGACAACAATAAATCTGTAGCGCATGCCATAAGGACAGGCAACACTAAAACTGTAGTGTATGTGCCATAAGGACAGATATTACTTAAACTGTAGACCATGCCATAAGGAATGACACCACTAAAATCTGCCATAAGGGTAGACAATACAAAAAAAAATAGCATGTACCATAAGGACAGACAACATGAAAACCATAGCATGTGCCATAAGGGCAGAAACACACAAAACTGCACCATGTGGCATAAGGACAGACAACATTAAAAGTGTAATATGTGTGCCATAAAGATAGACAACACTAAAACCTTAGCGAGTGCCATAAGGCAGACAACATTAAAATCATATTTCATGTCATAAGGACAGACAACACTAAAACCGTAGTGTGTGCCATAAGGACAGACAGCACTAAAACCATACCATGCACCATAAGGACATGCAAAGTTAAAACTGTAGTTGTTGCAGTTTAAGAAACATAAAGCAGCAGTTGGAAGTTGAGCATCTTTGGGAATAACACCAACTGACACAATGCATTGGAAGAAATATGCATTTTTTTCAGATCTACAACTTGCTTATACAAAAATACACTGAATTCAGTTCTGTGGCAAAGCAGCATATCAAGCATATCATCCAGAAACTGAACAATACTTCTAAAGCCTGGTTAAAAAAGCTTCAGTATAGGGTAGTGATGAAAGGAGTCCCCCCAAGTGCCACTTAGAGTCCTGGTTAAAAAAGCTTCAGTATAGGGTAGTGATGAAAGGAGTCCCCCCAAGTGCCACTTAGAGTCCTAGTTAAAAAAGCTTAAGGATAGGGTAGTGATGAAAGGAGTCCCCCCCAAGTGCCACTTAGAGTCCTGGTTAAAAAAGCTTAAGGATAGGGTAGTGATGAAAGGAGTCCCCCCCAAGTGCCACTTAGAGTCCTGGTTAAAAAAGCTTAAGGATAGGGTAGTGATGAAAGGAACCCCCCCCTCAAGTGCCACTTAGAGTCCTGGTTAAAAAAGCTTAAGGATAGGGTAGTGATGAAAGGAGTCACCCCCAAGTGCCATTTACAGTTAGGGGCAGTTATAATGATTAACTTGTAAATTTAGTCATTTAGCAAGTAGTAGTACATGACGAGTGCTGTCTTCTACAGGGAGATTGGAAGTACTAGCAGTTAACATCAGCTGTTCAAAGATGGAATCCAAATGGCACCGAACAGAAGAGACTAGACAACTTAAAATGTAAATATCCCACATCAATATTCACCTGATGAAGGACAAACATGAAGCAAGTAAACCAAATACCAGATATTAAGTTTTTTCTAAATTCAGTGTGTTGCACAACCTTGAGTAGAAAGACATGCCTGTCAATGCAGTCTCTTCAATGACTTTTTTTCTCATTTCAGCTTAGCTTGTCAATTGTTTTGATGTATTCTTTAGCAATCGGTGACACTTGCTTCATTGTGCAATCTTTGTTACCCTCCCAGCCTCTTATAATATCTGGACATATAAATAAAATAAACCAAACACTGTGAAGATTAAGCTGTATTAACGCTACAAATTAATGAAGACCAAATAAAATTATCAAGAGACAGTGCACATGGCAGAACTAATACAGTAAAATCCACTGGTTTATTGTAGAAAAATAAATGAGCACTTTCGCGTTGTGCATCCAATGGTTCTTCAGACATCAAAAACATTAAACACTCATTCAAGTATTTAAAACTAAGATGTACCAGTCAAAAACAGAAACTTACGAATGCCACAATACATATAAATATGCACATGAATATAAAAAAACATAAACTATGAAACGTATCATATATCTATAGTTGAACTTAGCAGTAATAATTGTAGATTATGTGATACATGAAGTAAACTACTTGATTATTCTTGGAGAAAGAAAACAACTTACATCTTAATGGAAAAGCATTCCTGAGTTTGTCTGTCAAGTCTAACATTATTTACAAGCATCAATCCCATTCACCAATAAGGCAAACTAAACTTAACATTAGTGCAAAAACTATAAGTGAACCACAACATAAGAGTATGTGAATGCCATTATAACTCATTATATCATCATGTTGTCTTTAGGTTAGAGACTTTCCCTAAGATCACATTGACATCCTAAAACCAATTACTATATTACCTACACAAGGGTAATGTTGTATAGAAATGATTATTCACTCTGTGTATATCATGTTTTAAACTGAGATTATATTATCATAATTAATTACATATCTTAAATGACTAAGGATTTGTGCCTTAACAAAATTATTTACTATTATTGTACAGCATATATTTTATACAAGTATTACGCATGTTTTATGCCGATTCCAGTCTTGTGCCTAGGCAGAGCTGAAAAAGGTCTGTAGATTAACCTCCCCCCACTGGTTTAAGCGAGGAAGAAATGAGTAAGAACACCGTCTTCTTTTGACTGTAAAAGCAGCTGAGCTGGAATGAAGCAGAACAAAACACAAATCCATCCGAGACGAGCATGCAATTCAAATAAGAAATGCCAAACAAGGATGCTACTTAAAAAATGTACATATAAATTACTTTACAGCACAACATCTAAACAGACACTAACAAAGTTACTCAACACATAGTCTGCCCTTTTTAAAGAGGTATTTTTTACAGAAACATTTTTATTAAATTATCATGTGTGACATAGACAATCTTACATTTATATAAATGAAAATAAATCATAGTGGCACAATCTGAGTTGCAAACATTATACCTCACAAACCATGCCGACACAACTGTCGTTGCAAACATTATACATCACGTATAATATCCCAGTCATTGCCAGGCAGGCATCCGTTACATAACTTATTCATATCCTCATATCCTCCCTTCTTTTAAACCTTGTTCCTTCTCTGCATGTAGTGTTCCCACAATTCCCATTTTTTCCAGTGTAATTTTCTCCTACCCTTTTCTAAAGATCCCAGTGCCAGTTGTTTTATCTCTGTTACTATCTTTGTTACTTCTAGTAAAGTTGATTTAGACTTTGATTTCCATTTTCTAGTTATTGCTTTTCTGGCAGCCATCATAATTGGTCTCAGCAAGGCCTTACTGTCTGTTCTTTCGGCTTTTTCCCAGTTAGGGGTCGCAACAGCAGAACTTCAGTCCGCTAATGATTGGTAGTGGATTTTTACGTACCGGGTTACCAGCCCTGACGCACAACCTTCAAAGAAGGCACACCCCATTCACGTATGCCTCCACACAGAAGATGCTCTAGCTGAGAATCGAATGGGACAACGTCTTGCTATGAAGCGACAATGCTACCGCAGCACCACTATGTCTAGGAAATTCCGGGTCTGTATCATAGCTCAAAAAAGTCATTTCCATAGTCACTCCAATTTGCTCACACAGCATCTCTGACTTTAAAAATTCCCTGCAGACTGCTCTGTCAGTCAACTCATTATACCTTTTTAAAGAGGTGTTCAAGGTGGACTAATGGAGTATACATGCAATCTAGAGAGTAACATAACACATGCTTATGTATTCCTTTTCTTAATGAATAGAAGCACTATGGCTCTGAGTTCTTGCATGCTAGATATGCTTATAGGTTGATCCACTGCCCTGATGATCATTAAGCTCTGCCTACCTGGGTGCTTGACTGACTCATGCATTCCCTGTGGGGAAGAACCTAATGCCTCATTTATTCTATTGGGGCACGAGTTAGGAGCACTGGGAATAGAGTTTTGCATTTTAAGACTTAGCATCACCTGAGCATACCTAAAGCATGCAAGGAGCTGGCAGTCAATGAGGCATTTTAACATACAGCAATCACATGTCCAGTATCTCACCCCTGTAAGCTGCATCAATGTGTGATCCACGGTTTCCACTGGGGATTCTACTATAGAGAGTGTGCCAGGCACATGGCCACACTTCCCTCCATAACAGAAGCAAGTTGGCTTAACCATATCAGTCCTTAATTCCCTACGCTAACACCAAGGGTTACTAGAGTTACTAGTCAAACTGCTGTCTCCTGAGTGGTAGTCAGAACTTTACCCCATATACCAGTGGAGCTGACTAGATAAGAGATGTTTTGGATTGCAGAATAAAAGGTATCCCAGGTTAGGAGACTCATGGATAAGGAAGTCATTTTCCCACTATTTGAGATGAATATTTAGGTTACTGAGGCTAACTGCACCAATAACAACTGCCCATACAATTTATCTCCCCGAATTAGTGATGTAGTACTCAACAAGATGATGAAAGGACTTACAATTACAGTGTGAAGAGAACTGTTACCAAATACAGGCATATAAGCCTGATTGATTTAAAATGTTAACAGTGTAAAGAAATGTTATTGTAAATGTTATTATATCCCATGGAATGCAGAGTGCTGGAATTCCCTGATGAAGGATAAAGTTCATATGAGTGAAATGACAAGCTGCAGGGGATACCTCAGTGCAATATGACACATCTTACACTATCTTTCAGTTACAGCAATAATCTGAGTTTAAAACAGATTCATTCTGACATAACTTCATTTAAAATCTGTATTGGATCACAGAGCATGTTATTATCTGCAAATGCTTAGAGCGTCTGTCTTTTGTAATTGCTGCTGGCAGCTTTCTTGACATTAGCCTGAAGCTGTCTTGACTAGAGTCTCAGACTCAAAACCAAGAGCCACTGAAAAGCTGCTATGCAGTGCCAAGAGCGGACATTGTCTGGGTTTAGGGAAAGGGAAGGGTGCACTTAAAATGAAAAAGGTGAATCATCCAGTCTGATCTGTATACTCATAAAACTTTAATATGCTTCTGTGTATTACACAGGGGTCTGTAATGTCGCACTAGTTTCAGAAGGTAACCAGTGTGAGTGTGTGTGTGTGTGTGTGTGTGTGTGTGTGTGTGTGTGTGTGTGTGTGTGTGTGTGTGTGTGTGTGTGTGTGTGTGTGTGTGTGTGCATGTATGAATGTACATATGTAGACTACATGACAGTGCGTGGGTATGTGCATGTATGAATGTACATATGTAGACTACATGACAGTGACATCAGACTAACAAAAGTATACACAAATGGCTCTGCTACATGTAGAACATGAATAAAATATTGGAAAATTGTATTCAATAATATCAGAGGTGTTGATGAAAATGTAAAATTAGTGGCATTGCTTATAAAGGAGAGAGTATATAAACATTTTATTCTCACTGTAGCATTTGTAGCATTTATTTGATATGTACAGCTTCTAATTGTATGAAAGCTCTAATCTATGCCACCTGATTTTAGTAAATGAGTTTGTTTAATTATGTATTTTATTCATTATACTGTAATCAAACTTTGTGTGTGTGTGTGTGTGTGTGTGTGTGTGTGTGTGTGTGTGTGTGTGTGTGTGTGTGTGTGTGTGTGTGCACCCATGCTTAGCCTTCCTGCATCAGTAAACATTCCCTAACTAAAACTGGTTGGGGAATCGTAACTTCACCCACAAGCTAACCCTCATGTCTTCTATAGACAAGGGCCAGCAGTAAACATTCCTTAGCTAACATACCCCCAGACATAAATTTTATCAATCTCCTAACTGACATATCCCTCTTAACTAATATACTCCTCCAATTTAGACGCACATGATACAAGGAGATGCAATCGGATTGGGTTGTGTGTCTAGGCTTATAAAAGCCCTGGTGGTCATTAGTCTAGAATATTCCTGTGAACCTGAGTGTATGCGTGTGTGTGTGTGTGTGTGTGTGTGCATGTGTGTGTGTGTGTGTGTGTGTGTGTGTGTGTGTGTGTGTGTGTGTGTGTGTGTGTGTGTGTGTGTGTGTGTGTGTATGTGTGTGGTGTGCGTGTGTTGTGCATGTATGAATGTACCTATGTGGACTACATGACAGTGACATGGCTTTGCTACATGTAGAACATGAATAAAATATTGGAAATTGTATTCAAGAATATGAGAGGTGTTGATGAAAATGTACAATTATATAAACATTTTATTCTCACTGTAGCATTTGTAGCATTTATCTGATATGTACAGCTTGTAATTGTATGAAAGCACTAATCTATGCCACCTGATTTTAGTAAGTGAGTTTGTTTAATTATGTATTTTATTCATTATACTGTAATCAAACTTTGTGTGTGTGTGTGTGTGTGTGTGTGTGTGTGTGTGTGTGTGTGTGTGTGTGTGTGTGTGTGTGTGTGTGTGTGTGTATGATTGCTTCATACAAGTTCAAAAGTCCTTAAAAATTCTTAAAGGAATTATCAGCAAGAAAAAAAATATTTGCAGCTGACAGAGTGATGAATAAATTACATGAGTCAATACAAAAATTGATGAGGGCAAATCTGTGCACACAGCATACCTCGACTTGGCAAAGGTTTTCAATAAAATCCCACATTCAGGCATTACCAGTAAACTTAAGGAAACTGAATGTAAACCCCTGCTTAATAAGATGGGTTGCCAACTGGCTCTCATACCGGACACACGCTGTTAAAGAGGGTGACTCCACATCAACCAGCAGACTTGTTACCAGCGGGATACCACAAGGGTCCGTGCTGGGCCCTCTATTGTTTGGTATATTCTTCTCAGAAGATCAGGTCAACACTAAAGAGTTGTGGCTGATCAAGTCTGCAGACGACTGCAAACTAGATGCAATCATTGAATCCCCAAATTATGTCAGTATACTCCAGGAGGGTCTCACACAGACCAACAACTGCTGCATTAGTCACTGTCTCAGACTGAATGCAAGGAAATGCATCATTATTCCCTTTGGCACAAACCATGTCCCTTTTCACTATCAAATCAACAACAATACCCTAAGGACCCATAAAGTGGTGAGGGACCTGGGATCACAGGTTGACTGTGACCTTAACTTCGACCACCACATGTCTACCATTGTAAGGAAAGCTTTCTGCTTAGCTCACTTGATTGGTAAAGGCATTGTCTCAAGAGCAAAAGAAGTTATAACCCCCATACCCAGCACTTATCTGGCCCATAATTGAGTATAATGCCCCATTTAGTATGTACCATACTAAGCACCCGCAGCAATTAGAGAGGCCTCAGAGGTTTCTAATAAAGAAGATCAAGGGCCTCCAACATGTGCCTTACACAGACTGACTAAAGTCCCTGTCACTATACTCAATATCATACTTAGGGGAGACTTATGCCTGGCCATCAGAGCAACCCAAGACCCAAAGCTAATGAACTTAATGCATATCTATAAATCAAATGGATGTAGGGCTACCCATTTCAGGGACTTAAATATGGCCTGTGACTTAAATAAGACATGCTGGAGGGATAGATTTATCTCTCAGCAACTGCCACATCTTTTGAACAGGCTACCAGTTCATGTGAAACAGAGCACCTCTATGACACTGTTCAAGAGGAACCTGGATGAGTGGATTGGGCACCGTAAATTCTTATCAGGGATACTGCCCACAACCCTCCTGGACATGGGCAGTCATCACTAAATGTAGTCTTGGGTATTGATTAGCACTTTATTTATTTATTTATTAATTACATTTGTTTACTGGGTAGTGTCCGACTGGGCCAGGGGTCTGTTTTCATCTGAGACCCAGGGAGAAAAGCTCCACAATATTACATGCAACAATGATTCAAACAATACAGGCAATTATAAACTATGATTGTTAGAGCAAAAACAGGCAATAGTACAGACAAGCAATTGCACGTCAAGTACTGTGCTATTTTTAATACAGGAAAAATAATACAACAGAAGATAGTAGTTATGCCTAGAGCAGAAATAGAAGTGGTTAGTAGTTATCCAGGGGAGTAGCAAGAGCACAGCCAATGATTAGTCAGATGTTCCTTTAGGAGGACTTTAAAATGATAATGAGCCCGTTTTTTTGTTATAGTCTCCGGAAGAGTGTTCCAGAGTTTGGCTATCTTGTGTGAGTAGACGGAGTCTCCATGATAGCTGTGGCAGTTTGAGACATTGAGTAAGAGTGGCATATTTAGCAATCATATTGTAATATAATTCTAGGTTGTTGAGTTCCAATTTTCAAAGGTTTGAGAATTTGAGAGAGCCATATAGGAGGGTGGATAGCAGGTGTGTGCGAGCAGTGGCTAGCCTGGCATTGGGAGTTAGCTATGGTTTAGCCATGTATAGGGTGCCTAGTTTGATGTGTACTTTTTTGATAGTTTGAGCAATGTGTGTTATCAAATTTGAGGTTCTCATCTATGGTAACACCCAAAAGTTTACTGTGGTTTGTGGGGACTATCTTGGTTCCATTTGCTGATGTGAGTGAGAAAAGGATCTGGGAAGGTTTGTTTTGTGTTTTGTTTGTTACTGAAGACTATGAATTTAGTTTTGTTGGGATTTAAAGTATGTTGGTGTTGAGAGAGGCATGTTTCAATGTCCTGAAAAGATGATTGCATTTTTAGTTGGAGTTCTTGGGGTGCGGGGGCGGAGCAGATAAGTGTAGCATCATCGGCGTACTGTACTATGGAGGCATGATGAGTAGCTGAACTAAGGTAGTTTGTGAATACGATAAAGAGAAGAAGACTGAGCACAGAACCTTGGGATATGCCTACAGAGATCAGGAGTAGGGGGAAAGAGAGTTTTCCCATTTTGTAGCTTGTTGACAACTGGAAAGATAGCTATGGAACCAGGTTAGTGATGAAGGACTGAGGCCGTACAAAGATAGGTGGGATACGGTGTCGAAGGCTTTCGACATATTGAGGAAGATGGAAGAAACCATCGTTCATGAGATGATGGATGGTGTTAGTAAAATTTATGAGGGCAGTACTAGCACTGTGCTTAGGTTAAAAGCCATGCTGGGTGCTGGTCAGGAGGTTATTGTTGAGGAAGTAGTTAATGACGGTTATGGATACATTTTTCTAGTATTTTTGCAAGGGGGGACAGGATGGCTATGGGATGATAGTTAGTTCTTTGAAGGGTCCACCTTTGTGGAGTTGTATGATGTGAGATATTTTCCAAAGAAGTGGAACATATTGTTCTTTAACAGACTGGTTAATCAGGATAGAAATGGGGTAAGAGATGGAAGGGGCGACAAGTTTTAGAAACTCATTTGGGTGTTTGTCAGCAGCTATGCAGCCAGGGTTGAGTTTGGTTAAGAGAGTCTTTATGTAGTTAGTTTGTGTGGGTGTGAAGGAGAAGGAATTATGAATATCATGGGCAGGGGTGGGGACAGAAAAATGGCTGGGTTGTTTGGTTGTTTAGTAGGGAGGTGACAGTGTTTATGAAGTGAGAGTTATATTGAGATGAAATAGGGTCAGTGTTGTTTGAGGTGACAGGGGGAGGGATAGTGGTACGAGCAGGGTTTATGAGGTGATTGATGGATTGCCAAAATTTACGGCCTATGTTAGAATCACAAAAGCTTACTTTTGCGAATCCACATTCATTGACACATAAATGTCAAAGTGCAAAAATACTGAAGAGCGATAAAAGCGAATCCAGCAGGGTGATCATGGGGATGAGGAAATAAATCCTTTTCCTCACTGTAGTGCGGTCTCAGAGTTGGTATATTTAAGTAGGGGGGTGTGGAAGGTGAAGGGGGCTTTCCCCCTTGCAAAATCATTTTAAAAATTGTTTCACTTAAGGTTTTTTACATTGGGTTTTCCTTACCTGTATGCCGCTGTTGCTTCCAGGAATACGTTCGACATTGTGGTGTTCGTATTTTTCATCTTTCGCTGTATTTGGTTTTCGACATTTATGTGTCGATGAATGTGGATTTGTGAAAGTAAGCTTTTGCGATTTTAATATAGACTCAAAATTTTTGGGGGTTGTTCAGGTGTTTTTGTTGACAGGATAGGAAGTATGTTTGCTTGTCTTTTTTGATCTGTTTTTTTGTTAAGCTTCTTAATTGTTGATATGTTAAGAGGTCAGTTTTATCTTTGGAGGTATAATATATTGATCAGGCTTTATCTCTACGCTTCATTTAGTAGTTTGGTGTCATTGGTTAGCCATGGGGGGCTTGGTTTTAGTACGTACTTTTCTATTGGGGGCTAGAATGTTTAGGATTGTAAGGAAGAGTTCGTTAAAGTAGTGAACAACAGCATCGAGTTGTAGGTGTTTGAGAGGCGTCCAGTTACTTTGTTGCAGTAGGAGGTAAAAATTAGTTGGGGAGAAATTTTTCTTTGTAGGGATATATTTGTAGATGATGTTACTTTGTGTATGAACTCACTTTTTAAAAAGGAAGGTTGGAGAGTGATCGCTGAGTGAATCAGTTAGGCACCCAGTTAGGTAAGTGAGGTTAGGCTTGTTAGTTAAGATCCAGTCTAATGTTGACTGCTTGTTAGAGTGTTTGTCTATACGGATTGGACAGGTTATTGTTTGGATGAAGTTGAAGAGATTACTAAAATTAGATGGAGTAGTTGATGTGCAGATATGCCAATCCAGGTTAAAGTCACCAAGCACAATTGTTTCTTGGGATAATTTGGTTGTTGCCCAGTTTAGTAGATTTTCGATGAGGGGAAGGTTATTGCTGGGGGGGTAAGTAGGTGGCTATAATAATTATAGATTTGTTTGGGTTAATTTCAAGGCAGGTGGTTAGTAGTTCGGAGTTGGGTAGATCAGGGGGAGTGCATGCTAGCTGTGTGACTTTGAGGGCATCTTTAAACATAACAGCAACTCTCCCTTCATGTTTAACTCTGTCTAGCCTTGTAATGCTATAGCCTGTTGTGAGAATTTCACAGTTTTTAATGCGTGGCTTTAACCAGGTTTCAGTTATTACAGCTATGTCTGGTGAGTAGGTTGCTAAGGTAGCATGGAATTCACTGGTTTTATTTAAGATGCTTCTGAGGTTGAGATTTAGAAGGAGCAGATCTGAGTTAGAGGCATTTTGAAAAGGGGGTAGGGATGGGGATGTGTGCTAGAATGAATACAGGTGGTAAGAGAGGGAGTACAGTATTACATTGGGTTGAAATGGCTAGGCTTAAAATGACCTCCAGGTCGATAGCCAAGTAATCTCCTATAACCCTATGATCCTATGAATTAATGAATGAATACATGAATGAGAATAAATTTATTTTATTTATTTATTTTTATTTATTTTACATTTGTTTACCAGGGAGGTCTGACTGGACAGAGCTGTGCGTTTTCAGCGGAGGTCCGGGGAGAAAAGCTCGAGAACAATTGCTAACATACTATACATAAGATATTTACACATTCAGTTATAAAAATATAGCAAACAATAACATATGATTGCATAAGATATTTACATAAGCGTAGAGGTTTAGACATACAATTAAAAGTATAGCAGGTAGTAACATATTATGGTTGTTCATACAGTATGTTTAGTAGATACTCTTGAAGACGTACTGAAGATACGACAAGAAAGGAAAACTAAAAAAGGAGGAGAATATAGACACGTTCATATGAGGTGCATCGACATTTTAAGGGAAAGCTTTTAACTTAGTGTATGATAGAGTTAATGGGTATAGATGGGACAGTGGACAGTAGACAGCAGTGAGTTGGTAAGTAACGTGGGATAATACATGGTGCATCTCTGGGAGTTTTAAAGAGGAGGTTGGACAGTGAGTAGGGGGAAGGAGTTAGAGTATGTCAGCCAGGTGCTAGGCAGTTACAAGTAACGTGTGGTAATATATAATGCATCTGTGGGAGTTTTAAAGAGGTTGGATAGTGGGTAGGGGGAAGGAGTTAGACTACATCAGCCAGGTGCTAGGCAGTTGCATGAATAAATGAATGAATGAATAAATCTTATTAGACTTTCCCCCAACAATTTGGTTTTGAGAAGGGTAGATCATGTCCACTGACTCTGGTAAACGTCTTGGATGGGGTTACAGAAGCTATAGACAGTGGCCAGATATTACACATGGCATATGTTGACCTGGAAAAGGCCTTCAGTACTATTGTTATGTTGGCATCATACAAAATCTAAATGCTTTAAAAATTGACTCATATATAGTAAACTGGATAGCAAACAGGATGAAAGACAGAACCCTCATCTGAAGGTATGAAAGTGACCAGCAATGTCTCTGAGGACTAGGTGCTGCATCCTTTCTTTTTCAGTATTTACTCTTCCATTCTACAAGCAGACATCTAAGACCTCTGGCTAACAAGTTTGCAGATCACTGCAAAGTGGGGGTTGCTTATTCACACTTTGGCAACAAAACCCTCCAGAATGAATTCTTTGTGGTAAACTCTGGTGTACTAAAATGAGCCAAACTAAATGCTAAAAACTGTTGTATTGTTAGTTTTGGTAAAAAATACCTCCCCGCATCATATCATATAGCCAAGACTGTGCCACAAAACAAAAATGAAGTTAAGGATTTAGGAACTTGGATTAGTACCTCCCTTTCTTTTGATGGGGGTAGACACTGGCATAATGGCTAAGATCTTTACCTCACAGGTACAAGGTATGATTCTGACCTTTGGTTGCTGGCTAGGCTTGATAGTCTGCATGCTAATAGCCTAGTATTTACCTATAAATGTAACTACAGGTATCAGGAATTTCTTTTATTAAGCCCAGATAATTACCGAATAATATCGTCAAAGTCCAAAGAGGTAATCACTTCCTTACACTCAGCACTGATCAGACAAATTACTGCATATAATACCCCCCTTTGGGATGTACCTCACTAAGCATATCCAAATATTAAAAAAAGAATGTTTCTAACAAAAGAAAAAATCACAAGCCTAATGTCCCTGAGATGCTAAGAAGGCTAGACATTCTTACTTTTTGATCAGAATCATGTAGACTTTTGAGGAGAGATGTCTATATCACTTTCTGCACCATTAGAAACCCAGTTTTCATAGACCTCTGCTATCTCCTGTGAAGACTGTGCCCTGGCCCAGCAATCAAGGAGTCTCAGTCCTCACTACTAACACCAGGGAGGTCGTCTCATAGAAGAGAAAAGGATAACTAATAAACACAGTAAAGTACAAGTTCCTTTAAGTGCAAACAGAGATCACAGTCAGTCTGGGGCTGGTTGCTCCCTTGCTCACCAGGTCCCCAATAAGACTCCCCACTGGCAAAGCTATAGGGTCCAGGTCTCAGCCTAACTGGGCAAACTAGAACCTCCAGTACTCTTTCTGTCCAACCAGTGCTTTGTGTCCCTGCCAAGTAGCTGACACAACACACATACACTTTGAGATAAGTATTTATACAACTTCACAGACACTCCTGGGAAATGCTGACACAGATTCTCCAGTTGTGCCCCTTTACCCAGACTATACGGTAGTAATTACTGCCACCACCCAGTTAATAATATCAGCTACTAAAAGGCCCTTAAAAGGGTGTCCAATTATTACTCTGCAATATTAATATCCAATGGTAGTATGACTAAACAGTCTCAAGGCTTTATTTGGAGTGACTTAGACAGTAAACTCTATAAATATGCAATGTATTCTAGAGCTTATCTCTACACAAAGCAGCCACAAGTAGAAGGTTTTAAAAATATTTAATAATAAATAATTAAAACACAAGACAAAACTACTACACCACAGAGATATCTAAGAGTTCAGAGATCACACAGAAACTTAAAGTAATACAGTAGGACAGGTCTGATTTCAAAGAAAAATACCTAATTAATCTTTACTAGCTTTAACTATTTCTACAAGAAATCACAGTGCTAGAAACTTACATGTGAGCATAAGCAGAGTGCTGGTAAGTTGGATATCAAGATCAAGATACTCTTTGGTCTCTTTCTGAGACACAGTTTAAAAACATCACTAACAAACATGTCACTGGGTCCTCCTCAGATTACATCATTCTTTACACTTAGGTTTTCCCAGTATTCATATTACATCATCTTAACACCTGCTCTGAGTTCCCAGGCTAATAGAAACTCAATTTACATTATTTAGCAAGCTAACACCTGCACATGAGAATACAACAGTAAAAGGCATTTGACATATATGCTCTAGCAGAAACCAAAGCAATAAAGCACCTTCCACATGTACACTCTAACAATTATTCCTTAAGTTAAGACAATAGGAAGAATGTCTTCAGCCAGCCTGACCGGAACCAACTTTAAAGATCAAAGAATGTCATAAAATCATTTCAATTTCAAAAGACAAATTTGAAAGGCTTGACTTAGTTTTTCTTTACAGCAAGGGGGCAATGTTGTAACAATCTTGAAGTTCATATTTTACAGTGTTTTTCTTTCATTTAAAAACACAAGCCTGTATTTTGCATTTATTTATACAAATGATAGAATTATGTATTAAATTCTATTTGACTAGGCTGGAAGCCTTTGTTCATCTCTCCCAATCGTCACACCTCCACAAGTCCAATATCTCTGGTAATGTAACTTACCAACTCCCAAACCTCTAGAATAAACTTCTTCTGCATATTAAGCAGTGTGACTCACTATCTTACATGAAACAGAAACCAGATGACTGGATGGGTTTTAAAGCTTTTCTTCAGTACTGACTGGTATAGTCCTCCTGGAGCTGATATGGTCCTACTGGAGGAATGAGGTTAGACAAAAGGTAGGATACCAGCAAGGCATGAATGATCATAAGACATAGTGGCACTGGAATATCTATGAATCTAGGAATGAATAAATAAATGAATAAATATGAATGAGGTTGTTGTTTGTTTAGAAAGTACTAAATGTTTCTGCATCAGTTGTGCAGAGTGTGAAAACCCTGAATATGCCCCTGGTGACCCAAGTTTGAATGTGGTTGGGCACTTGATAGTGCAGCAGACAGGATGGGCATGCCCATCCTGGGGTGGACAGAATCTGCTTCTGGATGGGATTTTATCCTGGTAGAGGCCTGGTGTTTTTGAAGGCAGACTATGTAGGTAGCAAAGGTGGTGACATGAGTGAGCATCCTGCACATTCCACCATGTTAGGGATTTCCTTCTTAAAACTCTTTAAGCCATGATCTTGGACTTTCATCTCTCACTAATGTGGGGGAGTGCCTGTCTCAGAGGTCAAAGACCACAAGGATTTACACTCTATTTGGAGAGCAAGAGCCCATCTACAGTGTTAGAAAAAGATTTGGCTATCTCCCAAGGGTGGTCAGAATCAGTGCAAGAAAGGAGAACTTGGTCTTCTTAAAAGATAAAGACTGTGAGGTCACTATCACTGCAGAGAGCGAGAGAACAGGGTCAAACATGACTGACATGGGGACCCTTTTCCTGAATAAGGTATGATGAGAGGAAGAAATGAATTCATGGAGACTTGAGTGGACGTCAGTGAAGAGCAGACAAAGGAGACATAACTAGATCACTAAAAACAGGCTAAATTCAAGATTACAGTCTTGGAAGTTTTTAGGACATCATGTGTAATTGAATAGCTCTAAATAATTACAGGTTCAGCCTCTTTAGTGTAAGTAAGGCTATTGACAAATAATAGAAAGATGTGTTTCTCAACTCCATAGACTGAACTTGCTTCTTCTATTAATTATGTGAGGTGACATTTAAAAACATACTACACAACGTATACTAATGCATAATAATTGTGTATATTAGAAATCTTATAAAAATGCAGTCGACAAACATCCCAATATTACTGCACGGTTGCACAAAGTGCGTGATACAGATATGAAAGCGAAGTCCATGTACCACTGATAATAATTCACGAATCACATCACGCATGTACCAGCACATCTGTTACAACAAAGTAAGTAGAAAATAGCATACAGACACAGGCAGGGACAAATGCAAGAGGCATACAAGGTAACGTGTCTTAAGTATAGCAAGTATGACCACAACTAAGTGTTAGCATGTTGTGCACTGAGCATGTGCGATCCCGTGTATCAGGCTGTGGACACAGCATAACATAAGCTCCAGACAGGAACAGATTGATTGTGTTTGAAATTATTTATTTGTCTATTTATTCTTTGCTAAGAGGGGAAGTGGTATGGCACAGGGATCCCTTTCCACCCTGATTTAAGTGAGAAGCAACAATAGTAAATAATGATGAAAGAGAAATACACAGTGCAAACGTAGCGCTAGACAAGAGGCAGACTGAAGAAAAAGAAATAATTAGATGCAATCAGACACATACAAAAATAATCCAGTTACCAAAAGACAACAAACTTTTAAAGAGTAACAGCTTGTACCTAAAATAAAATATTAATTTTCTAGTGCCTCAGCATTCTGCTGCCTTCAGTGGATGTGCTAATGTTGAGGCTCTTCTCCATCCACCGTGGCTCACATATCTTATCCAATTTCTAGAAAGACTCCATGAACAGTGTCTATTGTATATGGAGTTTACTAGGCAAGAGGGGGACAGAAGACAATTGTCAGGCCTTTACAACACATCTCATATAGATCCCACTCATACACAGGGAGAATTTACAGTCACCAATTCACCTACTGCATGTCTTAGGTCTGCATGTAAGTCGGAGGAAACCAGAGTACTCGGACAAATCCGATAAGAACAGAATGTGGACATGCAGACTCAACACAGAAGGAACCACAGCAAAGAGATGAACCAATTATGCTATGTCCACAGTCTTACAATTTGGTTTCCACATTTTGGATTAACAATTTTAATGTTATTTTGTTAATAACTTCTAGCCATTTCTAACACTGCCTATTACTAAGTCACTTAGGTATATATTTCTCGGAGGTACAGGCCAACACGGAAGGACTGTGGCTGACCAAGTTCGCAGATGACTGCAAACTGGGCGCCATAATCGACTCTCCAGCTGACACAAGCATCCTCCAAAAGGGCCTCATAGAAACAGACAACTGGTGCCAGAGCCATGGCCTCAAGCTAAATGCCAAAAAGTGTATAGTCATCCCCTTTGGCAAAAACAAAGTCCCCACAAATTACCACATAGGTGGTAATCCATTAAGTACAGAAGAAGTAATTAGGGACCTGGGGACCCAAGTTGATAGCAATCTCTCATTTGACAACCACGTGGCCAAAGTGGTTAGAAGAACATTTTATATAGCCCACCTAATCATGAAGGGATTCACATCTAGATCAGGGGAGGTCATCGTGCCTCTTTACTCATCCCTCATCAGGCCCATAATTGAGTACAATGCCCCTTTTGGGATGTACCTTACCAGACACCTGCAGCAACTGGAAAGACCCCAAAAGTACCTCACCAAGAGGATCAAAGGGCTCAAACAGATGCCATATGCTGCCCGGTTAAAGAATCTCCAGCTCTACTCAGTGGCATACCGCCTGCTCAGAGGTGATCTGTGCCTAAAGTATAAAGCCATGTCCAACCTGGAATTAATGGACATGCTGCACCTCAGAAAATCCAAATCCCATCAAGCTACGTGCTCGAGAGACTTGAACCTCAGCACTGAAATAAATAGGACATGCTGGAGGGACAGATTCATAACCCAGAGGCTCCCTTCACTCTGGAATAAAATCCCAGTCCAGGTTAGGCAGAGTCCCTCATTGACTCTCTTCAAGAGGAATCTTGAAGAGTGGATGGGAGATCATAGGTTTACCCCAGGTATCACTTCTGTGTCACTGTTAGACTGAGGCACAGTATACTAACCTCGAAAAAGGGCATAGCAAAATTAATTTAAAATGGGTGGCGAAAGCCAAACACACTCTGGCTAGGCTTATAAATGCCTTAGGGCAGATAGCCTAGTATGAACCTATGAACCTATAAAAGAAGCTTGACCCATAAAAGGTCTGGACACCATAAGGAGCTATGAGTGTCAACTGCAAGTATACAAAAAAGGTGCTACAGGCTTTTTTTTTTTTCAAAACAGGTTTATTGTTTTAACATATAAGAGAAATATCATAACAATTTTATACAAGTAATTAAAAATAGGTATTATTATAATATTCAACAAAACAACTAAAGTATTTACAAAGACATCCACTACAATCAGATCAATTAATTAAACTAAAATACCGTGCTATTGAAATTAGAATTTTTTTAACAAATTTTGTAAATTATCCCATACAATATAATATGATGTTTTTCTAGTTGTTCTCATTCTAATTGTGCTTATTTCCATATGGCACATTATATTCATAACATTTTTAAATTCATTGAACGAAGGAGGTGTATCTGAAATCAATTTCTAGTTATTATTTTCCTGGCCACTGCTAGGATAGACCATAACAAGGGAAGCTTAATCTTTTAACACATTGAGGTACAGGTGTGTTGAATAATATAAGAGACTTAGAAATAATGAAATTATATGTAAAAAGAGCCTGCAAAATTCATTAATTGACTTCCAGTATTCTTTCAACTTCATACAGTCATAAAACATATGAGCCCAGTCAGCATTAATTTCTACATTACATCTCTTACATAGATTATCTTTATTATTTATTGTATTCATCATCAAAGGTGTATAAAAGATCTATGTAAAATTTCCATGTATAAAGTCTCCAGACAATGGAAGATGTAGTTCTATAAGCAGATTCCAATATATATTGTTTATCTTGTTGAGTTGGTGGGTCCCCATTAATAGAGGTGAAATAATTCCAGTATGAATCTACACTGTAAAAAGTTTCTTGTCTGATAATTTTATGTATATATGAAAGTTTACCTTTATCAGAAACTTTATGCTGTAAATTTAATATCAAGTAATCAATCAGTTTTGGAATAGATTCTTTAACTGTTATAGACATTAGATCTATTCTATCAATGAGATGTTGTCTAAAGATCTGAACCTCTAACCAGCAAGTTTCTCTTAGATCAAATTCTTGTTTTAAGAAATCTAGATTTTTAACTTTATTATCAGATATCAGCTGATACCAGTACTTTAGATCATTATCTATAGCTAAATGAGCTCCTTCAGAAGTAGATGACATAAGCATACCCTGAGTATACATTATAGGGAATACAATAAAATTCCATTCCCTATACTTAGGGTACATGAATATAAAGTTACGATAACTAATAATAATATTTAATGGGTAACAAACCATATGTTTAGGTGTAATAGGTGAAGTACAAAATTCCTTTAGCAACCACAACATGGAGTTATTTACAATCATATTTTTATGTGTTAAGGAGATTTTCATGAAGTGTATACTAATTAGCTCCAAATAATCTTTCCATTTTGCGATATATGACTGATCTATTAATAAAGTAATAACTTTTATAATAGAAGAGATAATATATAAATTAAAGTCTGGAAAAGAAATACCCCCCTGAGACCAGCTATTAGTATGTTTCTTTAATGCAATCCTAGGTCTATTAGGTGCCCATAAGAAATTTAACATTAGTGTATTCAGTTTCTTGATAATTATTTTTGTAGGTGAAAGTATTATTGATTGTATTAAGTATAAAATCTTGGGGAATATTATCATTTTAATAATTGTAAGTCTCTCCTCCATAGTAAAAACATATTATTCCAGGTATTAAAAGATTTTGTATATTAAGAAAACAGGTATTATAGTTATTATATATAATAGATTTAATATCTTTAGATAGTATTATACCTAAATAAGTTATCTGACCTGAATTGGGTACATATTTAGTAAAATCACTAATGAGAATATTTTTTCGTGTATATATAGGTAGTATTTTAGTTTTTCTTAATTGAATATTAAACCAGAAATACTTTTAAAATTCATCATTTTATCAAATAAAGACTGCATAGAAGAATTAGATCCTGCTGATGTAATTAGAACATCATCTGCAAAAGTTGAATTTTTGATGTTGTATTTTCCTATTTCAAAACCCTCTATGTCAGTACTGTTTCTAATCAAATTAGCCCAAGGCTCCATTACTAAAGTGAATAATAGTGGAGAAAGTGGACATCCTTGCTTTGTACCTTTAAGAATGGGTATTTTTTGTGAAACATATGTTCCTACCTTAATATAAGCCAGCGTTCCTTTGTATAAATGCTCAATTAAATTTACAAATGCATCAGAGAAGTTTGTGCATTTCAGTAAGGTAAACAGATAGCCCCAACTTACTGAATCAAATGCTGAACCTATTCTCATTTTATGTGACTCATTTTATGTCGGTAAGACTTCCCGACATTTTAGGGATAGAGTAAGAGAGCATTTATCTGATATTAGAAATCTTAAAACAACTAATGCACTTGCCAGGCATATAATGGGCAATGCCGGACATAAATTTAAGTTCTGCATTATACAAAATGTTATTTTTGATGTACAAGGTAGGGTTATTCCTTTAGATTTGGACATATGTGAATTAAAATGGCAGTTAGTTTTAGATGCATGTAACATTCCAGGGCTTAATGAGTGTTGTACCATAAAGCCCGTTTTGAAAAGTATTATGGTCAAAGGCAGGTAAATTGTGTGAATATAATGAGCCTATAGTGCACACACAGTTTATAGCTATGGAAGTACTATTTTAGTAAAATCAATTTTGTACACAATATACACAATTCACACATATATGTTCATATATATTTTCAACCTATACATATATACATATAATTTTAATATTTTTAATATATAAATATAAATATATATATATTTTTAATCATTTTATGTTATAGTGTCTTACATAATTGTGTTTACAATCGATTATACATACATATGAATATACATGTATAATATTTTGTATATATATATATATATATTTTTTGCATTTCTTACACATATATATATTTTTCACATATATTTTTTACATATTAGTATATACATATATATTTAAGATTAAAATTTACGTTTATGCTGATATTATGTGTTTTCATTTATATTATATTATATTATATTTACATTATAATGCAACCTTATCATCATGTTAGATATACATACATATTTTTACCTATTGTACTATGAAATGTGATTTATATTATTCCTCGTTCATCTGTACAGTTTATATTATATTTTTTCATACTTATAAGTCATAGGATGTGTTTCTAGTATTTTGTATTAAAATTATTTTTTTATACGCACAGAATTGTATACTGTGTGTTTAAATGGAATAATTATTTTATTGAGTAATTTTAGTTAATTGATGCAATTGTGGGTGGGTGAAACATATTTAAGGAATGAGATGTTTGATGTTGGTTATCTGATGAAGTTCGTCACTGAACGAAACCTGGGTCATCTGTGGTTCTTCAATAAAGTAGTTTTGGATCGACGTTCTATCGTTTTTTTGCCTAGTGTATTGGTGCAAGCATTTGTAGCTGAAGACTGTTGGTGTTTACTGCTGGTGTACTTGGACCTCCTTGTTACGTTGCTTACCAAATGCTGAACCTATATCAAGACTAATAAGTGTTAAATCTTTCTTTTTCCTATTTGCAAAATCAATTAATGTTAAAGTTCTTCTTATATTATCAAAAATATTTCTATTTACAATGAAGCCCGTCTGATCTATATCTATAATGCCGGGGATGATTGTCTTCAATCTATCAGCAAAAATACTCATAAACATTTTATAATCAACATTAAGTAATGAGATGGGTCAATATGAAGAACATCTAGTTGGATCTTTATTAGGTTTTAAAATTGGTGAAATAAATGTATATTGCCAAGATGGGGGGGGGTTATTAACTCAGTTTGGGCCAAAATAAAACCTTATGTATTAATGAATATGTAGTTTTAGAAAGGATTTTATATATCTCTGGTATAATACCATCATTACCCGGTGCTTTGTTTGATTTAAGCTTATTTATTTGTGTAATAACTTCTGTATATGAAATACTCTTGTCCAATAGTTTAATCTGTTGTTTATTAAGCTTTTTATTCATGTTTGTGGTTATAAACTCCTTTATTTTATCTTTAGGTTCCATGTTAATGTTGTTATGGTTAATCTTGTGAAAGTGATTTCTAAATTCATCCAGTATTTCTGGTATACTAGAAACATTCTTCTTTTTCCTTAGAGAAAAGATTTCTTTGATATGGTTTTGTTTATTCAATCTTTTGTTTTATTTTTAAGTCTATGTAAGTATTTGGGGCTTATTGAATAACTTTATGAGTTAAAATTTCTTTGTATTTCTCATTTAGTTTGTTTATTTCTTCAATAACTTTCTTGTCCATAATATTTTCTTTATTATTATGTTTATAAGAGTCTAATTTACTTTGAATATCTAATAATTCCTTATCCCAAGATTTCCTTTTATTATTATACCATCTGATACTTTGTCCATATAGATATGATTTTAAGGCATCCCAAACATAGACAATGGAGACTTCAGGAGTATTATTTATGTCTAGAAAATGTTGTACTTCTGAAAGTATATATTCTTTATAGTCTTTTAGCTGAGTTAAGTATGCTGGTATCCTTTTGATCTGAACATTATGAGTATTTTTTATCATGAATTCAAAAACAATTGAGTTATGATCAGATATAGGACATGAAATGATTTTGGAATTAATTAAATCTGTTACCATCTGGTTAGAAATAAAGACCCTATCTATTTTTGAATAAGTTTTGTATCTGTTAGAAAAAAGGTGTATGGTAATGATTTTGAATCTATCTGATTATTAATATCATTCAAATGATAAGAATTAGCAAAATCATTTAAATGTTTTGCATTAGATGTAATTCTTCTTTTCCTTATAGTGGTAGTATCACTTTCATGTAGTATACAATTAAAATCACCAGCTAAAATAATATCCCTATAGAGAATGATATGATCTTATCAATATGATGTTTCACTGTATTAATACCAATTCCAGGTATCCAATATACATTAATTAAAGTGTAAGTCTTCCCATTAATTTGTATTGTAACCATACAAAACATTCCTTTGTCATCCTGAAAAGACTTAATGGTTTTAGGAATGGGCATACTTTTATTCCATAAAATAGCCACTCCTCTTTTTCTGAGTGTGCTCTGAACTAACCAATACTGTATACTTATTAGTGGCTAGTTTATCAATATCTTTTTCAAGAGATGGGTTTCTTGCAGGAAGACTAGATTGGCCTTGTGTAAATTAATGTATCTTATTAGGCTTGCCCTTTTACACGGATTATTCAATCCATTAATGTTTAAAGAAATTCCTTTTAAAGATGTCATTTGGCATTTTAAAACTCAAGAATCTTATGATCGAAATAACAAATAACAAGATAAATAATGTTACATCTCCTCTTTTAGGTGTACCTTTAAATATAGCTGTATTTATTAAATCTCTTATGGGATTTTGTATAGGATTCAATTTTGTTTGTAGTGACAATGAGTGTACAAAATATATTGTGGATGTCAAAACTATATACATATAACAATGAACAAGTGAAAATAATGTAAGGATTAAACCTTGCATCCAGCCTGGAGTTGAAAACTCCAACTTAGAGTAGTATTTACTACTCAAGTTATCCCCCTACCCTAAGCAGCAGTACCTCAGCTACCACCTTATCAATTTAATACTAGTTATATTTAACTGAGGTTAACAGTTTTCAGTTCAATTATCTATCAAGACAAAACTACACATTTGGTAAAACAGCATCATATAAACTAAAATAAACTTTTTTTTTTTCTTTTAAAACTGTTCATACTACTATATAGATCTATGTAATATATAACACTTGTATTCAAATAGCATTCAAATAATCTTGATGTTAGAAATCAAGAGGAGAGAAAATTAGGTTCTAACATTCATTTAAATCAAAAACTTTGGCTAATATGATTCAGACATTACATATATTAAGATGCATCTATTTTCTGTCATGTGAATACTATTAACAGCTTCAAAAAAAAATCTTGAATTGTTTATATATGAGCATTTACTTAAACTCATTATTGTCAATAGAGTAAAATATTGTATTCATAAAATTATTATAAATCATATTGCATAGTTATGCAAATTCTCAGAAACACTTGCATTATTAAAAAAAAAAGCCATCACACACATACACGCACACACACACACATACATACACACACACACACACACACACACACACACACACACACACATATATATATATATATATATATATATATATATATATATATATATATATGATCTCACTGAGTTATGTGCTTGTTGAGCACTATCCTACTTGCTGTCCCTAGAATAAATCTGTCTGCTTTATAGAAAATAATGCACAGCAAACACATTTTAGTAACCAGATTTTACAATCATGCTAACCTACTGCTTTAAAATATATCACATGACATTTCTTCCAGAATAGAATTATAAAATTGCTTATGCTTGTCAATCAGATGAATTAAATGAATTATAATAAAGTATATGTTTGGAACAGAAGATTTTAACACAGATTATTATGCTGCTGTTAAGTAGATTTTCAAAAACATTTAAATAAATGTTTCATTTTCTATGCCTTCTAAAATAAGACATTTACTTACTACAAGAAACTACATCATTTAAACTCATTATAACTGACATTTTATGAATAGAGTATTTTCCTGAATCTGTGGTGTGTCAGTATGATAACTAGGTCAGAGGTTATACTAACTGCTTTCAGTTTCTCTGTGAGAATTCTGTGAGTTGAAGCTTTTGAAGTAGTTCATGGACACTGTGCATGAGACAGCCCACATCCCAGATTGTCTCCCTTAACATTTTGGCGGAAGCGTATTAAAACTTGTGGCAAACATTCATTTTGTCAATAGAGTAAAATATTGTATTCATAGAAATTATTATAAATCATATTGGATAGTTATGCAGATTCTCAGAAACACTTGCATTATTATATAAAAAAAAGCCATCACACTTACACACACACATACACATACATACACACACACACACACACACACACACACACACACACACATATATATATATATATATATATGATCTCACTGAGTTGTGTCTTTGTTGAGCACTATCCTACTTGCTGTCCCTAGAATAAATCTGTCTGCTTTATACAAAATAATGCACAGCAAACACATTTTAGTAACCAGATTTTACAATCATGCTAACCTACTGCTTTAAAATATATCACATGACATTTCTTCCAGAATAGAGTTATAAGATTATTTATGCTTGTCAATCAGAAGAATTAAATGAGTTATAGTAAAGTATATGTTTGGAACACAAATTTTTAACACAGATTATTATGCTGCTGTTAAGTAGATTTTCAAAAACATTTAAATAAATGTTTCATTTTCTATGCCTTCTAAAATAAGACATTTACTTACTACAAGAAACTACATCATTTAGACTCATTATAACTGGCATATTTTATGAATAGAGTATTTTTCCTGAATCTGTGGTGTGTCAGTGTGATAACTATGTCAAAGGTTATACTAACTGCTTTCAGTTTCTCTGTGAGAATTCTGTGAGTTGAAGCTTTTGAAGTAGTTCATGGACACTGTGCATGAGACAGCCCACATCTCAGATTGTCTCTCTTAACATTTTGGCGGAAACTTATTAAAACTAGTGACAAACATTCATTTAGTAGTGTAAATGCATGTAAACATGACAAAACCTTCACAATGTATTCCACAGACCATTACAGCCTCTTACTTCTTTTCAGAAAGAGAAACAAATTGAATCACAGCTTGCCATTAAATCTTCAGATATTTTGACTGGTTATGAAACAAAACATTATAACTGACATATTTTATGAATAGAGTATTTTCCTGAATCTGTGGTGTGTCAGTGTGATAACTATGTCAAAGTTTATACTAACTGCTTTCAGTTTCTCTGTGAGAATTCTGTGAGCTGAAGCTTCTGAAGTAACTCATGAACACTGTGCATGAGACAGCCCACATCTCAGATTGTCTCTCTTAACATTTTGGTGGGAAACTTATTAAAAACTAGTAACAAACATTCATTTAGCAGTGTAAATGCATCTAAACATGACAAAACCTTCACAATGTATTCCACAGATCATTACAGCCTCTATGTAAGTGAAATTAAGCCCAAAATTACCAACAAGCAATAAAACTCAACATTCTTCTCCCAACTCAATTTTCATACAAATCCTATTATTCACTGTGCCCACACAATCAAAAGCATTTCTATATATTAATAAAGAAAAGAGATTAGAAAATAAAAGGGAGTGAGGCAGAAATAAAAATATGTAAGAGAAAGCTGTAAGAAGTATATACAATGGAATGTTACTTACTGTTTATATTAATAGAGTTAAAAATAAAACATATTATTTACTCTTATTTAGTTCTGATTATTATTAGTTAAAGCATAACAGATTATTTACAAACAGCCATAAGCAGTATAATCAAGAAAGTATAATTAGAAATAGCATTTGAAGAACTTATAAAACTTTCACAAGGAATAAATATGTTATTATTCTATTAATGATATTTTCATTACTGTTCTCTCCTGCCCTCCCCACCCTTTACCCACTACATAATCTAAATAGAATGTCATTGTTTAAACAAAGAAAATAATAAAAGGAGAAGGAAAAAAGGTAAAGATAAAAAATGTAGCAAATTACTAACCTTACTTCTTTTCAGAAAGAGAAACAAATTGAATCACAGCCTGCCATTAAATCCTCAGGCATTTTGACTGGTTATGAAACAAAACATTTCTTTGCACATAGAGAATAACTTTGATTAAATCTTTTCCAAAATATTTGTGGCTTTCTGGAAATGCAGGAACTATATTCAAAAGATTAATAATGAACTAAAATGATGAGAGAGAAAAACACATATAACAAATCATTTGTTTTTTAGTCTCTTCTTCTTCTCTGAAGTCTTCCACGAAGTTTCAGTTGCCAATCTCTTTAATGAAGAACTAGCCCATTCCATTTCTTCTATTTTATCCAAAATCCTTTCCCTTTGACAAACAGTAAAGCAGAGTCTAAATCATCGAAAACCTTAGGACCATCAGGAAGGAAGATTTTAAGCTTGGCAGGAAACAGAAGGTATGTTTTAAACTGTGCTTTTTAAGCTCCCTTATTAGTGGCAGAAAAATTTTCTTTTAGCTATTACCATGGAAGAATAGTCATTGTCAAAACGCACAGTTGTCTCATTAATCTTAACAGGAGCTTTAGCCCAAGCAGATTTAAGAACCATCTCTTTATCAAAAGATGATAGAAATCTAACTATAACTGATCTAGGATATTTTTTGTTAGAGTTAGTCTTAGCTATAGATCTATGTGCTCTTTCGATACCAAAAGAGAATGCTTCTGGTAAGTCTAAAGTTTTAGGGAGCCAAGTTGTTAAAAAAGAAGTAATATTGTTACCTTCAATATTTTCTGGCAGTCCAAAAATCCTAATGTTATTGCCTAGAACTATTTTCCAGGTCATCCAGCTTTGTTTGTAAATGTGTATTTTGTTTCAGCAGAAACTCAATGTTGATTTCCTCTTCTTGGATTCTATTTTCCATGTCATTCACAGCTTCTTCTATGCCTGTCATCTGGTTCTTCTGTTGTTGCAGGTCTGTATGTAACAGGTCTATTTGTTTTGTAGTTTTTCTATGAAGGTGTCTATTTTAGTATCCATTTTATCCATTTTATCAGTAAGTTGCTGGATTATAATTATCAGAGACTGAAGTTCTTTCTTGATGCTGGAGTCTTGAGAATTTGTCTTACTGGAACTCATTTCAGACTGATAAACTGACAGGAAAATTTCCACAGTGATTTCTGACATGAATATTGTTAAGATTTCCTTTCTTTTTTAGATATAGTTCAAGAACTATATAAAACAAACGTATTTAGAAAGAAAATTACTTCAAAAATTAATTTTTTAAGTAATTAATTCCTGTCAGTGTAATGAAATTGGTGGAGCTGAAGAAATCTGCTGCTATCCTGTGTTCATCCTTGGCCACGCCCTCTGTGCTACAGGCTTGAATGAGTTGAAGTGCAAAGCACCGTATGACATGCCCTATCAGTAAAGGGCTACATAGAATTTCACATAAAGAAAAACGTAATATCAGTATATAGTTTGCTAATAATTGTGAAGTATTTATATAAATGGGTATATTTACAAGTAAATGATTGAAATGAGTCAGAAAACTGGGCAGTTGATTTGTTTGTGGTTTTGTGAATAAGATGAATTAGCAGAGACTAGAAGGGAACACCTTTGTCCCTGGAAGACTGGTACAGTATTTTTGCTGTAGGTGCTTTAGGATGGTTCACCTGAATGTTGAGTATTTTATTTCTCAGATATGACAGGTGATGGTTCCAATTTGTTGTGGTTACTTTATTAAAGCTTTTCATAGCTTAGTTACATGGGCGTCTACTGTATAGAGAGAAACAGAGAGAGAAAATGCTGTTAGATTGTGAATGAAGGTAGTAGGGTGAATATCTGATTTTCAGACAGGTCTGCGGGAGGGACACCACCTTTCATGCATAAGATTAAATGGGAATGTAGGTAGAAGAAGGGCCAAGCTGTTACCAGAATCCAGTTTGCCTTTTTTAAGGATGGCCAGTGGTGCTCATTCTGCAGGAAAAATAAATGAGTCTACAGATGTCATTGACTGAAGCTTGAATGAGGTGAGTAAGATATGAATTTAGTGCGACAGCAAGGAAAACATATTCCAGGTATGGAAACAACTGCATCACGTGCCATGGTCTGTCTGGTTAGCAGGGCAAGATGGTTGTCTATGACACAAAAAGAGCTTAGCTAGGTATTAACATTCTGTATTATTATTTTTGTATGAATTTTAAAAGATAGATAAGCATCCACAATAAGTCCAAGGCTGATTGAGTTTCCAGAAACTCGAAATTCATATGATTGAGTTTTTGAAATTCTAAGGTTTGGAATTGAGATTGTGGTACAGTGACAATCAGGAAATTTACAGTTTTCCTCACTGTAGTGCGATCTTGGAGTTGGTATGTATAATTTGCAGGTGGTGTGGGGGGGGGTGCAGGGGGCAAAAATGTAAAAAAAAAGTAGATTTTGTTTAATGGTCTCTAGCATATGAATTTTGAGTTTCTAAAAACTCAACCAGCTGACATAGCCGCATTATGATACCTGATTTATTAGGTGATTGTCTAAAATGAATATGACAAGGGGTTGCTACTAAATAATTGTTGGAGAGTGTTGGTGTACTGGAGGTTTTTAATGGTGGATTATTGCAGCAAAGCCACTGATATTTGCTGCTGAAATATTTTTTGGGGTTTGTTTTTGCTGCCTGGCTTTGTTCTGCATTTCTTTGCTGCATACTGCTAGTGGATTGATTACATTTAACTAGATCTGGCATTGCTACCAATTTCAAAGTCACCAGGGAAGTGTTTTTTTTAACTTAACCCAATTCTATAAGTTTCTTTTTAAACTGCATTTACCTCCAGTCTCTTAATACCATTTAGACAAGGGGCTAAATGTAGGTTATGAACAATACTGGAGAATGAATGTTCTCCAACAGAGTGTTAATATATAGGTAAACCCCGTACAAAAAAAGTCTGTTACCTTCTAGCAGCTTATTAAGGTGCCATGAAGCAGGGAGTGAAAAAAAGGAAATGGCTGTCAGGGTGTTAAATGTGGCTTTGCCGTTTAACAAGCATAATAATAATAATAATAATAATAATAATAATAATAACAATAATAATAATAATAATAATAATAATAACAATAATAATACTAATGCTAATAATAATAATAATAATAATAATAATAACAACAATAATAATAATAATAATTATTATAATAATAATAATAACAATAATAATAATAATAATAACAATAATTATAATAATAACAATAACAATAATAACAATAATAATAATAATAATAATAATAATAATAATAATAATAATTATAATAATAATAATAATAACAATAATAATAATAATAGCAATAATTATAATAATAACAATAATAATAATAATAATAATAATAATAATACTAATAATAATAATAATAATAATAATGCAAAGAGGAACCTCTCTACTAGCAAAAGTGAATGCAGTAGGAGTTACAAGGACTTGCTAAGCTACCTCTTGCTAGGTATTGTTGAAAAAAACCTGCAACTGTTGAGGAGTAAAATGCAAGTGTGTGTGTGTGTGTGTGTGTGTGTGTGTGTGTGTGTGTGTGTGTGTGTGTGTGTGTGTGTGTGTGTGTGTGTGTGTGTGTGTGTGTGTGTGTGTGTGTGTGCGTGTGTGTGTCTGTGTGTGTCTTTGTGTGTGTGTGTATATAATATATGTGTGTGTGTATAATATATGTGTGTGTGTGTGTGTGTGTGTGTGTGTGTGTGTGTGTGTGTGTGTGTGTGTGTGTGAGAGAGAAAGAGAGAGAGAGAAAGAGAGAGAGAGAGTTCATGTGAGTGTCCATCTTCTTCTCTTTCGGCTGTTCCCGTTAGGGGTCGCCACAGCGGATCATCTGTTTCCATTTCCTCCTGTCCTCTGCATCTTGCTCTGTCACACCAACCACCTGCATGTCCTCTCTCACCTCATCCATAAACTTAATCTTAGGCCTTCATCTTTTCCTCTTACCTGGCAGCTCCATTCTTAGCATCCTTTTCCCAATATACCCAGCATCCCTCCTCAGCACGTCCAAACCAACGCAACCTCGCCTCTCTTGCCTTGTCTCCAAACTGTCCAACCTGAGCTGACCCTCTAATATACTTATTCCTAATCCTGTCCACCCTTGTCACACCCAGTGCAAATCTTAACATCTTTAACTCTGCCACATCCAGCTCTGACTCCTGCCTTTTCGTCAATGCCATCATCTCCAACCCATATAACATAGCTGGTCTCACTACCCTCTTGTAGACCTTCCCTCTCACTCTTAATGGTACTTGTCTGTCACAAATCACTCCTGACACTCTTCTTCACTCACTCCACCCTACCTATACTCTCTTCTTCACCTCTCTTTCACACTCACCATTACTCTGAACTGTTGATCCCAAGTATTTAAACTCATCCACCTTCACCACCTCTACTCCCTGCATCCTCACCATTCCTATATCCTCCCTCTCATTCACACACATATATTCTGTCTTAGTCCTGCTGACCTTCATTCCTCTTCTCTCTAGATCATATCTTCTTCTCTCCAGGGTCTCCTCAACCTGTTCCCTATTCTCACTACAGATCACAATGTCATTGGCAAACTTCATAGTCCACGGGGACTCCTGTCTGATCTCATCTGTCAACCTGTCCATCACCATTGCAAATAAGAAAGGGCTCAGAGCTGATCCTTGATGTAATCCCACCTCCACCTTAAACGCATCCGTCTCTCCCACTGCAGACTTCACTGCTGTTACACTACTCTCGTACATATCCTCTTACATACTTCTCTGCCACTCCTGACTTCCTCATACAATATCACAACTCATCTCTAGGCACCCTGTCATATGCTTTCTCTAAGTCCACAAAGACACAATGCAACTCCTTTTGACCTTCTCTATACTTCTCTATCAATACTGTAAGAGGAAACATCACATATGTAATGCTCTTTCCCTGCATGAAACCATACTGCTAATAACTAATCATCACCTCTTTTCTTAACCTAGCTTCCACTACTCTTTCCCAAAACTTCATGCTGTGACTGATCAGTGTTATCCTTCTGTAGTTACCACAGCTCTGCATATCACCCTTATTCTTAAAGATAGGTACCAAAGCACTTTTTCTCCACTGCTCAGGCATCCTCTGACTTTCCAAGATTTCACTAAACATTCTGGTTAAAAACTCCACTGCCATCTCTCCTAAACGTCTCCATGCTTCCACAGGTATGTCATCTGGACCAACAGCCCTTCCAGTCTTCATCCTCTTCATAGCTGTCCTTACTTCCTCCTTGCTAATTCATTACATTTCCTGATTTACTATCCCCACATCATCCAGCCTTCTTTCTCTCTCATTCTCTTCATTCATCAGCCCCTCAAAGTACTCTTTCCATCTGCTCAACACATTCTCCTTGCTTGTGAGTATGTTTCCCTCACTATCCTTTATCACCTTTACCTGCTGCACATCTTTCCCAGCTCGGTCCCTCTGTCTAGCCAATCGGTACAGGTCCTTTTCTCCCTCTTTAGTGTCTAACCTTTCATACAACTCTCCATATGCCTTATCCTTAGCCTTCACCACCTCTCTCTTTGCCATGCTCATCTCCTTATACTCCTGTCTACGTTCTTCATCTCTCTGACAATCCCACTTCTTCTTTGCCAATCTCTTCCTCTGTATACTCTCCTGTACTTCCTTGTTTCACCACCAGGTCTCCTTGTCCTCCTTCTTCTGTCCAGATGTCACACCAAGCACCTTTCTAGCTGTCGCCCTTACCAGCTCTGCTGTAGTTACCCAGCTATTTGCTACCCAGTGCCTGTCTGAACTCTTCCCTGAACTCCACTTCACAATCACCCTTCATGTGAGTGTCCATGTTGACATTAAATAGTTATATTTTGGATGCAAAATACTTTCTCCAACAATTACATATGCTACATTAGGCTGTAGAAATATTTCACAACAGAAATATAAACAAAAATGTACATACTACTTAAAAAGCAAACATGAATCAATTTACCAGCTAGCCCATGGTCTAAGCTCAATAATGGCCTCCAGGGTGGATTATTTTAGGGAAATTAAACCCATTGAGGGGTGCAGTAGCTCAGTGCCTCCTGGATGGATGTTATTTTTTGTTTAACATACTGTTGAACAAATTGTGTGCTTGCTTACTGTCCCAGAGTTTTGTTCCTTTGTGACACATCTTGGCCCATGTCCACAGAGAATAGGAAATTTGCTGAATTTCTGTGTGTTTTGCTTGCTCCAGGTCTAATTTACAGTTGTTCTTCCTATTAGCTGTGAATATAAAGGTTTTACTTTTACAACAAAACCAGCTGCTCTGTTTGGTAGGGCTGTATTGTGCAGCCTGGTACTGGAGGAATCGATTCAAACCAGATCTGCCCTTTAATGCTAGTCCCATGAGGGAAAGGCACAGCACCTCGTTGCACTACAGAAGAACAAATAGAGTGGCAACAGTGAAAGCTGCAACAGGGGAATCTCACTAACTGCTTAGATGTGTTGGATACCAACTTTTATGTGGCAAGTGCTACTTTTTTCAGTTTTACTTTTTAAACTCTAGGTAATGTCATCTGCTGAGTTACTTAAATAATGAACTAGCTTTGATGTTACATTTCTGAGTTACTGAAAGGGTTGATTGAGAAGGAGAGTACAAGGGTAACACATGTGTTGTGCTGAAGGAAGGGTAACACAGGTGTGCTGAAGGAAGGGTAACACAGGTGTTGTGCTGAAGGAAGGGTAACACAGGTGTTGTGCTGAAGGAAGGGTAACACAGGTGTTGTGCTGAAGGAAGGGTAACATAGGTGTTGTGCTGAAGGATTTTTAGCTTAATAGGAAACACATACACAAGCAAATACTCAAAACACATGTGGACACATTTAGGCTGGTCTTGTGTTATCAGTTTGTGTAAAACTATTTGCATATCTGGGTCTACTTCACCTTATCGCATGTTGAAAATATCGAACGGCTATAATGTCGTAAATGTCATACATCGACAGTGTTGTTGCGGGATCATGGTACAGTGGGGATTAGAACATTTGCTCTTTCCTCACTGTAGTGCGATCTCGGAGTGGGTATATATAATTAGCAGGGTGTGTGGGGGGCACAGCCCCCCCAGAAGAACAGTTTTGATGTACAGCATTTTCGATGTTTATGCCATTCGATATTGTCATCTTTCAACAAGATAATATAGACCTGCATATCCTATAGCTTCTGCATATGGTACATGTGCAAAAGTCATTTTAAAAATGACAGGAAATAGTCATGTCACACCCTGAGGAGAAATGTTAAGGCTGTTGTATTGTGTGTGTGTGTGTGTGTGTGTGTGTGTGTGTGTGTGTGTGTGTGTGTGTGTGTGTGTGTGTGTGTGTGTGTGTGTAATTCAATAATGATATGTGCTTGACATTAGGTAAACTGTCTGCATCGACACATATGACTGTCAGACACACCACCAGCATGGTAAGTATAGGGACAACAGTGTTTTAAGTGATTTTTTTGGCCAAACACAACCAACTTGCTAATACCACTTTTTTCCATGCCTACAGAGCAATGCCTAAGAAGGTTACTAAACAGAAAAGCACTGCAGTCTCTGCTGAAGGTGCTGCCTGTAAAACAAAGTTCTCCGAGCCAGAGAATGAGGGGCTACTTACTGCAGGACCTTTGTCTCCAAGACCAATGTCTCTTTGGGCAGGATGCTGACCGAGCCTGCTGAGAACATGCCTGGAAAGATCTGGTGGAGGACATTATGCTGTCAATGGCCAGGACCAGGCTTATGAAATAGTCTGTCACAGGGCCACCAACATTACTTTGTGCAGCAGGAAAAAAAGGAGTTGTCCAGCTGGCATGGAAAGGCAGGTTAGTGAGCGGTGGGCCACCTGACAAGTCACCTCTAACAGAGACCATCTTTCAAGCCACCTCTAACAGAGATGGATGCAGTGACACTTCCACATGGTCCCACAATGCACTGCTGGGCACTGACACAGAGCTGGATGACCATTTGCACAAAGTATAGTATTTAACTGACTTGGATCTATGTTTCTGGTGCTGGGTCATACTTAAACGGGTGTCACCGCACCAACACTGTTAAATTCTAACCATTTCTTATTGGAAGATCTGCAAGCTCTGATGATGATGATGCTGATGCTGATGAGGATGAGGATGATCTGGCACTGTCAGGGTGTACAATGTGTGTATTGGACAGAGGGAATGTCATCACTGGATCCCCTACATAGACTATGGATATGGCCACTGTTTCTGTGGACACCCAGGAGACACTTACCATACAGGGATGATAGGCTACCGGGGACACTAGCAATCAGCTCTACCAGAGATGTTCCAGGATCTGCTCTTGCCCTCTTGACTGGGAAGTTACTGTGACAAGGACTGTAACGCAGCATATAGGCAGGGCCATTATGGAGGCACAGGCTACTACAACAACAGCCATATCAGAGTTAACATGGCATGCAGCACATCAACATCTAGCCAGGACCATGGCACAAGTCCTGCTAGCGCCATTTGTTATGGGTATATGCATGCATAGGATGCTCAAAACTTTTCTATGCATGCTCCAGTAGATCCATCCACACTTCCACACTACAGAAGCTACTGCTGACGATGTGTCAAAAATTGCACTCATACCACCACAGACCAAAGTACATCATACAGACATACACACACACACATACGTGCACACACACACACACACACACACACACACACACACACACACACACACACACACACACACACACACACACACACACATGCACACAGACATCCAGTGATATTGGCCCTGTATAAAACCTTCTACGTAAGTGTCCCCTCATTCCCACACACTCAAAGCCCCTACATACAACTGCAGTGTTGTTTTTAATTGTACACAGCATTCATGCATTTCCCTGTGCAAGAGATCAACACATGTGTTCCCTCTCCCATGTGTGTAAATGATGATACATCTGCCATCTTACCTTTGTACACAGTTACTTGAGTTGCCTATGTCTGATGGACAGTGTAGTAGACCTATGCATGGTTAAGCATTGCCTGGCATTGATTTTGCATGTATCATTGTACTGCTATGCATCTACTTTACTAAGGGCTAAAGTCCCATAACATACCGTGCCATGACATACAGTACAATGGCATGCCATGCCAAGACATAACATGCCATGACATACTGTGCCAGGATATACTAAGCCAGGACATACGATGCCAGAACATACCGTACCATGACATACAGTGCCAGGATGTACCACACCAGGATGTACCATGCCAGGACATACTATATCATGACATACAGTACCAGAATGCACCATGCCAGGACATACCATGCCATGACATATTGTGCCATGACATACAGTGCCAGCATGTACCGTGCCAGAATGTACCATGCCGGGGCATACCATGCCATGACATACAGTGCCATGACATACAGATCCAGGATGTACCATGCCAGGATGTACCATCCCAGGACATACTATGCCCGGACATACCATGCCATGACATGCCATGCCAAGACATACCATGCCATGAAATACCATGCCAAGGTATGCCGTACCAGGACATAATGTGCCAGGATGTATGGTACCAGGATGTACTGTGCCAGGACATACCATGGCAGGATGTACCATGCCAGGACATACTGTTCTTACTTCCATCAGACATGCTCACCCCCTTCTACTGGCTCCTTCACTGAGCCTCCCATGGTTTGGCCTCCACTGCTTGATGTGCTGAGGACTGCTCCTCCTGGAACTGCCTCCACCCCTACTCCACTGTAACTGCTTCCTATGTACGATATTATGTAGCATCACATACTAAAAAAACGCTTTTGCACATGTGAAGCATCATACTGCAGAGCACCACCAGAGGAATCCAAACTGTGGAAGAATGACTTTAACAACCCAAATTCATGCTCCACGATGACCCTTATTTCAGACTGGGTGCAGTTGTACCCTTGGGCTGCTTCATTCTGAGCATTTCTGATAAGTATTATCAGTCAGGGTTCCAAAGCATATCCAGCATCACCAATAAGATGCTCCTGGGGAAAGTCCCAAGTGACTAATCACTGTTACGGATAACAGATGTACCATATTTGGGAGTTGTGATAACTGCCTTTGTGGCCTGCAGACATGTTGTAGTAAAATGCTCCTGGGGAAAGTCTCAACTGACAAAGCATAGTTACGGATAGCAGATGTACCATATGTACCATATCTGGGAGCTGTGATAACTGTCTGTGTGGCCTGCAAACACATTGTAGTAAGATGCTCCTGGGAAAAATCCCAACTGACAAAGCATTGTTACGGATAACATGTACCATATCTGGGAGCTGTGATAACTGCCTGTGTGGCCTGCAAACACATTGTAGTAAGATGCTCCTGGGGAAAGTCCCAACTGACAAAGCATTGTTACGGATAACAGATGTACCATATGTACCATATCTGGGAGCTGTGATAACTGTCTATGTGGCCTGCAAACACATTGTAGTAAGATGCTCCTGGGAAGAGTCCCAACTGACAAAGCATTGTTACGGATAACAGATGTACCATATTTGGGAGTGCTGATAACTACCTGTGTGCCCTGCAAACACATTGCAGATGATACCTTGTACCTTACAGACCACCTTGAAGTTGATGGGGTGATACCCTTTAAGGCTCATGTACCTCCTTACTAGTTCCTTAGCTGAGGTCTTTATTTCAGTGTTGGTGCATCTATGGCCCCCAGTATTGAAGGAAAAAGAGCTACATCATAAAATGAATGTATGATGTTTTTCCTCTCTTCCTTGATATGTGGAAGCCATACTGTAAAGGAAAACACAAAGATCAATGCACGTAAGGTTCAAGTAAGGCACCCTTTATTACTTGCAGCAAGGAGACAAAGCATGTAGGTACAAGGTTTGTCTGATTTTCCATGGTTCAGCATGCTATTTATACAGTTCTCTGCATGTACACAAGAACATATTGTTAGTTTAACTGCTGACATGGTCAGAAAAGAAGACATTGTTAGATTTACTGCTGACATGGTCAGGAAATTGCTGTCTTGCAAAACATGTTTGAGAAAAACAACTTGGCCTTGGGCTAATTTCAGCCCTCCTTTGATTCTTACATTTCTTCAGCTGTTCAATTCTTGATATGATACATTTGCCCAGGGTCAAGATACAACCCTGGCCTCAATACACATTCTGCTGACCATGGTAGACTTTCAAGCGTTAATTGTTCTCTTATCAAGGTTTTCTGCAGCTGCACATATTTCACACAGAATAAGCAGAATAAACGTATTAATTTCTTTTTAACCCTAAATGCATCTAAGCTTACACATTGCAGTTATACATTTTCTTAACATTTCCCCCATTTTAATACTTTATTCTACCTTCAAAACAAGCATAAACAGTTTTTCTTCTCATAACCATTTCCTACTTAGGATTTGCAGTTAGAGGGTCATTCAGTTTAGGCCTGTGAAAGCATTTTTTCAGTTTTAAGTAATTCCTCGAATTCAGCATCTTGGTATAAAGTTTCTGAAACTGAAACATCTACTATATTCTTAACTAGTCCTTTCATACAGGGGATGCAGCAGCATCCACACACCATCAGTAAGGCTATTCCTACACAGATGGCAATCAGAATGTTCATCAGGATGCTGCCCCAACCCCAGAACCATTTCTGGAAAAAGTCCGTCAGTGGGTTTGGTCCTGGTTTGGTCATGGCCGACACCTGCTGAATTGCTTCAAGATGGTTGTCTATCTCGTGTTTGTTGTCAAGAATGTATGAACAGCACTCCTCCTGGATTAAAGCACATGTACCTCCTTTCGTTGCTAGGGTGAATTCAAGAGCCATGCGATTTTGAAGTACCACTGTTCTCATGGCAGTCAGTTCATTGGTTACCAATTCTAGAGCAGAAAAGGTTGCATTACTCATTATTTCAAGAAGTTTAGATAGTTTTCTCAGCTCCCAGATCGATTTTGTTGCTCCATATGCTGGTAATATGCCTGCCCATGATATGACGTCATCACCCAGATCCATGTGCGATAGTCCTTTGTTATTTCCAGGGCCTAAGTCATGATGGTATTTCCAAGGTGCATTGATTTGTCCCATTGGATTAGCAGGCTTCTTAATTTCTCGGACATTCAGAATTTTCCCTTGAGGTAAAATTGTCGTGTGTCGTATGGATGGAACCAGGTACCCCAAAAAACAGCTACCAGACCAGTTTTCAGGTAGCCATTTATATGCTTTTCTTCCGCATATAAAGTAACAATCTTCTACTTTAGTGGTAGCTTTACTATAAACATACACTTGTCTTGCGTGAAACATTTTCCTGTCAATTATGGACAGTTGTTTGTAGAGAACAGAATCACATTTTACTTCTTCAATTGTTTTATGCATCAATTCAAAAAATGAATCATAGTTTGTATTGCAATAAGATCCAGTGTTATCAGGTTTAATGTAGCATCTATAAGGAACTGTTACATTGCAATGTCTCCATCCTACCTTGACTGTATCATTCTTGTGAAAACACACAGTTCCCTTTTGACGAATAGACAATTGTACTGCTACTTTATCTTCTGATGTAACATTCGATGTGTCATGAATTACGTTTTCCCAGGTCTTATTAGCCCCTAGGGGAACTGAAGTTAGCAGTAATCCCCCATATGCTGTTGGTAAAGCTGTGCAGATCCAGTAATTCGAAACATTGAAGGTTTCAGCATACACATATTTGATTACCTGGTAAGTATTGAAGTTCGGGTGCCACTCATGCTTACTAAACTCTACTTGCATAACAGAGAAGAGAAATTGCCATAACAAAAAGATTATTGTTACCATGATGATCAGTAGGATGGTCATGCAATATTTCTGTGGAAATGATTGTTCCATATTGTCTCTGTCTTCTCCGGTTCTTCCAAAAAGATATTTTCTTGATTCAGTCATTTTATTTGGACACATGATCTTACTCTCTGCACTACAGGACCTTAGCACCGATGATTGCTTCACTGGGTTTGAGACAGATCAGTTCTGATTGATCTGACCCCCCTTTGTAGCCAGACTTTTGTGTTTAGGGTCCCGATGGAGAGGTAAGGTCTTTGTCCAATTCGAAGTTTCTCATCAACTTGCAGTGCGTCAGGTGTATCCACGAAGCCCATTCTGCTATCCTGACTGCAGTAGGTGTTGAAAGAAGCACCTGGTAGGGACCTTCCTACTTTGGCGATGCCCAGTTCTTTCACTTCACGATTTTAATCCACACCCAGTCTCCTGGCGTCACTGTCACTTCCGATGTTTTGGCTTTCTTCTGACCTGAAACAGAATTAAACTGCAAAAGATGTTTAGAACGCAACAACTTTTTCACATATTCAGCTAGTGTAAAATCAGCTTCCTGGTCTGATGACATGAGAGGTTTCCACTGGGGTGTGTAATAAGCCCTTCCATATAGCTTTTCAAAAGGAGTCAGTCCTTTTGCTGTAGGGATAGTTCTCATGCTCAACAATGCAAAAGGTAAACAGTACAGCCAGTTTTTTCCTGTTTCAGCTATCATAGGTTCATAGGTTCATAGGTTCATACTAGGCTATCTGCCCGAGGGCATTTACAAGCCTAGCCCATCGTTTTGTGGCTTAGGCCACCCCTTTAGTATGGGGAACTATACCCATTATTTTTCTGTGCCTCTGTCGAGCAGTGACACTGAGGTAATCCCTGGGGTATATCTGCGATCTCCCATCCATTGGTCAAGATTTCTCTTGAACAGGGCCAGCGAGGTGCTCTGCCTCACATGTACCGGGATTTTGTTCCACAGCATAGGAGTCTTTGGGTGATGAATCTATCCCTCCAGCACGCCCTATTAATAGCCGTGTCAAGGTTTAAGTCTCCCTGTGGCTCTGATGGATCTAGATTTTTGAGGTGAAGCATATTCATCAAATCTGGGTTTGACATGGCCTTGTATGTTAGGCAAAGGTCACCTCTGAGCAAAGCGTGGCGACTGAATAGAGCTGGAGTTCTTTCAGTCGGGCAGCATAGGACAGATTTTGAGACCCTTTATCCTTTTGGTGAGGAACTTTTGTGGCCTCTCCAGCTGCTGCAAGTGTCGGGTCAGATACATTCCGAATGGGGCATTGTACTCAATCATTGGTCTGATGAGTGATGAGTAAAGGGAGACTATAACCTCCCTTGATCTAGATGAGAATCCCTTCATGATAAGGTGGGCAATGTAGAAGGTCTTCCTAACTACTTTAGCTACATGGGTGTCGAATGACAGACTACTATCAACCTGGGTCCCCAGGTCCCTGATAACTTCTTCTGTGCTCAGTGGATTGCCACCTATTTGGTAGCTAGGGGTAACCTTGTTTTTCCCGAAGGGTATGACTATGCATTTTTTGGCATTTAACTCGGGCACCAGTTATCCGTTTCTGTGAGACCCTTCTGAAGGATATCTGTGTCAGATGTGTTTTCTACTATGGCCCAGTTTGCAGTCATCTGCAAACTTTGTCAGCCATAACCCTCCTGTGTTTGCTTGTACTTCGGAAAAGTAGATGCCAAACAAGAGTGGGCCCAGGACTGAGCCCTGTGGGACACCACTTGTGACAGGCTTTGAGTCTGACATGGCGCCAGCAGCTCTGACCCTGTGGGTTCTGTCACTCAGCCAGTTTGCAACCCATCTTGTGACGTATGGGTTGACATTTAAGCTGATGAGTTTTTCAATGATACCCAAATGGGGTATTGTATCAAGGCCTTAGCCAGATCGAGGTAGGCTGTATGGACTGCCTTTCCCTCATCAATGGCTTTGGTGACTGTTTCAAAAGTCAACCAAGTTTAAAAGGCATGATCTGCCTTTGACAAAGCCAAACTGGGTTGGATCCAAAGTCTGCAAATTCCCTATGTCTTTATTTATGAGGTCCATTATGATCCTCTCCATGGCTTTGCAGATAAGGCTTGTCAAGCTAATGGGCGGTAATTTCCAGGGTCGGTGGAGGGCACGCTTTGTGAAGTGGTACCACAGTTGCAGTGCCACTCCTGAGCCATGCGTATCCAGAGGTAAGACTTTGATTAAACAGCTGTCCTAGCTGTGGGTTTAATTCCTCATTGAGTTCATGGAGCACACAGCCGGGACACCATCAGGTCCCATGGATGCTGTGTTTTTGCTTTGGAGAGAGCAGTTCTCACTTGGGCTGGAGATGTTTGGGGGCTGCAATCGTTTGGTATAGATATCTCTCCTTTTGGGGGAGGGGAGTTTGCACTGAACCTGTCAGCCAGTATGTTGGCAATGTCTGTAGGATCAGTAATCTTCACATCATTTTGAACTAGCTCTGAGCATATCTGGGAGTTTCCTCCCAGGTTTCTAACATAGCTAAAGAAGGCCTTATGATTGTCTTTTGAGTCTTTAGCTATTTTTCTCTCGAAATTTGCTTTGGATGATTTTATGAGAGCTCTTAGTTTTTTACTTATAGTGATCAAGGGTGTCTTACCTTTTAAGGATTTTGCTCTATCTTGTAGTAGCTTCCTCCTTTTGTTGTAGAGTTTGTTTATGGCTGGGGTCCACCAGACTGGATGCTTGCCTTTGGTACAAAGAGTCTTTGTTTTGCTTGGGATTGCCTTATCCATGCAGTCCTGCAGGTGCTGGTAGAAGGCATTTGTAAGTGATTCAGCGGCTTGAGTACTGTTTTCCCCGCCTCGGGGGCCTTTAAAGGAGACCACACTACTAGTCTTTAGAAGTGTGAAGTCTTTGAGAAGTTCTTTACTGTGGTCTTTTTATTTCAGGTGGGGTGGGATGAGGACCTATGATGAGATCAAGTATGTTATCTCCTCTTGTGGGGATGGTGACTAGTTGTTCCATGGCATTTGAGTTTATGAATTCCAGGAACTTTTGGGCTAGGGTGTTTGGGCTTGAGTAGTGTTCCCAGTCTATATTAGGGTAATTGAAGTCACCTAGTATGATGGTGTTTGGTGATACATTTATCCCTCTAGTGTTTTCAGGAAGGCCATGTGAGGTTCCTGAGTTTGTGAGGGTGGCCTGTAACATGCTACAATTTGCAGAGCAGTCTTGCCTATGGTTAATTGCACCTGGATGGTTGTCCAGATTTTGGGGCGGAACGCATGATATGAGGTAAAACCTGAGCGCGGGGTGGGTGCTCTCAGAACTTGAACCAGGTTTCTGTCACAGCACAGACATCGATGTTCTCCATACTGAGAAGATTTAGACTTCTGGCATTGAGCAGCATTACCCTTAGTTTTTTTCCTTTTTGTGTTCTAGGGTGGTAGGTTTAGAATTTGAGCCTTGCCTAAAAAGGCACTATGGGGGTGGCAAGAGCTTTGCCAATATCCGGTGACAGGTGCAAGCCGTCCCCTTGCCCGAAAGCGTGGCTTGTCCAGCATGTCATCCCAGGCAGACAGACACTGGATCCCCTTTGAATGACACCAGTGTTTAAGCCAATTGTTAAAGCTGATCATCTTATCTCTGTGTTTGCTTTTCAGTATGCCATTATGCCTTTCAACCAGCCCTGCAGACTAAGGATGATATGCAGAATGATTTTTAAGAGAAATACCAAAAAACTTACTCAGCTGCTGTATGGTTTGATTAACAAAGTGTGTGCCGTTGTCACTACAGATTCTTTCTGGAATACCGAACCTAGGAATAATGTCCTTAACAAGTACCTTTGCTACTGTAGCTGCATCCGGATTTTTAGTTGGAAAAGCTTCCACCCACGTGGAGAACATATCTATAATGACAAGGCAGTACTTCTTGTTTTCACATTTGTTTAGTTCTATGAAATCCATACAAATAGTGTGAAATGGATATGGTGGTGTAGGAAAACTCCCTTGCTTAGGCTTTATCGCCCCTTGTGCATGGTGTTTGTTACAGATTTGACACATTACACAAAATTTTTTAGAATAGTTTGTAAATTCGTACGTTGTGAACACCTGGTTCACCAGCTGTACCATCCCCCCTGTTGAGACATGGCACTGCCCATGGCTCAACAATGCCGCATAGTGGAACAAGTAAGAGGGTAGTATTGATTTTCCCTCCTTAGAGATGTACAGCCCCTTCTCAAGGATTGCTCCTCATCTTATCCATCGCTGTTTTTCTGCTTGCATAGTGAGTGTCTGCATTGTTTTTAACATATCTAAATTCAAGGTTTCAGAGGGTTGTAATTCCTTATCTAGAAGGAATACCTCTGTAGCTGCCTGTTTTGCGGCTGCATCAGCTCTCGCATTACCTTTTGAAATTATGTCCTGTTGTTTATTATGAGCTGTACATTTGCAAATAGCTACCCTTCGAGGCAATTGAGTGGATTTTAAGAGATCTAAAATAAGCTGTGCATGATTTATAGGTTTGCCAGTAGATGTTATCATTCCTCGGTTTTTCCACTGTTGTGCAAACACATGTACAGTGGAAAAAGTGTATTGGCTATCAGTGAAGATGTTTACACACTTATCCTTTGCGAAGGTACATGCTCGTGTCAGAGCAATCAATTCTGCTGCCTGCGCAGATAAATGATGCGGTAAAGATTTTGCTTCTATAACTTCAGTATCAGAGACTACTGCATATCCTACTAGGTTCTGTCCTACAGGGCCCCTTTTGCACGAGCCATCCACGTAGTATTTCACCTCGGCATTATCCAAGGGGACATCCGTGAGGTCTTTCCTAGGTAATGTCTTCTGCTCGATTATTTTCAGGCAGCGATGTGGTGTGCCGTCTGCAGGAGATGGGAGCAGGGTAGAAGGGTTTAAGGTCATACATCGTTCAATTGTCATATGAGGTTGGCTCAACAATATGGTCATGCAGGAGAGATGCCTAGCAGGAGAGAGATATGCTACTTTTTCTTGTAATAAAATAATTGTGACTGCATGAGGTACCCTTAGAGTGAGTGGGTGAAACAAGACTACTGAAGCCGAAGCCTGCACTGCCATTGCTGCCACGACTACTGCCTGCACACAGCGTGGCAAAGATCGTGCCACTGGGTCTAATTGTGATGAATAGTAAGCTATGGGATGTTGCTTATCCCCATGTTGTTGTGTTAGTACTGATGTCATATAACCCTGCTTGCGATCTACGGTCTGGAAAAAATGCTTATGGTAATTAGGCAAACCCAGAACTAGAGAGGAGGCTATTAGCTGTTTCAGCTTACGGAAAGCAGATTCTGCCGCCATTGTCCACTGTAACAAGTCCTGCGCTGCCATAGGTGTCTTGTAAATAAGGTCAGTTAAAGGTGCAAATTCCAAAGCATAGTTTGGAATCCAGCTCTGACAAAAATTAGTCGTTCCCAAGAAGGACATAATTTCCTTCTTGGTGGTGGGCTTTGGTGCCTGAAAAATTGCCACCTTTCTGTCCTCATCTAAGGTTCTACCTCCCTTGGATATTACATATCCCAAGTACTGTACCTGTTTTTTCCAAAGTTGCAGTTTGTTCTTATTCACTTTGTGTCCCTCAGCAGCTAGAAATCGTAAAAGTGCTACTGTGTCTTCCCTGCAATCCTGCAGGGTGGGGGCTGCTAATAGAATGTCATCAACATAAAGTAAGACCTGACTACCCCTTGGTGGGTTAAATCCTGCCAGGTTACTTGACATTTCTTGTGAAAATATAGTAGGGCTCTCACAATATCCCTGTGGTAATCGGGTATATGTGTATCTTTTTCCCTGAAACGTGAATGCAAACCAATACTGGCTGTCTGGGTGTATTGGTATTGAAAAGAATGCATTACTAATGTCTACCACAGAGAAATATTCTTGTTGAGGTTTTAAGTCGTTCAACAAGGTGTGTGGATCCGGCACCATAGGTGCCCTTGGTATTACTGCGTCATTTACAGCTTGCAAATCCTGAACCATACGCCATTCTCCATTGGCTTTTTTAACTGGAAATAAAGGTGTATTACATGGAGAATCGGGGGATTCTACTAGCACCCCACCCTTAAGTAATGCTGCTATAATAGATTTTATTCCTGCCTCTGCATACTTTCTTAAGGGATACTGTCTTTTTTTGGTCTAAATTCTGATTGAGGTGTAATACTAACTGGACCTGCAGTACGGATAAGTCCTACATCTGATTTTCCTGCTGACCAGAGGGTCCCTGGTATATCTCATAAGGCATTTTCTTCTTCCGTCAGTAGGAGTATCCATCAGCTGTCTCCGTGAGACTGCAGATCTACAGCAGGGTTAGCTTGAGTCACCCAATTCAATTTTTGCACTTGTAATCCCTGTCCTGACAACTCCAGTTCTGTTTGTTTTTCCCATCTTGTAACTCTCTCCCCTAGGTCTGCCCACCGTATGTTTTTATTCTTGGTTAAGCTTATATGTGGGAGTCGATTGGATTTATAAAGTGTCAAAAACTTCTGGGGCAGCAAACAGCTGGCTACACTATTTCCTTATGTGTCCCAGTATAAGTTTCTTAGTACCAATCTGTTTGTACGATGCTTAAATAATTCTTTTTCATACTCCTTACCAGGCCCTGGTGTGTTACTAAAATACAGGGTGCAATGCAGCAGGTGCTGTTTATCAGTGTCCAGGGAGGCAAACTTACTGATGGCTACATTCATCAGTTCTATGGTCACAGTCCCTGGACCAGTCGTAACCAGGTCCTGACTGTACCAATAAAACATTTCACTCCCCGATTGAACCATAAAGGTGTCAGTTTGTTGCTGTGCTTCCATGCCCTGCATAGTTGGAACCACCGCTATGCCAAACAACTGCATAAGATCCCTGCCCAAGAGATTTACTGGGCATTTCGCAGAAACTACAATCTTACTTATTTGTGTTAATCCTGAAACAGGATCTGTTATGGTGATATTGCGGGAGAGGGGCTCCCGATATAGCTGCCCATTCACTGCTTTGACCAATATGTAATCAGATGACTCTGAATTGTCTGGTAATTTGGAGGGGTGTATCAGGGTCCATGATGCCCCTGTATCACAAAAAAATGTAACCTCACTGCCTTCCACTAAAAGTGTAACTTCCAGTTTTGTATCTGCTAAATAGAGCTCCAGGCTCAATAAAGCTAAATCTAGTACTTCATCTTCTTCTGCACCGTCATTGATTTCCTGTACTTCCTCTATTACCCTTTTCATATCCTCGTTTGTCCTTTTTCTACTGGTCTCTTCTTGCGATTCCTCACTATCGTATAGTCAGTCCTCACCTTTTTTATCTTCCGTTGTTGCTCTCTTATTTTTCTTGCAATCCCTTGCCAAATGTCCTTTTTTACCACATTTAAAACATTCTCCCCTTTTCTTGCGTCCTTCAAAGTCTTCTGATCGCTGATCAGACTGCTTACCTCCTTGTGTATTTTTCCTGCCCTTTTTCCCGGGGTGCACTACATAAACTTCTGCTCCGTCTTCTATGGAAAATACCTGAGCCTTCTTCTTCTTTTTGCTATTAAAATGCCTTTCAGCATGTCTAACATATTCGAGTAGGGAATGTAATCTGCTCGTTCGATGGTCGACCATGTGTTTTGTAATGAAACTGCTTATAGGTGTACTACTACCTTTTAGAAATACATTCTTTAACTGCTGTTCATATGGGGAATCTTGTTTTTTATCTTCAGGAACCTGCATTCCACAGTGGTTGTTAAAACATTCGAACAGTCTAGCAAAATATTGGTCAACTGATTCACCCTCCTGCTGGACACATTGATTAATGCAAGTCCAGTCTGCCCTAGGTTTCCATTTCTCAGAGATATGGTCTGTAAGTCCCTTCGCTCTAGTGTCTAATTCTGCGCTGCTGTGTGGAAGGGGTTTTTGTGCAGCGTCACGAGGATTCCAGTTGCCACAAATCATGTACCAATCTGGTCCTACAATCTGTCGAACTACTTTTTCTATCTCTTCCCCATTTAAGTTATAACTTAGCCTCATTCCTTGTAAATCTTCCGAAAATTTTCTGAAATTAAGTTTCGGATGGGGAATCCCTTCTGTAGCTTTCCAGATATCTTCCGAGTCCAGGGTCGATACACTAAGATAGTTGTAGTCTGATCTTCCTGTCCTGCCTGAGGGTTCGGAACTTCTATAAGTGGGCATATTTCTTCTTCTACAGGTTGTGTATCCTTAACTACCTGCCATAATTCAGAGCCTTCTTCTTGATTATTTTCCTTTGTTCGGGACCTAGTTTCGATGGGATCTCTAACTTTAGCTAGTTTCAATTTTATAAAGTCTCTTTCTCTAGTGAGCATAGGATATAACGGGGGTGGGTCAATCTGTCCACTTGCTCCATACTCTGGCAGAGAAGGGGGAGGCGGAGGTGCCGATACCACTACCAAGTTATTGTCTTCTTTATCTAAAAACATTGTTTTTGAGTTTTTGTTCTTTTGGTCTCTGCGGTTTGCTTCCTCCAGCCACCTGTGTGCCTGGGGAATTCCTAACTGTTGTTGTTTTTAACCTTAACCCTTAGAATCAGTTTTGAGTTGTTTGATAAGTTTGATAAGTGAGGATTTTTCTAATTTTCTGTCAAATTCATACTTAATAACCCATTTTGAAAAGTATTTAATATTGTCTGCACGCTGTGACTGCATATATTTTGCGTCTGCCGTTAACAGTGGATTTCCGGGTGTCTTCGTACAATTATTATCCATTTTTTTCCTATTTTGTTTGCTACGTAGACTGTTCAGAAAAATATTACCTGTTGCCTTCAGATTTTTACGTGTACCACAGATTTTGTTAAAGTCTCTTCAGAATGACTGTCTAAAGCCTACTAATCTGTTTCACGTGATCTATGACAAGATTGTACCCTTTCTATCCCTGACTGTAAGAAAACACAATCTGACAGAAACAATACACATCCAGTCCCTGATCTTGAAACAGAAAAAGTAGATTCACCTTACCTGAGCCCACATGATTGATCGCTGATTCGCGGAAAACCCGTCCTTCAGTCACAGATCAGAAAGTGGCTGGCCTCTTTTGACGACAATTCAGTCGGAGGACTTTTCACATAAGAAGAACCGATTTGGTTTCTTCCCCGTATGGTTTCAGCCACCTGGCCGTCTGATCCGAGGTGAAGTGAGGGATTCCGGCTCGAGGGACCAATCTGTAAAGGAAAACACAAAGATCAATGCACGTAAGGTTCAAGTAAGGCACCCTTTATTACTTGCAGCAAGGAGACAAAGCATGTAGGTACAAGGTTTGTCTGATTTTCCATGGTTCAGCATGCTATTGTTATACAGTTCTCAGCATGTACACAAGAAAATATCATTGTTATATTTACTGCTGACATGGTCAGGAATTGCTGTCTCAAAAAAACATGTTTTGAAAAAAAAACCTGGCCTTAGGCTAATAATTTCCCTCCTTTGTTTCTTTTCAACTCTGGCCTCAATACACATTCTGCTGACCATGGTAGACTTTCAAGCGTCAATTGTTCTCTTATCAAGGTTTTCTGCAGCTGCACATATTTCACACAGAATAAGCAGAATAAACGTATTAATTTCATTTTAACCCTAAATGCATCTAAGCTTGCACATTGCAGTTATACATTTTCTTAACACATACATACTCCCCCATATGTTGAAGTGTAGTATCAAGAAATAGATGGAGTATTCTCAAGGCAGATGTCTGAGATACTCCCCACTGTGTCCCTAACATGGCATTGAAAGGTCCCTGTAGCTAATATACATAAAGTCTCACATGCCTTGGTATCTCTGGGATAAATATTTTATGATTCCCAAGGGTCTTTAGATGAGGCAAACTCATCCAAAGTGACTTGTGTGGCATCCCTATCCACTAGTAACAATGCTGGTGTCAAGGAGCTCATGAGATGTTAAGTGCAGTCAGATGACCGAGCAACTTTGAGGGTGACAATATGCACTGTCACAGCACATAGTGGCAGATACACATTATCTGCTGGAGTGGCAACTCCTAAGATTTTTTTTTATTATTTCTTCACATCAACACATAAATTTGTCAGTGTTCATTAACATGGGTATTCCATTGCCTTGTCACACCATTTATATGTTTATGAATTGTTCTGCCATCTTGATTTGCCTCATTGGCTTACATGACACCACTCATTTTAAAATTGTTGCTCATTACCATCTGGTTATGCAGCCATTTGCATATACCACAGTCAGATCTGCTGCTCAGCATTCGTTGCTAGCAGCATGTGTGTCTCTGAATTGCACACACCTTGTGAATGGCCTCTTGTTGAACAAAATACTTGCCACAATGCGGCTTAGTTTTCTGAATCCCATCCTATATGTTTTAAAATTACAGAAGGAATCATTGCATTCAGTGATGGGACACTGTAATGATGTATTTGGGCGCACTAATTTAACTCTAGTCAAACCATTCATAGGCAAAACAGAACATAGTACTTAGTGCTTCAAATAACAACATCCATCTCTAAAAACAAATAATTTCAAATAATGCAATATGTAAACAGAACATATAGACTGACAAATCCAGTTATAGAATACAGCCAGTCAATCAGTCACAACTACAACAAATCAAAGCTTTCCATGGAATGTTGTAAATATGTAATCCTAAAGGACAGCCACTACTATAATTAAGTAAATATTTATCTTCCCTTTGTTGTAAAAGTTTGCGTAATTTCTTATCTGAATATCAATGGTGAACTTTTACAAGCCCTACAAGCATGATTGTGAAAAAAATCAGATTACTTCTACGCATGTGGAGATGATATTAAATTCATTCACAGTGCAGTACTTAATGTGTCATTCTAGTATAAAATAAATTATGCCTATTTAATGCTACAGATAGCAATATTGGTTGTGCAGTTAAAGTTATTCAGAATTTGAAAATTTTGCCCATTAATATTACAAACCTTTTGCTTGGAAACAAGTCTGCAGACACTGCATTGTTGGCACATGAATGTGCCCCTTCTGGTGACAGGAAATGAAAAATTCTATGGTGTACTTAGATATTAATTTTCTCGCTAAACTTTCTAAATTACCACATTACTACCCTTTTGCTGACATAGCTGCCAACATTTTCCTGTATCTTTTTTTCCCTTAAGTTGTTTTCCAAGAATAATGCTTGTGACAGATGATGCAGGGCACAAAAAAAAAAAACATTAGCGAAAAAGCCCACAATTCTTTTAGAAGTGTCTTTCACTCTTATTGCTTGTAAGACATATTACATAAATGCCTTATATATGGTATTCAGATATGATTTAGTATTTATGAGCTTTGATTTCCATTGACTATTCCTCTTTTAACTATTGCAGAGAAAGTGTTGTCCTTGGAAGTGATCATTTTGTCTTTGTCATGGAACGCAGCTGATATTTATGCATGTCCAGTGAATATTTAGGAAAAAATATTTTGAATATCCAGTGTTTTGCATCGTGTGATGTCCTGTCATTTTTCCCTATTGTAACCATATTTTGACCCCATATTGTTCAATCCTAAATTGTTACCATGCCTTTTTGTATTCTATCTGCACTCCCTAAAGCTGCCTTCCTACTTTGTCACAACATGTTACACTTCCAGTTTGCACCCTTAATATGTCATATCCCTTTCTGACATCTGTCATGTTACTTATACTCCATTCATTCATGAGATTCTGTTACATACTTATTAGGAATAGAAACAACATCCACATCCTTTTTTCCTCATAAACACTTTCCTAATGAAAGAAAAAAAACATACACTGAGTCATAAGGTCAGCCACCAATAAAGAAATTGCAAGTTTTACTCCCATAATTAACTGTTGACTTACAAAATTACTTTTAAGCTCCTGCAGTTTTATTTATGAGACACACTGTAAAATACTGCTGATACAATCATTTTTCAGTCACCTCAACTAGTTCACTAATCCTCTACAATTCAATTACAGTCTGTAAATGTTTTAAGTAACCTTGACTATACCAGTTATAAGTAAAGTATTGTTGTCACGGGATGTCTACAGATATTCACTGCTAGAACTAAGTCATGTCATATTCAGTTCCTCTGCATATCACATCTTTAAACACAAGCCATAGAAACTATTTGTTTATGAATCTCTACCTCTGATGAGATATCAGTAAGGCCTCCTCAGCATATCTCTCAGCTGTACAGATTTTCACAGAATGCACTGATTTTTGCTTCATATATTTGATCTGTTTCTCATAAAATTGTGGTTTTCTGGCAAATCACTGGTAAATCATTAAGGGTTGAATTCACAAAATAATGACAGACATTTCAGTTTCAGACTTCATAGTCTTTAGAAAATTCATGCTAATGCATAACCTATTATTCTACCATCTTTCTAAGTTTGTAAGAGCAATATTTAAAGTGTCCCTATTTTTGGGCCTTTGTCCCCGTTCTGTCTTTGTCCAGATTTTTTGTCCAAAGAGGTCGAGAAGTATGCTCCTCAGTATGGCAAATCTCATGCATAATGGATACAACATGCTTTGTGTGGAGTTTGTACTGCACTTACAATTTCATGGTAGCAGCCTTTTTTGTTACAAATAATACCAATAGCAATAACACTACCATGTGCTGACCCCCTCCTTTCCAATTAATTTAGCCAAAATAAATAAATGAGAATGTTGTGTTGTGTCTTTCGGCCTTTCCCGGTTAGAGGTCGCCACAGCGAAACTGTGGTCCTCTAATGATTGGCAGTAGATTTTTATGTGCCGAGTTGCCAGCCCTGATGCACAACCTTCAACGAAGGTACGCCCATTCATGCATGTCTCCACACAAAAGACGCTCTAGCTGAGAATCGAACAGGACAACGTCTTACTGTGAGGTGACAATGCTACCGCAGCACCACCACCGTAGTAAAATAAATAAATGAGAATACCTTGCTTAAATACAGTGATAGAAATGCATTTTCAGATGAATGCAGATAGATACTTCTGTCTCCTGTTTGCATCTCCAAATAACTATATAGTAAACCAGCATAATTTTGCTGTAGCCAGCTATGAGTATATTAATATTTATGTAAGCATTCATAATAAATAAATATTTTCAATGGCTGCAATGTTGCTGCATACTTAGAGAGAAAACAGATTTGATGTCATTTATACTACTCAAACCAAATGTCTTAACATGTGTTATAAACATCCTACCAATCCCTGGCAAACCACACTTGTAGGAATGTATTATTTGCTTGTAAATTATTCTAACTACACTCTTCCTATCTCCAGCCTATTACATAATTAGAAATATAAAACAACAGCAAAGATGATGTTGTTCTGCTATTATTTATCTACAATTACCAGCTGAGTGTCTGCGGTGGTACAGTGGTAGCGTTGTTGCCTCACAGCAAGAGGTTCTCCCGTTCGATTCTCGGCTGGAGTGCGGGGAGTGCCTTCTGTGTGGAGTCTGCATGTCCTCCCCGCGGTTGGGTGAGCGTTCGAAAGACATGCGTAAATGGGCGTCCCTTCGTTGAAGGTTGAATGTCGAGCTAGCACCTCGGCATTCGTGAAAATCTACTGCCAATCATTAGTGGGCCGGAGTTCAGTTGCGGAAACCCCTAACTGGGAAAAGCCGAAAGACAACAACAACCATCTGAGTGTCTGTCTGCTATATTTCTGTAGCTATTGTTACCCTTCAGGGCGAGATTAAATTTTACTTTGCACTAATTCAGGTTCAAACTATTAATTTGCCTCAGATTGTAATTAATTAATTAATTAATTAATTAACATGTGATTCCTCAGCCATGCCCTGAGATTGTTTTCTCCAGATTTACCTATATGGCAACTTATGAACAGGCATGACCCACAGTAAGTTTACTCCAATACTTTCTGTGAGCTGGAAAACCTGTTACTGGCATCAAAATCAAGGCTAGAATAAAGGTCAAACCAGTTCTGTACTGCAGTATTCCACCTAAGGTATGTATTATTTCGGGTCTATATTATAACATCAAAGTGTCAAAACTTCAAATGGTATAACATCGAACCGGAAACCTCAAAGACTGACAATATCGAAGCCACGGAACATCAAATTCTTTCCCAGGGAAAGAATTTGGTGGGCCGTTTCCACGGCTTCGCTATTTTTTCCACTGTGGTGTGATTTCAGAGTTGGTATATTTAAGTAGGGGGGTGTGGGCCCCCCACATTAGAAATAGTTTGTAGTGTTTGTGTGTGTCATGTTTTGTACTGGAACAGTGATTTTTTTTACCAGGGAAAAAAAATCGCTGTTCTCAGTCTTCAGGTTTTTCAGCTTTTGTGGTTTTGGGTTCGATGTTATAACATTCAAAGTTTTGACACTTCGATGTTATAATATAGACCCTATTATTTCTATCTAGAATTGTATGTTTTCATTTGTTACAAATAAACAAGCCTAATCAGATCTGGACTCTTCTGTGCTAAAGTTCCATGTTATGGACACCAAGCTCCATACTTCACGTAACACATTTAATTTATTTTCGTCTCCTCTGGGTTTTCTATATTCCAAAATAAAGTTTATTATTGCTATTTTCAATATTAAAAAATATGTTGAGGTTTCATCTACCTGCAAAACTTGAAATGAATATAGTGTTAATTACAAAATAATCATCTGTACTCAATGGACTTTAGGGAGAATTTCCAAAAGAAAGGTTTTAAGGTCTTCCATTTGTGTAGACAGCTTTTATATTTTTTTTAGTTTCTTGCTATCGGTATTCCCACCAGTTTTCTGGATGGAGCTCTCTATCCCAACCCCTAAATATTTAAAAGAATCATTACCTTATAGGCTTGAAAGAAGGAGGATGTTAGAAATGTACGGAACTAATCTTTGTTTATATTGATTAGTCTAATTTCCTGATAATTTTGCAAAATTGTCTAAGATGTTCTACCAGACTACCTAGTATATAAAAGCCATCTCAAATGATAGCCGACTTCCTTACCTAATCTATTATAACCAGATCTACTCAGTTTGGTTTGGTATTGTGCTCATTGGTTAGTATACAGCGAAAAATGAGAGCAGAGACTGGGCAATCTTTTCTGGTATTTTGAATTAGATCAAACTGTCTGAAAGCTTTTCAGCTACCTTAACCCTAGCCCATAAGCCATTGTGTAGTTTACACTAAAATTATATAAAGCTATTCAGGAAAGAAATGAGCTCAGTGATTTGAAATAAAACATTTTAGTTGACTTTTTTACTTATTTTTTTTTAAGTTAACATTTGTTTACCAGGAAAGTCCGACTTGGAAAGAAGCCAAGTTTTAGTGGAGGCCTGGGGAAAAACACTCCAAAAACATGTCTTTGTAAAGTAGGAGGAAACCAGAGCACCCGGAGGAAACCCACAAGGATGCAGGGTGGGCATGAAAACTCTGCACAGAAGGCACCCCAGCTGAGAATCGAACTGGAGAACCTCTTGCTGTGAAGTAACTTATTCTATCAAATTCCTTTTTTGCATCAAGACATTCAATTACCAAGGAAAATCCAGTTATACTGACACTATACACCCAGACTGATGTTTTCTGGATATTTCCAGACATCTGTAATCCTACAGGAACTCACAATGAACTAAATAAGTCAATCCTGAGATCAACAGAGTCAGTATGGGTAGTAGAATATCAGTAAATAAATGTAAATAATGATTTGTAACTGATCTGAGCTTAAGAAAAGATAGTGACTCTGAATATAGACTTTATGAATGTCTGATATTACTGCATCTTTCCGCGGGATAAGACCGTGCTTTGTTTCTGGGACCTTATTCATCCAAGTGACAAACTCTGGTAGCAAATGCTGTGTAACAGGTTGCTAAAAATCCAATTGTCAAACATTTGTTCCTGTTATATTCTGTTTAGGCTGTTTAGACAGTACAGCCAACATAGCTTCAGTCGCTTCTTTTAGAACTGATCTCATTAATTTATTGTATGTACACATTTACTTATGTATTCTTTAATTCATTTATTTCTGTTGGTGTGCTGGTTAAAGGACCTTTTTCAGCCATGATCAGTACCAGCAATTAGTTCGTATTCATTCAGGTTACTTATCAAACTATAAAACTGTTTAAAGAAGCAATTTTCAATGGTTTAAAAAGGCTGCAGGCAATAAATACAATATGGTTACTTGGGGCAACAATAAACAATTCACACACTATGATATTTAGAGTAGATTATAGTTTGCTGAATCAGCAAAACAATTTACAGAAATTGTTTTCTGTGAATTACAGTTTACAGGCAATATACACAATGTAGTCAATAAAGCAATACTGCATATCAGTTACTTATTTGCATAACAATGCAAAATGTATGATGTCATAAAGCAAAATGCATGATGTCACACATCACAGAGTACCGTAGTTTAGTACATATTACTGACTAATTATATCCTATGCAGGATGGCCAGTCTGAAGGAAATTGGAGACTGTAAAGTGGTGAAAGGGGAAAGTGTAGTCAGGCAGCATAGAATGGTGGTCTGTAGGATGACGTCGGTGATCAAGAGGAGGAGGAGTGTGAGAGCAGTGCCAAGGATCAAATGGTGGAAGTTGAAAATGGGTGACTGTGAGGTGGAATTCAGGGAAGAGTTAAAACAGGCACTGGGGGCAGTGAAGAGATACCAAATAGCTGGGTAACTACAGCAGAGATGGTAAGGAGACAGCTAGAAAGGTGCTTGGTGTGACATCTGGACAGAGGAAGGAGGACAAGGAGACCTGGTGGTGGAATGAGGAGGTGCAGGAGAGTATACAGAGAAAGAGGTTGGTGAAGAGGAATTGGGATTGTCAGAGAGATGAAGAACGTAAACAGGTGTATAAGGAGATGAGGCACATGACAAAGAGAGAGGTGGTGAAGGCTAAGGATAAGGCATATGGAGAGTTGTATGAAAGGTTGGACACTAAAGAGGGAGAAAAGGACCTGTACCGATTGGCTAGACAGGGGGACCAAGCTGGAACAGATGTGCAGCAGGTAGGGGTGATAAAGGATAGTGAGGGAAATGTACTCATAAGCGAAGAGAGCAGATGGAAAGAGTACTTTGAGGGGCTGATGAATGAAGAGAATGAGAGGGAGAGAAGGTTGGATGATGTGAGGATAGTGAATCAGGAAGTGAAACAAATTAGCAAGGAGGAAGTAAAGACAGCTATGAAGAGGATGAAGAATGAAAAGGCTGTTGGTCCAGATGACATATCAGTAGAAGCATGGAGGTGCTTAGGAGAAATGGCAGTAGAGAGTTTAACCAGATTGTTCAATGAAATCCTGGAAGTCAGAGAGGATGCCTGAGGAGTGTAGAAAAAGTGTTTTTGTACCTTTTTTTAAGAATAAGGGAGATGTGCAGAGCTGTAGTAATTACAGAGGGATAAACCTGATCAGTCACAGCTTGAAGTTATGGGAAAGGGTAGTGGAAGCTAGGTTAAGAAGGGAGGTGATGATTAATGATCAGCAGTATGGTTTAAATTCCAGGAAAGAGCACTACATATGCGATGCTTTCTCTGAGAGTGTTGATGGAGAAATATAGAAAAGGTCAGAAGGAGTTGCATTGTGTCTTTGTGGACTTGGAGAAAGCAAATGATAGGGTGCCTAGAGAGAAGTTGTGGTATTATATGAGGAAGTCGGGAGTGGCAGAAAAGTATGTAAGTGTGGTACAGGATATGTATGAGGGTAGTGTGGCAGTGGTGAGGTCTGCAGTAGGAGTGACAGATGTGTTTAAGGTGGAGGTGAGATTACATCAAGGATCAGCTCTGAGCCCTTTCTTATTTGCAATGGTGATGGACAGGTTGACAAATGAGATCAGACAGGAGGCCCCATGGACTATGATGTTTGCAGATGACATTGTGATCTGTAGTGAGAGTAGGGACCAGGTTGAGGAGACCCTGGAGAGGTGGAGATATGCTCTAGAGAGGAGAGGAATGAAGGTCAGCAGGACTAAGATAGAATATATGTGTGTGAATGAGAGGGAGGATAGAGGAATGGTGAGGATGCAGGGAGTAGAGTTGGCGAAGGTGGATGAGTTTAAGTACTTGGGATCAACAGTTCAGAGTAATGGTGAGTGTGGAAGAGAGGTGAAGAAGAGAGTACAGGCAGGGTGGAATGGGTGGACAAGAGTGTCAGGAGTGATTTGTGACAGACGGGTACCAGTAAGAGTGAAAGGGAAGGTCTACAAAAGGGTAGTGAGACCAGCTATGTTGTATGGGTTGGAGATGGTGGCATTGACAAAAAGGCAGGAGTCAGAGCTGGAAGTGGCAGAGTTAAAGATGTTAAGATTTGCACTGGGTGTGACAAGGACGGACAGGATTAGGAATCAGTATATTAGAGGGTCATTTCAGGTTGGATGGTTTGGAGACAAAGTCAGAGAGGTGAGATTGCATTGGTTTGGACGTGCTGAAGAGGGATGCTGGGTATATTGGGAAAAGGATGCTAAGGATCCAGCTAGGTAAAAGGAAAAAAGGAAGGCCTAAGATAAGGCTTATAGATGTGGTGAGAGAGGACATGCAAGTGGTTGGCGTGACAGAGCAAGATGATAAGGACAGGAAGAAATGGAAACAGATGATCCGCTGTGGTGACCCCTAACGGGAATAGCCAAAAGAGAAGAAGAAGTACATATAGGTTCATAGGTTCATAGGTAGATACTAGGCTATCTGCCCTAGTGCATTTATAAGCCTAGCCAGAGTGTATTTGGCTTCTGCCTCCCTATTAGATTAGCCTACTGTGCCTCTGTAAAGTAGGTCACAGAAGGTACCCTTTTAAGATTAGTCTACTGTGCCTCTGTCTAGCAGGGACACAGAAGAGATCCCAGGGGGGTGAATTTGCGATTTTCCATCCACGTGTCCAGATTTCGCTTGAAGAGGGTCAGCGAGGGGCTATGTCTAACATGAATTGGGATTCTATTCCAGAGTGAGGGGAGCCTCTGGGAAATTAATCTGTCCCTCCAGCATGTCCTATTTATTTTTGTGTTGAGGTTTAGGTCCCTGGAGTGTGTAGCTCAAAGGACTTGGATTTTTTGAGGTGGAGCATGTCCATTAATTCTGGATTTGACATGGCTTTGTACGTCAGGCAGAGATTGCCTCTGAGTAGGCGGTAAGCAACTGAGTAGAGCTGGAGTTTCTTTAGTCGAGCTGTATAGGACATCTGTTTGTAGCCCATGATCCTCTTGGTGAGGTACTTTTGGGGTCTCTCCAGTTGCTGCAGGTATCGGGTAAGGTACATCCCAAAAGGGGCATTGTATTCAATTATGGGCCTGATGAGTGACGAGTAGTGGGGCACAATGACCTCTCTTGATCTAGATGCGAACCCTTTCATGATAAGGTGGGCTATATAGAAGGTCTTTCTAACCACTTTGGCAACGTGATTATCAAAGCAGAGATTACTATCTATGTTGGTCCCCAAATCTCTAATTACTTCTTCCATACTTAATGGATTACCATCTATGTGGTAATTTGTGGGCACCTTGTTTTTCCCAAAGGGGATGACTATGCACTTTTTAGCATTTAGCTTGAAGCCGTGGCTCTGGCACCAAGCATCCATTTCTGTGAGACCCTTTTGGAGGATGCTTGTGTCAGCTGGAGATTCGATTATGACCCCCAGTTTGCAGTCATCTGCAAACTTTGTCAGCCATAATCCCCCCGTGTTAGCCTCAACCTCAGAGAAGTATATACCGAACAAGAGAGGTCCCAGAACTGAGCCCTGTGGGATGCCACTTGTAACTGGTTTGGATGTGGACATGGCATCTGCGATTCTGACCATGTGGGTTCTATCTCTGAGCCAGTTTGCAACCCATCTTGTGATACAGGGGTTGATATTTAAGCTGGTAAGCTTATTTATGATGCCCGAGTGGGGTATTGTGTCGAAGGCTTTTGCAAGGTCCAGGTAGGCTGTGTGGACTACCTTGCCCTCATCTATGGCTTTGGTAACTCTTTCAAAGAAATCAACTAGGTTTAAGAGGCAAGATCTGCCCTTAACAAAGCCAAATTGGGTAGGGTCCAGTGTCTGGAGGCTCCCAATGTCTTTGTTTATGAGTTCCATGATAATATGCTCCATAGCTTTACAGACCAGACTAGTCAGGCTTATGTGGCAATAGTTTCCGGGGTCCATTGTGGCACCACCTTTGTGGAGTGGGACCACTGTAGCTGTACGCCATTCTTTGGGTGCATATCCTGTAGTAAGACTAAGTTTGAACGGTGACTTAATGTGAGGGTTCAGTTCTTCTTGGAGCTCATGTAAGACACAGCCTGGGACACCATCCAGTCCCATAGATGCTGTGTTTCTTGCTTTGGAGAGGGCAGCTTTCACCTGTGCATCTGTGATGTCAGGGAGGTTACATTCCATTGGGATAGGCATTTGCTCCTTTGGGGGGGAAGGGGGGGAGAAGTTTGCGCTGAATCTGTCTGCCAGGATGTTGGCTATGTCTGTAGGTTTGGTATATTTTGTATCGTTATGCAACAATTCAGAGCATATCAGGGAGTTTCCGCCCATGTTCCTGACATAACTAAAGAAGGCCTTGTGATTATCTTTAGTGTCTAGGGCAATTTTTCTTTCGAAACTGGCCTTTGATGATTTTATGAGGGATTGAAGTTTCTTGGTAATACTGATCAGAGATGCCTTCCCTTTTTGGGATTTTGCTCTGTCATGTAGTAGCTTCCTCCTTCTGTTGTATAGCTTATTTATGGCTGGGGTCCACCAGACCAGTCTCCTGTTTTTGGAGGAGTGAGTCTTGGTTTTATTTGGGATAGCACGATCCATGCATTCCTGCAGGTGCTCATAGAATGCATTTGTAAAGGATTCTGCGGATTGGGCTGTATTATCCTCTGGCCCAGGGGCGTTGAAGGATTCCACCTCAGTCTTGAGAAGTGCAAAGTTGGCTTTTGAAAAATTCTTTACAGTGATTTCCTTGGCTGGGGGTGGGGACGGGATATGGATGTCCAGGGAAATTTGTTTATGGTCTGATCTTGCCAATGAGGGGTTTACCTCTGGTGTGGAACATAGAGTCCCCATGTTGGTGATGACCAGGTCCAATATGTTGTTCCCTCTTGTGGGAGTGGTGACCAGTTGTTCCATTGTGTTAGAGTTTATAAATTCAAGGAACCATTGGGCGAGGGTGTTTGGGCTTGAGTAGTTTTCCCAGTCAATGTTTGGGTAGTTGAAGTCACCCAATAACATAGTGTTTGGAGAGACCTTCATATTCTCCAGTGTTTTCAGGAATGCCAAGTGGGGTTCCTGTAATAGGGAGGGTGTTCTGTAGCAGGCTACAAACTGAAAGGCAGTTTTGCCCGCTGTTAGTTGCACATGGATGGTTTCCGATGTTTCGTGCAGTGCCACTAACCTGGAAGTGTAGGTATCTTTGATGAATATAGATACTCCCCCTCTTTTTGTGCTTCGGTCCGAGTTTTGGGGCCAAAACACATGGTATGAGTTATAACCTGGTAGTGCTGGGGTGCTCTTAGGAGCCTTGAACCAGGTTTCTGTTATTGCACAGACATCGATTTTCTCAATACTGAGGAGAGCCTTGAGGGCGTGCATCTTGAGGTTTAGACTTCTGGCATTGAGTAGCATTACCTTTAGTTTTTTTATCCTTGGGTTGCCTATGGAGGTGGGTTTGTCCTTTGAGCTTTGCCTAAAAAAGGCACTATGGGGGTGGCAAGAGCCTTGGCCAGTATACAAAAGCCTAAGGGTGACAGGTGCAAGCTGTCCCTATCAAAGCAATGTGGCTTGTCGAGCATGTCATCCCAGGCTGACAGACACTGGATCCCCTTTGAATGACACCAATACTTTAGCCAAATGTTGAAACTTATCATTTTGTCTTTATACTGTGGCATCATTCTTGGTGAGGGCAAGATGCTACTCAAGGTCAGGGTCATACCAGCCTGGGCTACATGGTCAGAGAGCTCCTCTATGTCTCTTTTCATGTAGTCCAGGGAAGTACATCTCAGGTCATTCACACCTGCATGGACAATGATGGAGTCATACTTGTACTTGCTTTGGAGTGACCTGAGTGCTTGCGTTATGTGGTGGATCCTAGCACCTGACAGGTAACTTACAGTGACCTTCTCCTTGCTCAGTCTGGTGAGCGGGATGTCAGTGTGCCGGACAATAGAGTCCCCTATAACAAGTGTATTTGCTGTGTTGTTTGGCCTTAAGGGCTGTGACTGTGAGGCACACTGATTTTGTGAGATATGTGATTCATGGGTATTGTTGAGGGGTGGCTGTTTCTTGGATATCTGCTTAGGAGGTCTTTGCTGTTTAGGCAGATTTTTATTTACAGCCTCCGAGAATGTTTTTGTGTGTTTATGTGTTGGGTATGCAGATGCAATAGGTCTGTGTGAGACTGGATTTGTGGTGTGGGTGGTTACCTTTTCCTCCTGACTGACTGTGCTAGTCTTGGGTTGAGAGAGCTCTGCCTCCAGTTTGGCTGTGTAACTGCATCCCTCACATGTATTAGAGTTGATTGGAAGGAGGAGAGGGTTGTCTGTGTACATAAGGCAATTGTAACATTGCCTCAAAATTCCCAGATTCACCAGCTGGACTGGAGAGTAACCTTGAAACTGACCTTTGGACATACCAGATTAGTATAGGGAACTGTTTTTTTGCTGATCAGATTAGGGAAGGGAACTGATTTTTCACTGGATCAGGAAGGACCAATCGGGAGCCTAATACTTATGAGAAGTCAAGGAGGGTGTAGTGCTTTATTTAGTTAGTGTTTCCTAATAAAAGCTGAGCAAGTGCAGGGCTTTAGAAAGAGAATAGAGTGATTACTCTGAGAGTTTGAACAGTTCTAAGGGAAAAAGTGAAGAGCAGACTTTGTGGAGCCTGGAATAGTTTAAACCTGTTTAGGCGGTGCTGCCCAACGCTGCTCAGTGCGCAAAACCGTGCAAAAACAGAGTTGTAGGTTTTAAGAGAGAGAGAGATCAAGGAGTTTAGAATTGACCCAAAATGGCCAACAAAACTACAGCTTCTAGGTAGTAACCACTCCTACAGGGACAGGCAGGCTGCTCAGTGTTAACCACTGCCACTGGTGAACACAGAGACTTCCCTTTAGCCCAAGCAAGCACTGGCCTTCTAGAAACTTCCAAACAGTTCAGAACAGCAAATCTGTAACTGAACTTTCTTAACTTTCAGAAAGTGGGAAAAAAGCAATATTTTTTTGTTTTTTTTTCTTTTTGTTGTAGTTTAAAGGTAGCAGAGATACACAAGCAGCAAAATAATCATAACAGTGCAATAAATGACCCCACACTTGAGTATTACTGCAGTGATATTTAAAGGATTGAGTATGACTGCAGTGATATTCAAAGGATTGGGTTAATAGGAAACCCTACTAATGGTTCTAGGGTGTTATTTGGTAGCCCATAGAAAATTATCTGACCTTGGTTCCTATGCTTCCACTGATTCTAAGGACATACACTGCTTACTTGAATGGAAAAGGGAAAAAGTATGGCTTAGGTGTTGTTACTAATTATTTCATAAGTGGCAAGTCTACTTAAAAACATTAATATTACTCACTGAGGTTTCTTTTGGGGATAAAATCTTGGCTAAGCTTGTAGGGGCCCCAGGACATTAGCCTAGTAACCTCCTATGATCCTATGATCTTAACATCACATCTACAAATGCACAGACTAACACTTATATGTATCTCCAGCACATCAGTTAAATACTTCACTGTCCATCACAGCTTAGATACCAATCTATCAGCCTTTAAATTTCTCAAGTTTAATGTGCATCTGGTGAGTTCTAGAAGTATTTCAAATGTAAAACTCTCTTATTAAACTGTTTTCTTATCCGACACAGACTGCTACTCATTTTCACTGCTATTTGTTTTGCTAGTAACTTCACCAGATTATTAGGCAGCAACTCAAAGGCATCGTCTACAATCATGTAAGGCTGATGGATGGTATAGGCCATGGACTGCAGCCCTGTGTGATTGATGGATGGAGCCATGCACAATGGGCAGTGGCGGCCTGGTATCTGATGACCAGATAATGATGACAGGTTGTTTAGCACAATGTACGTCAGTTACTGCATGAGACTGAGCTGCTCAACCATAACCATTGTCGTATCAATTTGAGCTGAAGATTACTTTTGTCGTATCAATTCGAGCTGAAGATCACCATTGTATCAATTCAAGCTGAAGATCACCGTTGTGTCAATTCGAGCTGAAGATATAAACATGATTGAATAATAAATAAGGCCTCCTTGCAAAGGGAAACTCAAAACCATGTTTGCCTTTATTAAACCCATAAGTATGTAACATTTATAAATATATTTATTAATTGCCAGTGGAGTCTGGGTGGGTTCTTATCCTCACTGAACTTTGTACAGCTCCAAGAGTATGTTCCAGCCTCCTGCTAATACTGTTAGACCTTTTTCCAAAATATTATAATTACCACATCATGATTAAGTCACCCTGAAAAATGTCTAGTGAAAGGTAAATGGTTGATATGGAGACTGTCTTAGTACCTCAGTGTTCCAAAATAACCACACATCTACCTTGTTTAAGCATCAGTTTGTCTTCATCTCTGGCTGGAGCAGCAGTAGGGCAATGCTGGGGCCTTATTGTCTTGCGTAACATAAGGAGAAGAAGAACATTCATGGATATGCGCTAAGATGGAAAAAAAGAACATTCATGGACGTGCGCTAAGATGGAAAATGAACATTCATGGATATGCACTAAGATGGAAAAAAAGAACATTCATGGACGTGCGCTAAGATGGAAAAAGAGCAGTCATGGATATGTGCTAAGATGGAAAAAGAACATTCATGGATATGCGCTAAGATGGAAAAAGAGCAGTCATGGATATGTGCTAAGATGGAAAAAGAACATTCATGGATATGCGCTAAGATGGAAAAACAACATTCATGGATGTGCGCTAAGATGGATGCAGTAAGAGAAGTTTGAATTGGATATGTTTTTATAATGTAATTGTAATCAGTGTTGTTCAATTAGCCAACGTCAGGAAGCAGTAGTTACATTAAGCTACATCAGAGAATCCCATACTGACTGCTAGCTTTATATTGAGAAGTGTATGTCTGCCTGAAATGGGTTGACTAGCTAATCTCCTCGTGGATCTCCTTGGGACAAATGGCTATGAAACAGCAGCTGATGTCAGGTGAAGTCAGACAGTGGAGGTACAAATAACAACTTTACAGTTTGCTCTGGCACAAATAATAACCCCTGTTACAAGTTCCCTTGATTCCTTTACTACAAAAATCGATCTTGTAGGCATATTGTGAGATTAACACTGTTACCTCAAGGAAGAGAGGAAGAAAACCCAGTGACCTTTATATACTGAAATTCTTCACCGTGCATTGAAGAGGACAGCATATTAACACAAAATCATTCTTATCTTTACAGGCACTTGATTATCCACTTTCTGAACTGTGGTAACAGAGAAGAAACACTGTTTAGCCAGGGAATTGGGTCCCAATTTCAAATAAGTGGATTCAGTGTCTGCTTCATCCCACACTATGGGACAGATCTATTTAGCAAGAGGAAAGTATTTCTTCAAATACTAAAAACATTTTAAGCAAAAGGGTGACTGTGTTCATTTGTGCTTTCGTACTCTACTATGGGGTCAGAAAGGATCGCTAAACGTAATGTCCAGCTGCACTTATAAAGCTGAAGCACAGTTAGAGAAAGGAAAACAGAACTGGCATTATACCCCTGTGACATCAAATCTGGTAACTGTCTGGGTACAGGGTAAAAATCCCCCCAAAAAAAGAAGACTTGGAATCTTTCTGTCTTTCATAGCAATGGCTTGCAAAGTGCCATCATTTCATCCACCACCACAACTTCAATTCTTAGCAAAGCAACAAAACAAATTCTTAAAACTAGTCAATCTCTCCAAGGAGGAGAAAAAAGTCAGAAGGCATTGTATCAGCCCCAACCCAACAGTAAAAACACTGGATCTGCATGAACAATAACAGGATAAAACCATGCTGGCCCTAGTGGTAGCATCAGTGACAGCAGGAATGACAGCTGCCTGCATTGCTATACATGGCTCTTCATTCCTGGGGCATGCTTTTGATTTCAAAGGAACCGCTGAGTTTTCCAGTGACTCAAACTCCAGCTGTGACTCTCAACATAAAGCAGTTATGCTCAGACTGGGCTTGGATTTGTGGAGAATCTATTACCATTTGTCTATGAAAGCTGTTGGCAATACTCAGCCTGTGTTGGTGCTTTAATATTTTTTTCCTGGCTAACTTTTTATGGCAGGTTGCTCATTGTTTACGGCTTCTGGTGTGATTCAGACATTTGGGGGTGTCATTGTTCTTCTCCCTCATATTATCCGGTTTTGGTCTGTTTAATATTGTATTTAATGGGTGCAATTAATTAATAGTTCCAATTACAGATCTTCCATAATCTGCCCTCTACTTACCAATCATTTGAATTTATCACATAGTAGTCAGTAGAGAAAACTGTGGGTTCCATCTACCCATGAGTCTACAGATTTTCCAGACTTCAACAGACTATCAGGACTCTCATTGAACTGATGGTTCTTCTTCCCCTAATGATTAATGATTAACGATGAAGGATGCTAAAAATAGTTGGGTTTTAAATGGGTCAATCTCATGTTTATGTGGCATTAAGCTCTCCCTATATTTTTCTAACTTACCTGCTGAAAATCCTCACCCTTTGATTACCTTTTGTCAAGATAGAATCAGTTCATGGTTACAAATAGACCGTCAACATTTGGCAGGAATTGCTGCTGTCCATATGTGTCTTTTGCCAAAATACTTAAAACTGGCACATTTTATTTCTCATTCACTGTCGAAACCATAAAGTCCAAAAGTTGTTTCTGAGTTTTATTTGAGACAAGAAGCACCCACAAATTGCCAGAAAGAAGTTGATGGCTTCAAGGACTCATAGTGGATTGGAGATCTCAGATCTAACTAGATATGCACATGCTGCAGACCTATCACATTTCATTCCGGCCAGATTCTGGCCTGCACCTTGTGGCTGCTTTAAGAGATATTTCTTATTCACTATGACTCAGCAGAAAAAAAGGATAGATGGGAGGTTTTGAATCTAAAATGTGCAAATTGCTGAGTAGGAATAAATTGCCTAACAGCACTCTCAGTATTTGAGATAAAATCTGAGCTAACAAACACATGTGTGTAAGGGAAGTCAATTTTCTACAGAGTTGAGTGGCTGGTAACTTACTGTTCTGGACTGATTTGTTTCCCAACAGAAACCATAAACCTTTAACCCTAAAGGAATGTGGATTCAAATTAAGAAGGATGGATGGATGACATTTACTGGTGGCAGTATTGCTATTATTTAAAATCAATCAATATATTAATAGATCTGATATTCAATCTTTAGCTACAGCAATAGATTGGGAACCCTAATATCATACTACTAAATTCTCCTATCATTATTAAATCAGGTTATTGACAACTAAAGTCATACATTTTTTTTAGAGTAATCAGCAGCCTTGGTCCTCTCAGTTAAGTTTCCAGATTGAGTTATCTACATCAATACACATGTCCAACATGGATAGAAACTACTCTTTCCTAAATCTCATCTTTTCACTCATTAAAAAAAATCCATTTTAGTACCTTATCCTGTACAAGAAAAAACATGGGGCTGAGGGGACTGCAGATGATGGAGATGTAGTGAACCAAAGGCCCACAACATGTATATGTTATGGTATAGCCGAAGAGCTCTCTCTCTCTCTCTTTTTTTGGTAAAAACACACACAATTGCCCCTTAGGAAGAATATCCCCCGTTATCTGACCAATAATTTTGGACCGCTAAAATTCTACCCTAGGAATTAGGCCTCACTACCTCTGAAAAGAAATGTCTCGTATGTGTTCAGCTGAGTATATCAGCCATCATCTTTCATTACTGGAGCCTGCTTATGAATGATATTAACAAGGGCATGTATTTCTATAATAACACATTATGTCATGTACTTAAAAAGGACTATTTTTGTCTGCATGAAATGCATTAACCTAGTTGACTACTTGCTTCATTGTTGTATATCTTTTACTTATTTTTATTTATTTATTTACCTTTTGTTGGCTGGGTTATTCTCAATAGGCTAGTGGCCTTTTTTAAGGAGAAACTTGGCCAGGGCATTGAGGAGTATCCACTACTTTTGTCGATAGGTGGCATGGAATCGTTCACATCCACCTGACCTACCACCAATGGAAGCAGATGGGACCTCAGTTTAACATCTCATTCCAAGGATAAAAATCTAGTATGTTCCCTTTCTGCTTACTGGTTTTATTTCATTATGGCAACATTGTGGCTGGTTTAATATTTCTGTGTTGGTGAAATAAAATTATAATACTGATGTCACAAAAAATGCAGATAAAGCATCAATTATCCAATGTGCCAACAATTTGACTTTGATTTGTTCAGCCGATTCTCCTATGTAACCCTAAATAAACATCAACATGCTTTAAACATACTAGGAAATAATTCACTGACTCTCAACTAGTTACTAAATGTGAAAATACAAAACTAATGTTTTTTCTACCAATATAACATACAAAATTATATCAAATTTAAGCATAACATCCACTAACAAAACAATTATTGATCAGGTAAGCAAAATTAAATTACTAGTTATAATCATAAATCAAAAATTAAAGATCAAGGAGTACATTATTATTAAGTGGCTAAACCATCCAAAAATTTGCCATGATACACACAATCATTTTGCGTTTAACACCACAAGAGCAGCTATAGTCTTCTCAATTACACTTACTTCCAAATATCCTTTACAGTTTACCCATTTTTAGCAACCTTCAAAAACATATTCAAATAAACTGGAAAACGCCACAACAAAATTGTTAAATTTGCCACCAACCTACCCAATAAATACATTACTGCATAGCACTCCATCACATACACCAGTTAAATCTCCAACATACCCTGAATCGCATATGACCATTCAAAACATTCTTATTAGACCATTCAGATGTTCAGCAATCAGTAATCTTACTAGTATATGTAACCCACCTAGTCAACTCTGATCACAAAATCTAAACTAAACACTCACTTCAAAATCTAATAACCACCACTGCGTGTCCTTACACTAAGTACATGTAGAAGAATATGGAACTCAACCCCCCTGGTCTCAGAACATAAACAAACCAAAGGTCCTTAATGCAAAATTAAAAAAGATACCTAACTAAGACGTGGAATTATTTGTGCATTAAACAAGGAACGATGATTTAAGTGCGTACCGTTATTAAACGACATCATTATTATCACCGTAGCCACGATTACTGATCCTCATAAAACTTTTCAAACTCCACCACTTACCATCTTCCTTCAATCTTATCTTGCTTCCCTTACACCTTCAGTGGAAACTTTTCTAATATTTATAAGATTATACTTATTTTTTGCACTCTTTCTTCTTTCTCAAATTACACCTCACCTTCCTTTACCACCCTCCTTTCTCCCTCTCACCTTCCTTTACCACCTTCCTTTCTCCCTCTCACCTTCCTTTACCACCCTCCTTTCTCCCTCTCACCTTCCTTTACCACCTTCCTTTCTCCCTCTCACCTTCCTTTACCACCTTCCTTTCTCCCTCTCACCTTCCTTTACCACCCTCCTTTCTCCCTCTCACCTTCCTTTACCACCCTCCTTTCTCCCTCTCACCTTCCTTTACCACCTTCCTTTCTCCCTCTCACCTTCCTTTACCACCCTCCTTTCTCCCTCTCACCTTCCTTTACCACCCTCCTTTCTCCCTCTCACCTTCCTTTACCACCTTCCTTTCTCCCTCTCACCTTCCTTTACCACCTTCCTTTCTCCCTCTCACCTTCCTTTACCACCCTCCTTTCTCCCTCTCACCTTCCTTTATCACCCTCCTTTCTCCCTCTCACCTTCCTTTACCACCCTCCTTTCTCCCTCTCACCTTCCTTTACCACCCTCCTTTCTCCCTCTCTTAATCTCTGTCTCACATCCCCTCCATTTCCATTTCTCTTCTATTTAACTTCCTGAATTCCTTCCTTTACAATTCTAATTTAAACAGTATGCATTATGCTTTAAGCAACGTAACCCTGTATCACTTGTATTTACTATGACTATAATATAAAATTGTTATAACATATCCCTACATGCATATAAGTGCTGTACTGTGTAATAACCTTCAAAAACTGAATGTAATTATAGATATACTGTTATGTATGGAGCCTTTCTCCCCAGGGCTGTGCTGTAGAAGAGCTATCAGATCATTTGGACTATCACTGTCAAATAGAAATAAATAGATAAATGAGCAAACAAAACATCCGAGAAGTGCAAGTGCCTTAAAATATCTCAGAATACAAAGATACCAACCAGTATTTTTCCATTTAAGAAACTTTTATTCCAAAGATATAGAGCATCCACATTAAAAGCTAACCTTAGCATAACAACACATCATTTTAAAGGTGAAGAACACGGGTTAATAATAACTGGTTAATACCAGGTTCAGTTTTGTGTAGCAACTTGAAAGACAGAGAAAATAAGGTAGTGTGAATCTTAGCACTGCACATGACAGATCCCAGCAATAATGGTTGTTATCAAAATACAAAACTGAGCAAATTTTAACTTTCTCCCAAAAGAGTCTTGGCGCACCTGCGAAAGACGTTTTAAGGAGAAGAATGATTTCCAACATTTGATCTTCTCCTGTGTTTTCAGTCTTTTTTTTTTTGCTTTTTGGCATTTGGAATTTTGAGTGCCAACATTTCAATAAGAAGGCAAATATACACATACATGGTGTACCGAAAACAGTACCAAGATAAATCAAAACAAGTGTGGTGCATTAGTGTTCCCCATAAAAGCTGTTTCCACCTTCTAAGAAATAAACGGTAATAATTTTCAGACAGATAATGTCATTAGAGACCTAGATTGTTTGTTGGACAACTCTGTTATTTGATCATCATTTTTACACTACAGTCAGAAAACCTTTCTATCTGTCTCCGTTAATTTCCAAAGAAATATCTTTAAGATCCAAATACATCATCCTGCTATTGTACTCCTCCCATATGAGACCCATCACTGAATGCAATTCCCTTTTGGTATGTATAAATCCAAATATATCTGTCAACTGGAATGGCCCTAAAAATACCTAATCAAGGGGAATTAAAGGCCTTTAAATTCTACAACTCTTCTGATAGATTAGAACAACTATTGTGATAGATCAGAACAAATATTCTCATAAATAAATAAATAAATCTATTTATTTATTTTAAATTTGTTTATTTACAGCAGAGACCTGGGGAGAAAGGCTCCAGCATAGTAAATAATACTTAAAAAGTAATACATAAGAATTACGCTACTTTTGTAATAGCTAAATAGTTAGATAGTGTTGACTGTGTTTTAGCTGGTTTTGTGGCAATAGAGTTGATCAATATTTAGAAAATTAGATTACAAATCTCCTGATAGATTAGAACAACTATCATCACTGATAGATTAGAACATCTATCCTGATAGATTACAACAACTCTTCTGATAGATTAGAACAGGTATCGTGATACATTAGAACAAGTCTCTTTATACTCAGACGTTTACAGACTGCACCAAGAAAACCCACAGTTCACTTTTTTAGACATGAAAGACCCAGACTTACTTGACCTCTTATTTCTTTGTAAACTCAATGGCTCAACCCATGGCAGCATCAGGGAACTAAAAAATCAGTGGCCCTACAAGCACCCACACTAGGGACCTAAATCTATACCAACAAATAAACAAGACTGACTGTAGAGATAATAGGTTCCAAACTCAATGTACCCCCAGACATAGGTTCTAAACTCAATGTACCCCCAGACATAGGTTCTAAACTCAATGTACCCCAAGCATTAGGTTCCAAACTCAATGTACCCCCAGCCATAGGTTCTAAACTCAATGTACCCCCAGACATAGGTTCCAAACTCAATGTACCCCCAGACATAGGTTCCAAACTCAATGTACCCCAAGCATTAGGTTCCAAACTCAATGTACCCCCAGCCATAGGTTCCAAACTCAATGTACCCCAAGCATTAGGTTCTAAACACAATGTACCCCAAGCATTAGGTTCCAAACTCAATGTACCCCCAGCCATAGGTTCCAAACTCAATGTACCCCAAGCATTAGGTTCCAAACTCAATGTACCCCAAGCATTAGGTTCCAAACTCAATGTACCCCCAGACATAGGTTCCAAACTCAATGTACCCCCAGACATAGGTTCCAAACTCAATGTACCCCAAGCATTAGGTTCCAAACTCAATGTATCCCCAGACATAGGTTCCAAACTCAATGTACCCCAAGCATTAGGTTCCAAACTCAATGTACCCCAAGCATTAGGTTCCAAACTCAATGTACCCCCAGCCATAGGTTCCAAACTCAATGTATCCCCAGACATAGGTTCCAAACTCAATGTACCCCAAGCATTAGGTTCCAAACTCAATGTACCCCCAGACATAGGTTCCAAACTCAATGTACCCCCAGACATAGGTTCCAAACTCAATGCATCCCCAGACATAGGTTCCAAACACAATGTACCCCCAGACATAGGTTCCAAACTCAATGTACCCCCAGACATAGGTTCCAAACTCAATGTACCCCCAGACATAGGTTCCAAACTCAATGTACCCCAAGCATTAGGTTCCAAACTCAATGTACCCCAAGCATTAGGTTCCAAACTCAATGTACCCCAAGCATTAGGTTCCAAACTCAATGTACCCCCAGCCATCGGTTCTAAACACAATGTACCCCCAGCCATAGGTTCCAAACTCAATGTACCCCAAGCATTAGGTTCCAAACTCAATGTACCCCAAGCATTAGGTTCCAAACTCAATGTACCCCAAGCATTAGGTTCCAAACTCAATGTACCCCCAGCCATAGGTTCCAAACTCAATGTACCCCAAGCATTAGGTTCCAAACTCAATGTACCCCCAGCCATAGGTTCCAAACTCAATGTACCCCCAGCCATAGGTTCTAAACTCAATGTACCCCCAGACATAGGTTCCAAACTCAATGCATCCCCAGACATAGGTTCCAAACTCAATGTACCCCAAGCATTAGGTTCCAAACTCAATGTACCCCCAGCCATAGGTTCTAAACACAATGTCTCCCCAGCCTACGGTGTAAGTTACAACTATGTCTCAAGCAAACAACTGCTTTGACTACCTTTAAGGACAGACTAAATGATTAGACAGGTAGGCACAAATTTACACCAAGACTATCACATACAACCCTACTTGATTTGGGAGGTGAGCACTATTAAGTGCTTGAAAAGGGGTGCAGAAGCTTTTAAGTCTGTCTCTTTAAAGGTGCAAAAGGCTAGGCAGGTTATGGTTCTCATGATCACCTGTTTGGTATTGTTCCTCTGTGCCTATATAAGGGCTAAATTACCTGGAGATGAAGTTTATACATAGTTGCTAAAAACTGAGTTGGTGTATGTTGATTAACATTTACAGCTTCTGCCTTTTTTGAGAATGTGAAATGCTTTGAAAATCATATGAATGTTCACAGAAGTTGCTATTCACCACCCCTCTTTATTAGACTATAAATGCCAGTCACTTCCTTAACATAGCCCCTCTTTATAGTAAGTGGCATTCTCCATAATAAGAGTAATGGCTCTGAACTTGATCTTTTTTTCTGTGCATTTGCTAAATCTTCTACAGATTTAATTAATGGAGTGTTAATTATTACTAATTGTCCATAGTTAGGACAAGGCCTGTAAAACCTTAAAATATCTCATCTTTCTTATTTCTGTTTTTAGGGTAAGTGTTTCTGATGCAGAAAACCTGGTTACATTACCTATTATTTTAATTCAAGCGCTTTAAGAAAGAAATTATAATAAATGTATTTCTCCATTTCTTTTGCCATACACAGCTGTATTATCTTCCATTAAGTGTTGCAATCTGCACCTACCATTTTATCTTATCTTATACTTTCACTGGATTTGCTTTTGCATCCATTCCTTCATTTTTAATGCCTTTCATATCCACTTGCAATGTCTGAATATTGCAGAAATACTCTGCCCACTTACTTTTCACTTGCTTCTGCCAAAGCCATACACTCCTCCAGTCTAGCATTCACTTTTAGGATTTTGGCAAAAACAGAATAAGACATAATTGGCTTGATTTGAAGATCCTGAAAGCAAGATTTCTTCATTATCTGTGAAAACTGATAGAAAGCGTCAGCCATCTAAAGAGCACAACCTACAATGCATGGAACAGCCAACATTTTACAGTCACTTTTTTGTTTTTGCTTTTGCTAGTTTTAGTTGAATCATTGCCAATAAAGCTGCATGCCACCATGTTTGTCTTACTTTTACTCTCCAACAACTTTTTATTGTATACGGAGTGAATGCTGGAAATCACATTTTCATCAATCTTCTGACTGACACAGTAACCAGACATCATTTTAACAAGCCAAGCTTCATTATTTTGTATATATTTGTAGATAGTTTTGAACTGTTATTGTAAACTATTTTTAATCCTAGTGTTTCTTATTTTTATGACTTTCTCTGGTAACTGATTTTTCTACTTCATTAGCAACAATATTAAAAAATAAATTTTGGAAAGAAAAAACTGTAACTTCCTTGACACTTCAAAATGGGAGCACCTCAAAGATGTCTTCTACTCTAAGCCATCATATTTTTACAAAGCATTATCCAATAAACCAGCAAAAAACATTTATTTCACACACAATCACTATTTACAAGTTCCTCTTCAAGAATCCTTGACGTCTTGGCAAACTTTGTCATAGAAAAATAATTTTGTTATTAAAGCAGTTAACATCAATGTTATACTAAAGCTAAGTCTCATTTCTCCTTCAGTTTCTTTTTCTTCTAATTTGGTTTCCAGGTATTTATTCCTGCTTGCCTCTTTGAAAGTACTATTGTTCTAGTCCATATCTTTAGTTTGATCTCTCTCTCTCTCTCTATATATATATATATATATATGGGAACCTGTCAGATCGATGAAACCACACTTCCCCGATGACCAGATCACCGAGACCACATCACCGACTGAGGACAATGGTGAGTAGCACGGAATGGGATGTATTCTCATTTCTGTAATGTAGTGCGATCTCGGAGTTGGTATATTTAAGTAGGGGTGGTGTGGATTATGCAGTCCCCAACATGTGTATAGCAGGGGAGCATATATATATATATATATATATATATATATATATATATATATATATATATATATATATATATATATATGGATCCATATCAGATCCATGAAACCACACTTCCTCGATGACCAAATCACCGAGACTACATCCCCAACAACACACATCCCCGACAACGGTAAGTATAAGTATCACGGAACTGAATGTATTCCTGTTTCCGCAATACAACTAAAAAAAATTAACATGTTTATAGCAGGGGGGCAAGCCCCCCTGCACCCCCCATGTGGGGGGCTGCACCACCCACACCACCCCTACTTAAATATACCAACTCTGAGATTGCACCACATTGCATATTTAATGGCAGTGCAGAGTCTGGGTCTTCAAAGTGTCTAATTTCATCCGGAAGGAATATTTTGACCCTGGTAGGAAAGAGCAAATGCACCTTAAACTGTCTTTTCTTAAGATCTTTTATAAGAGGAAAAAAATGTTTCTTTTGACCTTCACAGCATTGGAATAGTCATTATCAAATCTTATTAGTTTGTTGTTCAGTTTAATAGGAGATTTGGACCAGGCTGTTTTAAGTATTAGCGCCTTGTTAACAATAACTAATCTTGGAGAAGAGTTAGTTTTTGATGACGCTAAAACTAGAGACCTGTGTGCTATTTCTGTACAATACGGCATAGTTCCAGATAAATTCAGAGTCTTAGGAAGACAAGCAGTAAGGAAGATGACCATATTTTCTCCTTCTATTTTTTCAGGCATTCCAAAAACACGAATGTTATTTCTCCTGGATCTGTTCTCCAAGTCATCAGTTTTCTTTAGTGAATAAGGCATCCTGTCACAGTAGAAATTCAGTGTTGTTTTCATCTTCAGATACTCTGCCTTCTATGTCATTAAGGGCATCTTCAATTCCAGATATCTGAGTTTTCTGTTGTTTTAAAATCTCATGTATCTGATTCATCTGTTTGGTACATTTTTCGTTAAAGCTGTCAAGTTTGTTATCCATTCTGTCCATTTTTAAAGAAAGTTCTTATATGTTAGGAAGAACAGACTGAAGTTCTTTCTTTAAAGGCAAGTCCTGAGAGACTGTCTTTGAATGACTCATTTCACAACTTCTGGTACAGGCCTATCAAATGGATAAACAGACTTTAATAGTTAACTAACAATTATTCATATCACATTTCTTTTTTTGCTTAAAAAAGCTTTGCTTTATAGCAGATACCATTGCAAATAGTTATTTTAGTTGATATTATTGTTCTTTTAGATATATATATATATATATATATATATATATATATATATATATATATATATATATATATTTGTTTTATAATATTTCTGTTATAATATATTAATGTTTTATTGTTAAACTTTTCAATAAAACAATTGAGAAAGAATCCTTGAAGTCTGACAGCTCCTTCTTACACCTCTGCTCCACACAACTAACTTCTGGATGATTAGTAGAGTTTCCCTTGTATTATGGCCAACTATAACCCACTCAGTTAAAATGCTCCCTTAAAACTGTTTTGTGGAATTTTATCATGTCTTAAAGTGCAGTATAGTCATAATGAATTACAGCTTTAGTTCCACAATATAATAAATGACTACTAAATAAAACTGCAAACTGCCACTTTGTTTAAAAAAACTTCATGACAAATGCCTTTCTTTTCCTTTCATCCACCTTTGCTTCCTTTGCTTTAATGATCTTTCCAACTACGATTATCTTTAAGTTCCTCATGGTTCAAACTTGTGCCATTCTCTAATTATGTAACCGTACAGAAGCTAGTATCTTTCTGAGTGTCCTGAGTTTATGGGTACCCAGGCATAGACAACCTCACTGTCATTATTGCTGATTGCTTACACTGTCTTTTGCTGTTGCTTGTACCTTTGATGTTTCTCTGGGCTGCATTTGAAAATAAAGTTTAACATTTCAGCAGGGCATACCTGGATAGCAAAAAGTTAACCTGAAATAAAATAAAACAAATAAACAATTGGCCAGATTCTATAAAGCCTACACAGACCGTTTCCATGCACATGGTAGCACAGTGTTTTGGAGTCAGTAAGTAGCTCTACATGGTGTGTAGAGACACACACAGCTGTGCAAACAAGGCAAACATGGTGGCATGCAGATTACAGCATACGCAGCTGAATTTTATGCTATTCAACCAATCCAAGATGGAGAAGCTATTCAACAAGCTATAAAGCAACCATATAGACTCACTGCTGGTTTTCCCTGCAAGCTCAAAAACTTACTGGAACACAGCCAAGGAAAAGAATATAAACAGAAACAATGCTAACGACTGCTGTTGCTATAATTCATGTGTATGAACAGCAGGCTGAAGTCTATGTTGCTGCTGCTAATAGACCACAGCCAAGAAGGAGAAGAGTTTTCAGACCCTGGGTAACTTATCACAATCTACATGACATGGAAATTGTAGAGTGCTACAGGCTGGGTAGAGACACATGACAGGAACTCTGCAACCTCTGTTGCCCTCAACTCAGAGCCATGTAAACAGAGGGGAAGCCCTACCATTGGAGACAAAGGTATATGTAGTACTTAGAATCTTAGCTACAGGTACCTTTCAGAGGCCAACAGGGGACATGCTAAGGGTGTCACAGGCATCAGCATCCTGGATCCTCCATCAATTCTTGAATGCTATGTTCCAACATGGTAGTGACCACATATATTTTCCCTGTACTCCTGAAGATAGGGCCAGAAATATGCAGGAGTTCTACCCTGTAGTACACTGCCCTTAACTACCGGGTGTCAGATTGCACGCATGTAGAAATTAAGGCACCACCCAGGAACAGGGAAGGCTCTACATTAATAGAAAGGGTTTCCACTCTATTAACTTCAAAGTCATGTGTAAGGCCAAGGGAATCATCTTCAGTGCGCATGCTGGCAACCCAGGCAGTTGCCACAACTATCATATCTGTCACACCTCCCAACTGTATCAGATCTTCACTAGGTAGGACATCCCACAGGGTGATTTACTGGAGGATGCAGGTTATGCACTGGAACCGTGGCTGATGACGCCCATCAGAAATGCACATACACCTGCTGAAGGACGCCATAATGAGGCACACGCTCAAATGAGAAATATCATAGAGCATGTGTTTGGGCTGCTAAAGTCACAGTTCCAGTGCCTAGATACATCTGGCGGAGCCCTGCAGTACAATCCTCATACATGTACTGAAATATTCACAGTATGTGCCATGCTAGGATCAACAAGGGGAAGGAGCACACAGCCCACCACCAATGCCAAGGTCATCACAGCCACATGCAGGTAAGGAGTCAGAGGGGGAACCAGTAGATGCTGTGGGTGTAGGCAGACGTAGGTGTGCTCAGTATGCCCTTGCATTGGCTAAGAGACAATGCATAGCACACTCACTCACCATCTAACGGGCTAAAACCTTCCTCCATTAATGCCAGGCAACTCTCACAACCATTACCTTCCCATGTATTGGTTGTGTGCTGCTTGCATCTGACAGAGTCAGCCCTAAACTAAAACTGTGTCAAGTGCTGCATTTACAAGGTAAATCCTGAACCTGGAGTGTATTGTGTAATAATATGAATGACAAAATGTTCCCAAATAAAACAGAAAAGGTAGCATTTCAATATTATCCACTGGAGAAACATAAAACAGTCTAGAGATTTGAAATATGAACAACAGGCTGGATGCAGAAAAGGGAGCATAACAATAGCAACATATCCTTACTTGTGCCATAACAGAAATGCAGCTTTGCTCCCCCACCCCCAAAATAACAGGCAAATGGCATATTTTGCTAACAAACCAACTTTACGGTTTCATCTGTTCATACAGACTTCTTCAGAACGATTCATACATAAAACGGACATATTTTTTAAAAACTTTTTGGCGCCAAAGCTGCCATAAGCAATTTAAAGTGCTAGTGTGCAAAAATAAATATAATTACCTGTAAGACTCTTAAAATGTACCATAAACCATTGTTTTCTGAACACTCTATCACAATATATTCATCTAATACATATGTAAAACCTAAAAAATTAATAGATTGTATTTATATACACACTCTAATACTAAAACTGACAAAGCATTTAGAAAATAATATAAGATGAAGAATTTAATATAATATACATTCATTAATTGTCTGAATAGTGTATGTCTATACCTGTTGCAAAAAAGGTTTAATAGTAATAAAATCATTAATTCCAGACTCTCTAGTAGAGTCAATATTTTCCATACACTCTCTCTTCTCCCTAGGAGTGCTTTATAATTCCCCCCATGGGGTGATATATTAATTTGATCAATTATGGCTAATTTAAATACATACTTATCTCCACATTTATCAATATGTCGATACAATGCATTGTTCATATCTTTGACCCTAATTTTATATAAATGATCATATATATGCTTCCTAAATTGCCTTTCAGACTTTCCTATATAAAATGCTGTGCATAACATGCACTTTGCCACATATATGATATTCTTACTATTACAACTACCTGCTCTAAATTTAACATATGTCTTATTGACATCATTCAACTTACATCCTTCTATTTCATATATAGCATGACATTGTTTGCAAAAACCACATTTGTTAGTACTGGTACTTATACATGTATTACATCTATCTGTCTTGTTCCCCTTGATTTCTAATTGTCTCTTTATATTCATACCCATTTTATTAATAAAACACAGACTTTCTCTTATTACTTTTAATCTCTTCGTCAACTGCTAACATGTCCCGGTGTTGTCTGATAATATCTCTTATGTATTTCACATAAGGTGAATAAGTTAACACACACTCTCTGTTAAAATTCATATCCTTGGACAATTCTGTGCTTAATTTTATATTTGTCAGATCTTTCCCTAATAAGGGTGGGTATTTTTTACCCCATTCACCTATAGCATAAGAAGAAACATCATTCAAAATAGACAATGGATATCCCCTGTTGACAAACATAGATTTAATATACCTAATTTCCTTTTCCATTATTTCAAACTTGGATGACATGCGGGCAGCCCTTATACACTGACCTTTAAACATATCTTTTAACATTTGCTTAAGATGATTACTACTATATTCCAGATACTGGTTGGGGAAAGTGTCTTTCCTGTATATTTCTGACTGAAATTCTTCATTAGTGTGACTAATATATGTGTCCAAATAGGCTATGCCATTTTACTAACATTATATGTACATTTTAAAAAAATCACTGGTGTTGTTTAAATATTCAACAAACTGGGTAATCATATCTACTGGTCCATTCCACAGCACAAATATATCATCAAGAAATCTAGAATAATACGATATATGTTGATAATACTCACTGTTGAATAGGTGGTTTGTTTCCCATTCCAACATGACCAAATTTGCAAATATAGGGGCACAAGATGCCCCCATAGCCACACCTCTTTTTTGGCTAAAGTATTATTCCTCAAAATATATGTAGCTGTGATCCAAAACCAAACTCATCATATCTGTAATCAAATTTATACGATCCCAACTCATCTTAGAGTGTTTTCTTAAACTAGTACTAAAATCTTCAAGTCCTTGTTGTTTGGGAATATATGAAAATAAACCAATCACATCTATAGTGATATATATCAGATTTCTTTTCCATATATTGGGGGTAAGGTGGGCCAAAAACATCCATGAATCTTTTATCATATGCAGTATATTAAGATATATGGGTTTAACCCATCAGTCTATAACTACCCCTATTGGATATGTCTTAGATTTACAACCTGATATCATTGGTTGGAAAGGTGACTATTTCGGTGAGCCATGTATCTACACAAGTTGAGATACCCAATGGACAAGGTGAATTGCAAAATCGAGTAGATACACATTCCAATGAACTTCCAATGTAGCTTAGACAGCAAAACAACAGTGGTAATACATCTGACAATGAGTTTATGTTTGATTTTTCACTTTTCCATGTGGATGAAGACGTTGAACCCATGGGATGGGATCACATCCCAAGTGTCCGCTACCCACTAAGACATATGCTTCGACTATTAGATCAAGTTTCAATCCATCTAAAGGCACTGTAATAAATTCTTCTAGCCCTAGAGGCAAGAAAGCATGTATAACTAATAAGGAAGATCGAGAAATGAACAATTTGGACAATTTTCTCACTAGTAACTTTGATTTTACTGTCAGTGAAAATAATGTCATGAAAAAAAAATATTTTAATGGTGACAAGGGAACCCTGAAGGACATGATTTATACTTTGGGAAAATGTTTGCTTGCAGTAAAAAATATTAAGATTGATAATGATTATTTGTTGAAATGCATTACGTTAGGCATAGTACCCATGGGGTTAAGATTTTTCAAAACACCAATGGGGCTGAGTTTAGATAATAACACTATGGCTGAATTTAATACATTATTTAGCAGTTTTGGTGTTAGTTATATGAAAATTGCTCATCAAAGAAGAACAATGAGCGACTAAGTAGATTGGTTACTGAAGTTGAGAAATTGGATAAGGATATTGTTAGTGATTTATTATTTCCACAGTGGCATGAATTATATGACAAACAGTATAGAATGGCAGAGATGAAGGCTAAAGGGATATTTGATAGAAAAAGTAAAAAAATTAAGTGAGGCATTGAACAATATAAAGACAATAAGGCATATAACTGGAAGCAAGAGTATAAAGAAGACAACAGAAATATGACGAAATGGGTTGAGGAAACACACAGGGATAAGGGGGTGAATTTTCAAGGGGACAGACACTATCCAGCTCCGAAAAGGAATTACAACCAGTGGTACAGACAAGAGAGATATTAGATGTTTAAGTTAAAGAAAATTGTTTATTAGAAGACAGTAAGACATTATTATTGGAAAATAGCAATCAAAACTCATATGTTTTAATTAACAATGAAGGTGATGAACTAGAGGCAATTATTAATTGTTGCAGTGATTTAAAGATTTATAATTATACTAACATTGACATTAAGGATGAACATTTTTCTTTATTCACCAAACGAATGAAATACATACCCACAGAAAAATTTAATTAAGTAGACACTATTATGGAAATAAAGTTATATTGTCAAAGATTAAATCTGGCAATATTATTTAAACACAATGATAGTACTATGTCAAGAGATCATTTTACTCTTAGAAAGAGAAGTACATTTATACCCCCGGCTCACAACAAGGTGACGAGTTTTGAGGAAGTAGTATATCAAGATGTATATAGGTTTAAAAGATAAAATAAAAAACAGATAACAAGTGATAATTTGAACGTAAATGAAAGAAAATGTTTAGAAGAATTCATTAAGGACAAAAAAATCCGTGTGATGAAACCGGATAAAGGAGGGGGTATAATTTTATATAACACTATTGATTACATTAATGAGGTATATAATATATTGTTAGAATCTGGAAACTATGAAACGCTATCTTTAAATGAAATAAATATTGGTTATAGGAAGATAGATCTAGCATTAGAAGAATACTTACTTGATAATAGGATTACTATTGAATTATATAATTTTTTAAAGGTAGAGTATCCAGTATTGGGAACAATAGTGGGTATCCCCGAGGTGCATAAAAATATATTAAACCCCCCCTTTCTGACCAATAATATAAGGAAGTAAATCTTAGACATATCCAATAGAGGTAGTTATAGATAGATGGGTTAAACCCATATATCTTAATATACCGCATACGATAAACGATTCATGGATGTTTTTGGCCCACCTTACCCCCAATATATGGAAAAGAAATGTGATATATATCACTATAGATGTGATTGATTTATTTTCATGTATTCCCAAACAACAAGGACTTGAAGATTTTAGTACTAGTTTAAGAAAACACTCTAAGATGAGTTGGGATCATATAAATTTGATTACAGATATGATGAGTTTGGTTTTGGATCACAACTACATATATTTTGAGGGGGAATACTTTAGACAAAAAAGAGGTGTGGCTATGGGAGCATCTTGTGCCCCTATATTTGCAAATTTGGTCATGTTGGAATGGGAAACAAACCACCTATTCAACAGTGAGCATTATCAACATATATCGTATTATTCTAGATTTCTTGATGATATATTTGTGCTGTGGAATGGACCAGTAGATATGATTACCCAGTTTGTTGAATATTTAAACAACACCAGTGATTTTTTTAAAATGTACATATAATGTTAGTAAAAATGACATAGCCTATTTGGACACATATATTAGTCACACTAATGAAGGATTTCAGTCAGAAATATACAGGAAAGACACTTTTTCCAACGGGTATCTGGAATATAGTAGTAATCATCTTAAGCAAATTTAAAAAATATGTTTAAAGGTTAGTGTATAAGGGCTGCCCGCATGTCATCCAAGTTTGAAATAATGGAAAAGGAAATTAGGTATATTAAATCTATGTTTGTCAACAGGGGATATCTGTTGTCTATTTTGAATGATGTTTCTTCTTATGTTATAGGTGAATGGGGTAAAAAATACCCACCCTTATTAGGTAAAGATCTGACAAATATAAAATTAAGTACAGAATTGTCCGAGGATATGAATTTTAACAGAGAGTGTGCGTTAACTTATTCATCTTATGTGAAATACATAAGAGGTATTATCAGATAACACTGGAACATGTTAGCAATTGACGAAGAGATTAAAAGTAATAAGAGAAAGTCTGTGTTTTATTAATAAAATGGGTATGAATATAAAGAGACAATTAGAAATCAAGGGGAAGAAGACAGATAGATGTAATACATGTATAAGTACTAGTACTAAAAAATGTGGTTTTTGCAAACAATGTCATGCTATATATGAAATAGAAGGATGTAAGTTGAACGATGTCAATAAGACATATGTTAAATTTAGGGCAGGTAGTTGTAATAGTAAGAATATCATATATATGGCAAAGTGCATGTTATGCACAGTATTTTATATAGGAAAGACCGAAAGGCAATTTAGGAAGCATATATATGATCATTTATATAAAATTAGGGTCAAAGATATGAACAATGAATTGTATTGACATATTGATAAATGTAGAGATAAGTATGTATTTAAATTTGTCATAATTGATCAAATTAATATATCACCCCATGGGGGGAATTATAAAGCACTCCTAGGGAGAAGAAAGAGTGTATGGCAAATATTGACTGGCGCTACTAGAGAGCCTGGAATTAATGATTTTATTACTATTAAACCTTTTTGCAACAGGTATAGACATACACTATTCAGACAATTAATGAATGTATATTATATTAAATTCATCACCTTATATTATTTTAAATAGTTCATAATAGTTCTAAATGCTTTGTCAGTTTTAGTATTAGAGTGCGTATATAAATACAATCTATTAATTTTTTAGGTTTTACATATGTATTAGATGAATATATTGTGATAGAGTGTTCAGAAAACAATGGTTTATAGTACATTTTAAGAGTCTTACAGGTAATGATATTTATTTTTGCACACTAGCACTTTAAATTCTTTATGGCAGCTTTGGCGCCAAAAAGTTTTTAAAAAAATGTCCATTTTATGTATGAATCGTTCTGAAGAAGTCTCTATGAACAGATGAAAGTGCTTAACCAGAAGTTTTTTAAAATCTATGTTACAGCTTTTTTGTATGCCATAGCACTTTTGTTATTTAATTAAATACGTGGATCCCTGGTTCGAGTTCTGTTTACCTGCTGCATTATTTTACATTACATAGACGGTTGTGGCCGTCTAGTTGTTCGTTTTTCAGGTGTTGTCAGTATGTGTGTTTGTGGACATTTAACAAACCATCTTTGAAAAGCTAAAAGTGCTAGTAAATAAAATGCCCCTGAAACATGACTATAGATTTCACACAGAACATTCCATGTTAAGGTATTGCCAAACATATTTACATGTGAAATGCCCTGACAAACATGCCCGTGTACACTTCTAACTAATGCATGCAGATAAATGTGTAAAAGCATTTGCTAGTCAATATATATATATATATCTAAAACTATTAAACAGATTTTTCTTAATTACATTTCACCATATGCCATACATAGATGAAAAATTCAAGCATACCTTCTCAAGTTCAATAATCCTCTGTGCAGATATATCCCAAAGTAATAGCCTATTTTCTGTGCTGTCCACATAAACAAGTCTCCTCACCTTCAGTTCCCCAAGCTACATGGTTGCCTTTGTCTGGTGTAGATTCACAGCTGTCAGCATGGCAAATATGCAAATGAGGTGTGAACTCATTAGAATTACTGAATCCCAAATACTTGGCTCGATGTATCTGATGTAAACATAGTGCAGGTACTCCCTCAGTGTTTGTTTTTAATGGATTGCAACTGTGAATGATTACTAGTGGGGAGAAGGAAAACACAACAGCAATGCAGACTGCCCTACCTCCAGTGGGTGTGCAGACCACCCTACCTCCAGTGGGTGTGTCAGGTTAGACTTACAAAGTGTTAGATGTAAGGTTGGAAATGTAAGTAAGCAGCACACAATTCACAGGTTCTGTTCATTAACATCCAACCTCCCCTTCATCTGTTGACAACTCTGTACTATTGCCATATAATATCCTCACACATTTTAAGGACAATGATATAGAATGCCTTACAGACTGCATGTCTGTAATTATTGGTCAGATAAGACAAGAATGAGCAACAAACACAGAAAGGTAAGACAGAGCTGCATATTTGCAAGCAATACTCATAACTGGTTGTGTGATCATTTAGTGCACTATATCCAAAATTAATAAATGTACAAATAACACTTGTATGGTTTCATATTACTGTAGATGATGTTGCAGTTGGTTGTATGCAGAATGGTTTCAGTTCCATGCTGCAAAGGTGTTTGTGTGGCTAAGAGGGATAAGGCACCCTTACTGCATTCTGAAATTTCATTGGAGTTTGAGTTCAAATCCAGACCTATGTAGAAATATCTCATTTTGTAGTGTGTATGCCAATGATTGCTTTTCCTTATTTTAACTACTTTCCCCTTTTTTTCTTTGTTTTTCTCTTTTTATTTATTATTTATTTATTTTTAGAGCCAGTGTTTGCGTGATGCATAGCTTAGTGCAAATACAGGAAATGGAGAAAATGAATGTCAGGTTTGGCTGTGCTCATCTCATTTGCACGAAGCATGACATTGTGCAAAATGGACCGTGGCCCACCTAGGAAGCAAACAGAACACCTGCAAATAAGTTGTCTATACAATGGCAAAGGTTAAAAACAGTAAATTGCTGCAATTTTTGAGTTTCATCGTGCAACTGCACTTAGCAGCATTGCACGCATTGAATACTTCAGACAAGACTCAAACAGCCAATAACTGAAACTGGTTAAATTCAATCAATTCTTTTGGGCATTGCACAAACCCAGTAAATGGCATTGTAAGGTGGTTAACACAGAGACCTTAAGAATGATTGGGAAATTAGAAAATGTCATGTAACTAGTCCTGTGGCAGCAGGTTTAAGTGTAGGTTTGGAATACAGATGGTCCTGGGTGCTAGTACAGAGTGTGTAACCTATTTTTACTGTTGTGACAGTGCAGTTTGTAGCAATGAATTGAAAAATAGACAAGTGTTATTTCACCATTTTTGTAGCAACAGGTGTAAGTGTAGGACTGCCATGCATCTGGTTCTGGGTTATAATACAGGATATTCCTTACACTTTTACTGTTATTCCACTTCTCAGTATATTCACTGTCACTTATAACACTTTAGCTAGGGGATCTGATATGAATTATATATATGAGTGATGAGACAACATTACTGTGTTCTCAGATGTATGACCGAGGGTATACTGTTTACTATATTTCTGTAAGTATAATTCTGTTATCTGGACGTGCATGGGCTTGACAGTTGCGTAACACACGTACCTGATTGGATCTATATCCAATAAATGTGTCAGGTAACACACATCCATGTATTGAGCTGAAACTGTCACTGTATTTATGAATGATTCCTGACACTGTGTGAGCAGCACTTCTTCTCTGACAAAGATGGAAAAATCAACACTGTGGAAGAGAATGATTTGTCCCTTATGCCTAGGTTTGAATCCCACAGTGTAAAAATCAATTTTCTTCAGTGTATAAAGGCAAAAACAAATGTGTCAGGTCATTATATTTATGCCCCCCATCGCAAGTCTGGAAACTTAACTCACATAACAGTTACCTTCCAATTCCCAGTATATATTTTTAGGCTACATCAATAGACACCCCTCAAACTAACACCAAGTGCCAGATTTACCTTATATTTCAATTATTCATTTCTTTAATTCTTGGCACTGCTACTCTGTGCTTCGCATCATACAAATGCAGTTGGTATTGTTGCTTGGGTTTGTGCACAACCAATAAACGTGATGACTGTAATTGGTGGGAAATCATCAGTTTCCATTGGTCTAGTTCAGCAGGTAGATGTGGCTGGTGTTGGAGAGGAAAGTGGCACAGAAGTGGTATGTCCAGGAGTCCAGGATATTTATTGGATGCCTGGTAAAGCTCCACATTCAAAGATTTCTGCAGAGAGACTATGCTGGCTCTCAGTACAAGTCTGAGGGCATAGAATATTGTGGCCCAGGCTGTATCCAGTGCCACTGGTATCCCATGCACTGGAGAGCAGTGTATGCATCATTTTAATGATCTATACAGGCAAAAGAGGGATACTGTCAACTGTTTGTTGCATGAGCTTGAGTCTACGGACATCCCACAGCTGTGTAAGCATGATAACAAGAGACTACTTGTAAGACTTAGACAGCTAAATATAGGCAAGACTAGCATACATACATACTGTAATGACCTGTTCTTTTCTGGTCTTTCCCCAGCTTCCACATGACTTCAGTTCAATCAGCAGGCTCATATTGCTCAATTAGAGAAATTGAGGGAAGCATGTGGTATGTATGCAGCAGAAGAGAAGTGTTATTGTAGCTTTAAAGTTACAGATAGCTTTTTTGGTATTTTATAGAGTTGTATGAAATTGAGCATGCATATCCCAACTGTAAAAGCAAGTATGCATGCATTAGTCGGTAGCACAAAACATTTGTAGGAGTTCAATATTAGACTGTAGTCAGAGGTTGTGGGTTCAAATACCACAATTCACAACTATACAGTACTGTTATTTCTTCAATAATATTTACATTAAATTAAAAACTCTATATCAGTGGCACAAATGCCCTGCTATAAACTGTAATCTGTATAAATGGAATATGCATATATGCATGCTAACATATAAAGCTATGTAAAACACAGAGCTGTTGGATATGGTACACCTAAAGAAATCCTAATCCCTCTGAGCTACACACTCTAGGGACCTTAAACTTGTCACCACAATAAACAGGACATGCTGGAGGGATATATTCCTGTCCCAAGAGACTTCCCATACTCTGGAACAAGCTACCCATCTATGTCAAGCAAAGTTCCTCATTAGCACTCTTCAAGAAAAATCTTGATGAGTGGATGGGAAATAGGAGATACATCCCGGGGATCACTTCTGTGTCTCTGCTTGACAGGGTCACAGGAAAATAACTTTCTTGGGTAGTGTAAGCCAGGGAACCTTGTTGGCTAGGCTTACTTAGGCCCTTGGGCCGATAGTCTAGTACCTACCTATGAACCTATGCAATAGATGCACATTTCAAGGATTACTTTCAGCAGTCTGTCATATAGTATGTATCTGTTAGGATGTATACTTAAATGTAATACTTCAGATGCAAGAGTTGTGTAATTGTAGTAATGCATTATATGTCGCATAGGATGGTACTAATTTTATCTCTTTTTTCCTCTCACCCCAACCACTAGCTTTCTTTTTTTCTATTATGTGTTATCAAAATGTTTCCATGTCATCCATGTGTACCACATCACTAAATGTTACACAACACAGTGAGGTAGGCCAGCCCCAGTGGATCAGCCTGCCCCCACTCCACCAGCTACAGCACCAATGCCCAGCAGGTCTGGGAGCTAACCTGGCAACAGTGACTCTGCTGCCCCTGCACTACCTGTGCCCTCAAGTAGTACTGCCTTGGAAGCTGCTGCAGTGGTACCCTCCAGGAGCAGTGGTGGTGGAGGTGATTCATCACCCACTGGGAGATGCCAGGGTTGGTGCGTAGGGTCTTCAACACATCATTGGTGTATGCTTATACTGGAGGATGAGGCTGCTCTCCCTCATGGTCAATAGTAGGAGAAAATGTCAAGCACTCCAGCTGCCAGTGGAGTAAGGGAACAGTGATGACAGTCCAGTGGGGGATAACTCAATTCTCACTGTCTCCAAGCCTGGAGGATGAGGCTGCTCTCCCTCATGGTCCATAGTAGGAGAAAATGCCAAGCACTCCAGCTGCCAGTGGAGTGAGGGGATAGTGATGACAATCCAGTGGGGGAGAACTCGATTCTCGCTGTCTCCAAGCTTGATTGGCATGAGACTGGGTTGTCTCCTCCCCCAACTCAATCATGGTCTTCCCCAAACTTTTGTGTCACTCACTGTCCCTATCTCTTGTCTTGTTTGTCTTGCTTGTTTGCATTTGTTTCCTCACCTACCCAACCTACCTGACCCAGACATACCTACGTCCCTTATCCAGCAGTCCTCTCTTACTGAATTAAAAAAAAAACTGGGCACCAGTCCCACAAAAAAATGTCCCCTACATAGCTTTCCATTTCACACATGTCTTCTTGACACAGCTGATTTGGTCCAATTGGCTAAACAACATGATTACATTGTTGTCACCCTCTCTCTGGAGGTAACAGTCCAAATTCAGCTAATATTCTGAACATATGATCAGTTTTACTGTTGAAGAAATGAATAGCTATGGTCATTTCCTACCTCCTACCTCCCTCCTGCACATTTCTGTATTGTTTTCCCTTTGTTCTTCCCCCATCTTGATCCCCATTTCACCACTTTCCTATCTATCACATTTAACACATATAATCTGGTCAAAAAATAGAATCACACACAACACACATAAGTAGTAGCAAAAGCTATGGATACCTTCACTTTTTGGCCTCTAAGTTTGTGCGGGGTTTTGCATCGTGTAGCAATGCCAAACAACCACGAGTGATGGTACAGTGCTGCAGTTATCTCTGTGCAATCTTGCTTACCCCTGCTGCACTATGCCAACACACAGCAACACGTGTACTGTAAAGAATTAATGTCATTGCATTATCACTGTTTATTTAAATGTATTTAAAAGTATTTGATACAGCTGGATTCAAACCATCATCTGGGCTCAAAAATAAATGTGTCAATGCATTTACACCTACTGCCACAGAGTCATTTAAGCAGCAGGTGTGTTTCATAGACTCAGTCCTAATTCTTAGACTTTAGCTATGCGGCTTGCATTTGTGCACTGCATAGTTATGTGCAAACAGGGAAAATTAATGGAAATGTGCATCTCGTATGCACACACACCTTGCCAGCTCTCACACAAACCCGCTGCTCGCCATGCTATGGGCAAGTAAATATTATAGTGTATTACTGTTAATTTCCTGTCTGTGACATGAAATTACATGTGGAAACATAGCAAACTGAAGCCCATTTCTCACAATATGTCACATATTTACAATACAGCATGTGTTACCTCCCCCCAAGCACTGCAACCCTGGTGTCTCAGTATTCTTTTCACACATATATCACCGACACTACAGGAATTAGTATCAAACGTGTGATATGCAATGCACATCAATCTGTTAACATGCAGAACTAGAGCTAGTGACCCATAAGCCCAAAAAGCCTTATCTGTTAGGCTGGGGAAGGAATCAGCATGTATCTTATCATCAGGAACACGGGTGACCTTCAACACACTTGATCTGACCCATTTTGATTTTGCCAAGGGTAGATCTTACTTATTAAACCTAGTAGACTTCATTGATACTGACCCCCAAAGACCTGAGATGAGGGATAACAGGACATACCACCTATGTTGAGTTATCCAAGGCCTTTGACACTATCCCCCATTCAGGTATCATAGAGAAAATCTCCCATCTGAGGATTAACCCATAAATTATTAAATGGATAGCCAACTAACTCACTGACAGAACACACACTGTCAATGTTGGGGACTGCACATCCACCACTAGACCACTAGACCACTAGACCACTTTCCACTGGAATACCACAAGGATCTCTGCTGGGCCCGCAACTATTTAGAAACTATTTCTCTGAAGTCCAGGCAAAGGTGATTGTCCTGTGGCTTACCAAGTTTGTAGATGACTGTCATCTGGACACAGTCATATAGAGTCCCCCAACTATGTTAACATATTACAGAAAGACCTGACACAGGCAAATGATTGGTGCCAAACTAGTGGACTGAGCATTAAAGAAAAAAATGCCTCATTGCCACCTTTGGCAATAAAGTACTCCTGCTAATTATGATATACACAGAACCCCTATAAGCTCAAACACAGTGTTGTGAGACTTGAGGACACATGTTGATAGCAATCTACACTTCAATCTCTGTGTGTCCATAGTGGTGAGACACACATTCTACATTGCACACCTCATAAATAAGGCCATTGTATCCAAGACCAGGGAGGTCATAGCTCTGCTGTATTCTACCCTTATTAGATCACTAATTGAGTACAACGCTCCCTTCTCTCTGTACCTCAGTAGATACCTGCAGAAACTGAAGAAAACACCGAGGTTTATGACTTGGAGAATCCAGAATTCCAAAACATGACATACATGGAAAGACTGAAAGACCTGTCACTGTACTCAGTATCATACAGACTGCTGAGAGGTGACCTATGCCTGGCCTACAGAGCACTCTCATTCCCTGCCTTGCTAGAAATTCTGGACATCTGAAAATCAATGGGACAAGAATAACTTGCTCCAGGGATCTCAGCCTAACCTGTGACATAAACAGAACATGCTGGGGAGACAGATCTATCTCCTAGCGATTGCCACTCCAGTGCTCCTCAAAGACCCTATTCAATAATTAGTGCAAAAGCCATGGACTCAAACTCAATGCTAAAAAATTCATTATCATCCCCTTCAGTAAAAATGATATCCCTGAACAGACTATCGTATAAATAATAATACCCAAAATAACAACTCAGTAGTGAGAGACTTGAGAATGTAAGCTGACTGTAACCTAAACTTTGACCATCATGTGCCTACTGTGGTAAGGAAAGCATTCTATGTTGCACATCTCATTAGCAAAGGAATTGCCTCAAGAATGAAAGAGGTTATAACTCCCCTGTACTTGACCTTCATCATGCCAATAATTGAGTACAATGCTCCCTTTGGTATGCATCTTACAAGACACCTGCAGCTACTTGACAGACCTCAGAGATTTCTAACCAAGAAAGTTCAGGGTCCGCAGCACATCTTGCACTGACAGACTGAAGTCGCTGTCACTGTACTCAGTAGCGTACAGACTTCTTAGAGGAGACTTGTCCTGGCCTACAGAGCAACCTTGGATCCAAACCTAATGGAAATGCTGGGCATCCACAAGTCAAATGAGAAAAGGGTCACCCACTCCAGGGACTTAACCTAGCCTGCAACATAAATAGGACCTGCTGCAGAGACAGATATCTCTCAGAGGTTGCCACTCCTCTGGAATACGCTACAAATTCTTATTAAACAGAACCCCTCTATGACCCTGTTTCAGAGTAACCTGGATGAGTGGATGGCAAACCATAAATTCCTACTGAAGATTTTACCTATGACCCTCCTAGATATGGGCAGTCATCGCTAACTAAGATCTGGCGTTCTGGCAAGATCCTTTACATTGGGTTTCTCTAATATTATAGGTTCATAGGTGTTTACTAGGCTAACAACCACAAGGGCCTTTTTAAGCCTAGCCATACATCCCAAATCTCTGACAAGTTCTGATACCCTTGATAAGTGTAAGCATGGGCCTGGGAGATGCCATAGGTGCCAAACCAGGGATGAATTTCCAGTTTCCTATTTAATTGTCCAAGATGTACTTGAATTGGATTAGGGAGGAATTCTGCTTCACATGGATTGGGAATCTGTTCCATAAAGTGGGTAGTCTCTGAGATAAATACCTATCTCTCCAGCAGGTCCTAGTTATATCACAGGCAAGGTTTAAGTCTTTAGAATGGATAATTCTGGTACTTGTTTGTTTTGTGGATATGCAGGAGGTCCATCAGAGTGGGGTCTAACAATGCCCTGTATGCCAGGCATATATCTCCCCTCAAAAGCCTGTAGGAGACAAAATACAGGGTTAGGGTCTTGAGACGGTCTGCACAGGACATATTACTTACACCCTGTATTCTTTTAGTGAGGAACCTCTGTGGTCATTCCAGTTGTTGTATATGTCTGCTTAGGTACTGATCCACCAATGTGACCAATAGTATCAGGTAAAGAATGGGCTACTGAGCCCCTTTCTATGTTTGTTGAGAAACAACTTCATCCAGTGTTAGATAATGTTGACAATATTCTTAAAAATACTAAACACGTTTAGGCAGGTTAAATGAATGGTCTGTTAATCATTTTGTCAATGATATTATATTAGTAACAATGGCTGTGACATCACATTTTACATGCATTCCCAGCAAGACAGGGGTAGATTATGTGAGACTATTTTTGAGTCAACATTCCACCTATGATAATAACAAAATGTATCTGATATGTACACTTCTGGATATTATTCTAGAACATAATGTGTTTGTTTTTTGCAGAAGAATTTTATTTACAATGTACAGGCATTGCCATGGGCACAATATGTGCAAACAGTTATGCCAACATGGTAATGGCTGAGTGGGAATTCCAATATGTGTTTAATACTGACAATATTTTTTCCAGATTTATTCTGCATTATGATCACTTTGTGGATGATGTGTTTTTTGTGTGGGGTAAAACTTATGATACACTTTGTGAATTTATACATTATTTGAGTAGTACCACAGAGTTCCTTCATTTCACATTTGAACACTCATATGAACAGATTTATTTCTTGGATGTTATTGTGATAAAAACTTTTGAAGGTTTAGATACCAGAATGTATAATAAACCCAGGAAGACTACTAATTTAATACATTCAAAGAGCATGCATCCTAGATATGTTAAACATAATGTTCTGGAGAGTCAGTTTTTAGGTCAGTTAGATTGCACACTAGAGATAGTGATATCTATACATCTTTTGATCTAATGGCTGAGGACTTAAGTAAAAGGGGTTATGAAGTAAGTGAGATCTCTCAGGCACAGAATGAAGCTACATCTGTTAGGGACACATGCACCAGACCATTTTTTGGTAATAAAGGTAACTGTAAGAGTAATGTGGATAGTAATCCACCACAATGCCTCAGAATGTGCGTCACGTACTCCAATGATACAAGTTCGATATGTGAGATTATTTGGAAACATTGGAGGATTTTACTATTTAATGAAAAATGCAGAGAACATTGGGTGAACAACCCTCTTTTACTTTTAAAGATCATAATTTCATTAAGAGAATGCTTTGTTATAAATTCTTGATGTGTTCTGGTTCAAAATTGAAGTCATATACAAATAAAAAAGGTACATTTCCTTGTCATCACTGTAATATGTGTAATTATATTTGCAGTGATGATATTTTTATTAATTCTGATACAGAATGTGTTTTTGAAATTAATTTTTATATTGATTGTGGTACTCACAATCTAGTATATTTAGTCTCTTGTGAGCTGTGCAAAATGTTTTATGTTGGAAAAACTAACTGCTGCTTGAGAGATTGCATCAGAGAACATTTATTAGTAAGCAAGATAATAAACATGCCCTATCCAAGCATGTTAGTTCACCAGGTAATAATCATCATTTTAAGTTTATGGTTTTGGATATGTATCATACTGGCTGTAGTATGTAGTATGTTGGCTGTAGGGGAGGTGATATAAGAACATGTACAGAATACCTTGAAATAAAATAGATGACTATCTTACAGCCAACTAGAGGGAAAAGGTTAAATGAGTACATTCCTGTTAACCCCTTATTGAAGTCACAATACCTGTATCACTAAGCCATATATAGGTTTATCTGATGAAGTACTGTGGCTAAGTATGAATGTGCTTATCTTTGTTTTATTTTTGTCTATTAAAGAAGACAGTGTTTGCACCTTCAGCCGATTGTTTTGTTCTATTTTATATATTTATCTGCATTTTTTATACATACCAAACAGGGCATTATACTCAGTGATAGGTCTGATGAATGCTGAATACAGTGGAACAATGACTTCCTTGGACATAGATGCCATACCTTTGTTTATAAGTTTATAAGATGAGCAACATAGAATGATTAACTCACCACTGTAGACACGTGATGATCTAAGGCTAGATTACTATTTAAGTGTGTCCCCAAGTCCCTGACTACTGGGTCAACTCTAAGGGATGTGTTGTCAATATGATAGTATCAGGGATGGATGACTTCCCAAAGGATACTATTATTCATTTCTTGGCATTTAGTTTTAGTCCATGACTCTGACACCAGTTTGTTTGTCTGTGTCAGCCACTCCTGGAGAACATTTGTGTCAGTGTGAGATTTAATGATATTATATTGGGCACATATGGCTAAGCTTATAAAAACCTTCAGGTCAATAGCCCAGTAACCACGAATGAATCTTTGAACCTATAAGTGCAACTTTGACAACTGGATGCGTGATTGCAAATTCACCCCTGGCGTGGCACCTATGTCACTCATGGACAGGGCCAGTTAGTGCTGTGCACAAAATCACTCTGCTAGCAATGACCATCGAACTATGCTCAATAACTGTATTTGTGTTTTTACATGGCTACACATGAACCCATGAAGATATAAACCTATGCAGGCCTCCCAACATCGATTGCAAATTCACCCTGGCGCACCACCTATGTGTCACAGTTAGTGCTGTGCACAAAATCACTCTGCTAGCAATGACCATCGAACTATGCTCAATAACTGTATTTGTGTTTTTACATGGCTACACTTGTAAATTACCTAGGGCCATTAGGCTAGTAACCTTCTATGAACCCATGAAGCTATAAACCTATGCAGGCCTCCCAACATCTTCTCACTAATATGCCCTACTAATGTCATCCATTATAATTTGACCTGCAGTCTTGTAAAAGTTACACTTTTGCTGTGGTGCTTGCTTAAAGTACTGAGTTCTGCAGTCTGTGTACTTAGATAGGTAAGGGTTATGTTCGCACTGCAGTCAAGTGTGTGTGTGTGTGTGTGTGTGTGTG
>NC_056742.1:518889792-518897292 GCF_019279795.1 Protopterus annectens | reverse complement strand
AAAAGTGTTATTGAAATGTCTTAGATGATTCATAAAATGTGAAGTGATGAAAAAAAAACAAGTAAAATATGTTGCAGATGGTTTACCTACAGTGTGATTCTGCTTCACCATGAATAAATACCTTCTAGTTAACCCTTATCTGACTTTTACATGAATGTGCATCATGTCAGCCATATGCAGATTCAAATTTCACTACTGTCTTTGAGTGAACACACTTGTTTCATTTTTTCTGTTAATGTTCCACCTTTACTAAATCCGAAGAAAATCCTCAGCACCGAATGAAGCAACCAGCACAAAAAACAAGTAACCAAGTGCAGAAAAAATAAACGTTGGTAGCACACGGCTGAGGGCAATAATCGTTTCATACAATACAAAATAATAAGTGCTTTATATGGAGTTTTTTGTATCAGTCTGAGGAAGCGGAGTTGATATATGAAAGCGCTTACTGTTTTTTGTTTTGCATTAAACGATTATTGCTGCCAGCCATGTGCTACCTATGTTCCACCTTTAATGCTATCAGCTTCTTTGTTATTGCAACGCACTCACAACTCACACATGGTTAAACCCCATTGTTCTCCATGAAATGAAATGAAAACAGACGTCGACAAATTTATTAGTTCATCTTCCATCTCCTCGACTTCAGAAGATACGCTAACAGACATATTGCCAACCAAAATCCACATTGATAAGCTCATATCCCTCGAAGTCAAACAATAAAACTATAAAACAAACAGCCTGGATTTTGGGCCAAGGAAGAAGAAACCACACAAACTAAAATAAAATCCACTGTTTAATGATAAAACCACACAAATGAAGTTAGCACTTTCATCTCTTTTACACGTTCTAAAGGGTGTCACTGAGAGTTCATCACACTTAAATGTGTGTTATTTTGGAGCATTTAAATATGTTACCACCAAATCACATGACCATTTCAACATATCTTTCTATCTTCTGACCTTTCACATGTACTTTACACGTCTTCACTTCCAGAGATTCTCTGTCCCTGACCTCTATTTTCTTACCTTCATGAACTGGTATTCCTTCTTCCCTTTTGGTGTCCTATTCTGTTACCTCTCCTTTAACCCTTCCTTTTCTGTCATTCCTGAATTATATATACATGGCACATGCATGTTCTACCCCTCTTGTCACTGACCCATGTTTCAGTGATGCTAGAAATGTCCTGCACCTTCTCCTGTGTCTCCTTGCCCAGACTCCTTATATTACATTGTTACATTGTAACACTAAGTAATGCTCACCCTCCTCTCCTACATCACTGCCGGCAGGTTCCCATCTCCCTACACAGACTCCTTATATTACATTGTTACATTGTAACACTAAGTAATGCTCACCCTCCTTTCCTACATCACTGCCTGCAGGTTCCCATCTCCATACACAGACTCCTTATATTACATTGTTACATTGTAACACTAAGTAATGCCCACCCTTCTCTTCTGCATCACTGCCTGCAGGTTCCCACCTCCCTACACAGACTCCTTATGTTACATTGTTACATTGTAACACTAAGTAATGCTCACCCTCCTCTCCTACATCACTGCCTGCAGGTTCCCATCTCCCTACACAGACTCCTTATATTACATTGTTACATTGTAACACTAAGTAATGCTCACCCTCCTCTCCTACATCACTGCCTGCAGGTTCCCATCTCCCTACACAAACTCCTTATATTACATTGTTACATTGTAACACTAAGTAATGCTCGCCCTCCTTTCCTACATCACTGCCTGCAGGTTCCCATCTCCATACACAGACTCCTTATATTACATTGTTACATTGTAGCACTAAGTAATGCCCACCCTCCTCTTCTGCATCACTGCCTGCAGGTTCCCATCTCCCTACACAGACTCCTTATATTACATCGTTACATTGTAACACTAAGTAATGCCCACCCTCCTCTCCTACATCACTGCCTGCAGGCCCCATCTCCCTACACAGACTCCTTATATTACATTGTTGCACTATAATAATAAGGAATGCCGACACTCAGTTCTTGCATCACTTCCTTCCAGTTCCTCACATTTTCATGTTCACATTCTTATATTACATTGTTACATTGTAATACTAAGTAATATCCACCCTCCCATCCTGTATCACTGCCTGCAGGTCCCCATCTCCCAACACAGACTTCTTATATTACATTGTTGCATTGTAATACTAAGTAATGTCCGCCCTCTCCTCCTGATTCACTGCCTGCAGGTCCCAATCTTCCTACACAGACTCCTTATATTACATTGTTACATTGTAACACTAAATAATGCTCACCCTCCTCTCCTACATCACTGCCTGCAGGTTCCCATCTCCCTACACAGACTCCTTATATTACATTGTTACATTGTAACACTAAGTAATGCTCACCCTCCTTTCCTACATCACTGCCTGCAGGTTCCCATCTCCATACACAGACTCCTTATATTACATTGTTACATTGTAGCACTAAGTAATGCCCACCCTCCTCTTCTGCATCACTGCCTGCAGGTTCCCATCTCCCTACACAGACTCCTTATATTACATTGTTACATTGTAACACTAAGTAATGCCCACCCTCCTCTCCTACATCACTGCCTGCAGGTTCCCATCTCCCTACACAGACTCCTTATATTACATTGTTGCACTATAATAATAAACAATGCCCACACTCAGTTCTTGCATCACTTCCTTCCAGTTCCTCACATTTTCATGTTCACATTCTTATATTACATTGTTACATTGTAATACTAAGTAATATCCACCCTCCCATCCTGTATCACTGCCTGCAGGTCCGCATCTCCCAACACAGACTTCTTATATTACATTGTTACATTGTAATACTAAGTAATGTCCGCCCTCTCCTCCTGATTCACTGCCTGTAGGTCCCAATCTTCCTACACAGACTCTTTATATTACATTGTTACATTGTAATACTAAGTAATGCCCATCCGCCTTTCCTGTATCACTGCATAGAGGTTCCCATCTCCCTACACAGACCCCTTATATTACATTGTTACATTGTAACACTAAGTAATGCCCCCCCTCCTCTCCTACATCACTGCCTGCAGGTTCCCATCTCCCTACACAGACTCCTTATATTACATTGTTACATTGTAACACTAAGTAATGTCCACCCACCCCTCCTGTATCACTGCCTGCAGGTTCCCATCTCTCTACACAGACTTCTTATATTACATTGTTACATTGTAATGCTAAGTAATGTCCACCCTCCCCTCATGCATCATTGCCTGCAGGGCCCCGTCTCCCTACACAGAGTCCTTATATTACATTGCTACATTGTAATAATAAGTAATGTCCACCCTCCCCTCCTGTATCACTGCCTACAGCTTCTCATCTCCCTACACAAATGCCTCATATTACATTGTTACATTGTAATGCTAAGTAATGTCCACCCTCCCCTCATGCATCATTGACTGCAGGGCCCTGTCTCCCTACACAGAGTCCTTATATTACATTCTTACATTGTAATACTAAGTAATGTCCACCCACCCCTCCTGTATCACTGCGTACCGCTTCCCATCTCCCTACACAGATGCCTCATATTACATTGTTACATTGTAATACTAAGTAATGTCCACCCTCTCCTCATGCATCATTGCCTGCAGGGCCCCGTCTCCCTACACAGAGTCCTTATATTACATTGCTACATTGTAATAATAAGTAATGTCCACCCTCCCCTCCTGTATCACTGCCTGCAGTGCCCCATCTCCCTACACAGACTCCTTATATTACATTGTTACATTGTAACAGTAAGTAATGCCCACCCTCCTCTCCTGCATCACAGCCTGCAGGTTCCCATCTTCCTACACAGACTCCTTCTATTACATTGCTACATTGTAACACTAAGTAATGCCCACCCTCCTCTCCTGCATCACAGCCTGCAGGTTCCCATCTACCTACACAGACTCCTTATATTACATTGTTACATTGTAACACTAAGTAATGCCCACCCTCCTCTCCTGCATCACTGCCTGTATGTTCCCATCTCCCTACATAGAATCCTTATATTACATTGTTACACTAAGTAATGCCCACCCTCCTCTCCTGCATCACTGCCTGCAGGTTCCTATCTCCCTACACAGACTCCTTATATTACATTGTTAGATTGTAACACTAAGTAATGTCCACCCTCCCCTCCTGTATCACTGCCTACAGCTTCCCATCTCCCTACACAGACTCCTTATATTACATTCTTACATTGTAATACTAAGTAATGTCCACCTTTCACTTCTATATCACTGCCTGTAGTCCCCATCTCCCTACACAGATTCGTTATCTTACATTCTTACATTGTAATACTAAGTAATGCCCCCCTCCTCTCCTGCATCACAGCCTGCAGGTTCCCATCTCCCTACACAGACTCCTTATATTACATTTTTATATTGTAATATTAAGTAATGCCCACCCTCCTTTCCTGTATCACTGCCTACAGGTTCCCATCTCCCTACACAAACTCCTTATATTACATTGTTACATTGTAACACTAAGTAATGCCTATCCTCCTCTCCTGCATCACTGCCTGTATGTTCACATCTCCCTACACAGAATCCTTATATTACATTGTTACATTGTAATACTAAGTAATGCCCACCCTCCTCTCCTGCATCACTGCCTGCAAGTTCCCATCTCCCTACACAGACTCCTTATATTACATTCTTACATTGTAATACTAAGTAATGCCCCCCCCCCTTCTCCTGCATCACTACCTGCAGGTTCCCATCTCCCTACACAGACTCCTTATATTGCATTGTTATATTATAAAACTAAGTAATGCTTACCCTCCTCTCTTGAATCACTGCCTGCAGGTTCCCATCTCCCTACACAGACTCCTTATATTACATTGTTACATTGTAACACTAAGTAATGCTCACCCTCCTCTCCTGCATCACTGCCTGCAGGTTCCCATCTCCCTACACTGACTCCTTATATTGCATTGTTACATTGTAACACTAAGTAATGCTCACCTTCCTCTCCTGCATCACTGCCTGCAGGTTCACATCTCCCTACACAGACTCCTTATATTACATTGCTACATTGTAACACTATGTAATGCTCACCCTCCTCTCCTGCATCACTGCCTGCAGGTTCCCATCTCCCTACACAGACTCTTTATATTACATTGTTACATTGTAACACTAAGTAATGCCCACCCTCCTCTCCTGCATCACTGCCTGCAGGTTCCCATCTCCCTGCACAGACTCCTTATATTACATTGTTACATAGTAACACTAAGTAATGCCCTCCCTCCTCTCCTGCATCACTGCCTGCAGTGCCCCATCTCCCTACACAGACTCCTTATATTACATTGTTACATTATAACACTAAGTAATGCTCACCCTCCTCTCCTGCATCACTGCCTGCAAGTTCCCATCTCCCTACACTGACTCCTTATATTACATTGTTACATTGTAACACTAAGTAATGTTCCCCCTCCTCTCCTGCATCACTGCCTGCAGGTTCCCATCTCCCTACACAGACTCCTTATATTACATTGTTACATTGTAACACTAAGTAATGCCCACCCTCCTCTCCTGTATCACTGCCTGCAGGTTCCCATCTCCCTACACAGACTCCTTATATTACATTGTTACATTGTAACACTAAGTAATGCCCACCCTCCTCTCCTGCATCACTGCCTGCATGTTCCCATCTCCCTACACAGACTCCTTATATTACATTGTTACATTGTAACACTAAGTAATGCCCCCCTCTTCTCCTGTATCACTGCCTGCAGGTTCCCATCTCCCTACACAGACTCCTTATATTACATTGTTACATTGTAACACTAAGTAATGCTCACCCTCCCCTCCTGCATCACTGCCTGCAGGTTCCCATCTCCCTACTGAGACTCCTTATATTACATTGTTACATTGTAACACTAAGTAATGCTCACCCTCCCTTCCTGCATCACTGCCTGCAGGTTCCCACCTCCCTACACAGACTCCTTATATTACATTGTTACATTGTAACACTAAGTAATGCCCACTGCCTACAGCTCATCCTTCTTCTTAACTGTGTATTTGCTCTGCACAGTAGTACTACCCAGCTATTCCCGGAGTCACTCCCATTTGTTCTCGTTATTTAGTTCGTACCTCTAGATTTTCTTCTTTTCTGCTGCATGAGAACCTACTCCCCCTTCTGATTCTCTGGCACAACCTGCCCCACTTTCACCATCAGATCTGTGCATTTTGTCCAGTCTAGGCTGACATGGAGCTTATCCCTGACAGAGAAGTATTTTTTGTACCAGGTATCTCCCCACTGCCATATCAATCACAGGTCCTTCTCCCATGTCCAACACTGCAGCCAGTATTTATACTCCCTAATTCCATACTTAGTTTATAATCTCTGCCAGGGTACAGGAAATTAAAGAGAGGTCTTGTTGGTGAAACGGTATGGCTGAATGGATAATACAGTAAGGACAGTAACAGTGAAGTTTTTGCTACAAGCCTATCTGATCATACTACTCATTTAGTTCTCCTTTTAGAAATCGGTTGACAGTCAATTAAAGAGATTGACCAGTTATCTGATCCATGTGCTCTGTTTCCCTTGTATTATCACATTCCATTCACTACTGAAATGACTCGTGTACAGAGCTGCTGTTCACTAGGCCATTCATTTCCATAAATGGCACAATGACCAGTTAGTGGCAAACATGTTACAATATTTCCTTATCATTGCTGAAGACAGCACATCTTCCCCACTAGCTTTGGTACATTGTAATCAAGGTCATTATTAAGTCCACCAAATGTTTCCTTCTACTGCATCTTTGCATAGGCCTTCTCATAGTCATTGTCCAAGTTACAGTCTCCACTGGGATTGTTTCCAAACCTTCCCTCACACGTTTTTACTGTACTATTTAATAAGTTAAGCAGACATAAATGCAATTATCCTGCAACAAAGAAAGTATTAGAAACAGATGCTGAATGTAATCTTGTCAAGTTTATTTTACTGATGATTTACTAATGCTTTCAGCATTGTTTTTTTTCCAGTGCTTCATGGCAGATATATAATTAGCAAGACATGATTCTCAAAGAGATGGCATACAGATGCATCTGTTTTACTAGCCATTTCACCAAACATGTTACTCTGTTATTAATCCCTTTGTCAATTTCCAAAGATAACTCTTATGCATAAGATATAATGTAAGAAAGCCTGGTGTAACAGGATGTTACACAGTAACATCTTCCCTAGGCATGTAACATCAGCGTATGGCATACATAAGTGTATACATGCATGTACATATGTGTGTGTGTGTGTGTGTGTGTGTGTGTGTGTGTGTGTGTGTGTGTGTGTGTGTGTGTGTGTGTGAATGTGTGTGTGTGTGTGTGTGTGTGTGTGTGTGTGTGTGTGTGTGTGTGTGTGTGTGTGTGTGTGTGTGTGTGTGTGTGAGTATGTGTATGTGTGAGTGTGTGCGAGTGTGTGTGTGTGTGTGTGTGTGTGTGTGTGTGTGTGTGTGTGTGTGTGTGTGTGTGTGTGTGTGTGTGTGTGTGTGTG
>NC_056742.1:518634792-518884792 GCF_019279795.1 Protopterus annectens | reverse complement strand
ATCCTGGGATATTGTTTGGCCCCATTGATGCAATGTTATTGGCCTTAGAGAGATCATTAAGGACCTGTTCCCCTAGTAATAGCAGAGAGTGTTCTATTTGATGGTGTTTCCTGAGGAAAGGTTGAAGGGGAGAGAGGGGTAAAGTTAGAGCTGAATTTGTTGGCCAGTAGGTTTCGTATATCTTCTGGCTCAGTATAGGTGGCTCTTTTTACAATGAGCTCTGCACATAACTGTGTATTACCTCTGAGGTTGGGGACATAGCTAAAGAATGCCTTGTGGTTGTCCTTGCTTGGGAGACCAAATTTATCTCAAATTTGGCTTTGCTGGACTTTATTTTTCCTCTGAGATGTTTGTTTAGTTTGATGAAAGTGCTGTTATCCTGCTGGGTGCTGCACCTCCTAATTGCTGCCATGATGTTCTTCCTCCTGTTATACAGCTGATTGATTTTGTGATTCCACCAGGGTGGTTTGTTTTTTGAGTTAGTTCTGTACTTCTTCCTGGTGTTGGGTACAACTGCCTCTTTGCAGCTATTAATATGGTTGTATAGAGTTACTGTGAACAGTTTTGCATAGGCAGCAGTGTTTCTAGGGTTTATGGGAGTTTGAAATGTTGCCAGGTTATGACTTAATAGCAGGAAGTTAGCCTTAGAGTAGTTCCTGAATATTCCAGGGTTAGCTGGGGATCCATGTTTCATTTTTACTAAAAAGGAGACCATTTTGTGGTCTGACCTTACCAGGGAAGACATTACACTAGTGGGTGTGCAGCACTCTCCCACATTAGTGAGGACCAGAACCAGTATGGTTGCACCCCTGGTTGTTGTATTGACAATCTGGTCCAGGGTGTTTATGTTTACAACATACGGGAATCTCTGTGCCTGTACATTTGGTGTCATATAGGATTCCCAGTTAATGGAGAGGTAATTAAAGTTGCTTATGAATATGGTATTGGGTAAGATGGTGAGTGTTTCTAGTATGTTTAAATACATGGTATAGGTTTCCTGGGTCATAGATGGTGGGGCCTATAGCTTGCAAGGAACTGGTATTGGATTGGATTATGTGTGTTTGTATGTAGTGGGTGAAAAAGCTGTTTTGCATACAGGAAGCATTATGGAAACATTTTTTTCTAAAGTAATCTTTAGAGCTAGGGTTAGAGTAGGAGCAGGGGTGGGTATAAGGTTGGGGTTAGGGTTAGGGACAGGGTTAGGGTTAGGCCAGGGTTAGAGTAGGACCAGGGTTAAGGGTAAGGTTGGGGTTACAGTTAGGGTTGGGGTTACAGTTAGGATTAGGGTTAGGGTAGGAGCAGGGTTAGGGATAAGGTTGGGGTTAGGGTTAGAGCTAGGGCTAGGGTTAGGTTTAGGGTTAGGGTTAGGGCTAAGGTTAGGGTAGGAACAGGGGTTAGCACATATAACTAGGGTGGTACAGGGGGCATTCCCAGTTTGACAACACTCAAATATTCTGTTTCATGCATTTGTGCATTAAAAAATAAATACACAAGTTCTGTGTCATCCTGTGTTACTAAATTCATCAACCACTTCTCTCCTGGCAGATCAGCCATCCCACACTTCTTCAACCTTACTTTGCCATCGGGCTCCATAAAAAATTGCTTTCCTGCAATCTGTTCTTTATCTGCAGCCATCAGCAGCTAATTGTAATAAAGATAAAGTCTGCAATGTTGTTACATTAGCTTTTCCTGATCAGTACGTCTATATTCATTTTGTTACCTATTCATTTACTTTTCTCGTACCCATCTTCCCCTCCTGTGTGAAGGAACGTCATATATGTGGTACAAAACAGTAGGGAACTCCTTCATGCATAAACCGTGGGCTGTGAATTTGCTTCATATGATACATCCCCATTGGGTAGTAATAAATTTCATTTACAACAGGTGGGATTGCTGTGCATGTCGGAAGCCCATAGCTGAAGGTGTTGGACTTAATACTGCATGGGTAATAATAACAGACAGATAGATAAATATAGATAAATAGATAGAGATAGATACAGATGAAAATATATATCTGTCTATATCTATATATCTGTATATCTATATCTATATATATATATATATATATATATATATATATATATATATATATATATATATATATATATATATATACATATATATATATATATATATATATATATGGGTCTACTTCTATTCGCTGACAGCCCATTTCACTGAAACCCATTTGGTCGACAGCTCATTTCATTGACAAAAGTATTCAAGGCAAAAACCTGGGATTTGCCCCCCTCCCCACTGTTGTGTGACTGTGGAGTTGTTATATATAGTTGAGGGGGTGTGGGGGGCAGAGCCCCCCACATTGGGGGGTTGTGGGGGGCGCAGCCCCCCACCTAGAATGTTTGTCAATGAAATGAGCTGTCGACCAAATGGGTTTCAGTGAAATGGGCTGTCAGCGAATAGAAGTAGACCCATATATATATATATATATATATATATATATATATATATATATATTTTTTTTTTTTTTTTCCGAAAGTAAGAAAATCATGGTATCACAAAGTTGACCTTAAAATTTATATACCAGTATAACAATCATGGAAATGGCCACGATGGTGTTTCTGTTCCTGTGTGTATCCCATTCCTTTGTCTGTACACCAGACATTTTTTCTGCAGATCTCAAGGAATCTTCATCCCTCTCTTTGAATGAAACACCTGGTTAATGCGTGGATCAGTTACAAGCGAATAATCCTGCTACAGTGACATCACATTCTTTTTATGGTACCATGACATGATTTTTTCTTTCTCTGTCTGGTACTAAGACATGCCATCTGACCAGTCATGCCTTGGTCTAAGCTGTGCAAAGTCTGGTTTACAACAAGCACCTTAACAGGAAGATTTTTTGAATGACTAAAGCCAAGCTTATTATATTTATGAAATTATCCACCTACTGAAAGAAACTGGTGTCACCTCCTCCCCTCTTCCAGTGGTGTCTGTAAACAGGGAAAAATGTTTGAGTAGCTCACCTGCAACTGTTTGCCCTACCTTTGTGAAGAGCTAGAGCCTCCCAGATTTTTGGGTTTTAGTTACCTCCCATCTCTCTGATAACTTTGAAGTCTGGCTGTTAGTGCAAGTGGCCAAATTTCTGAGCTATTAAATGAGTTACTTCCTGTGTCAATTCTTTGCTTGCCTCTTGTGTGATTTTAAAGAAGTCACTTAACTAGACAGTGCTCCTGGGTCACCGCTGAAAAGGGATGATTGAGCCCAGTGGGGTTAACCAGTAAACAAATAGATGGAAGAATGTAGGTATTTTGTTTTTTAATGAGAAGCTTTCTGTAACCAGCTCTCCCCAGAACAGGGGTAGAGATGGCAGCATCATTATCTGCAGATGACGTCCGACTGTGGTTCAGTCAGGCTGATATTTTCCATTATCCTAATCTTCTGAAACGTTGGTGAGTGTATAAAGAGTGTGTCAAAACCTAGATCCTCTTTCCCAACACCACGACCACTGTACAACCTGCTTTCTCATCCATATCCAAACATTTAAACTTCATCAGGAAGTACTGCCCAGTCTGAATGTTTACCTAAATAAGGCCATTCAGAAGAGTAATTTATAGGTCATTCTACCTGTAAAATACTATTCACATCTGTAAACACTTTAAATGTTTAACCCATTCTATGTGTGAAGTACCTCATATGGTTAATGTATTCTCCTTATAATGTATTACATTCATGTAACTCACTCTATACTTGTGAAACATTACACATTTAATGTATTCTTCCTATAATGCACTACATACATGAAACTCACTCTACCTGTAAAATAATTCATATGTTTAATGTATTCTTCCTATAATGTACTACACACATGTAACTCACTCTATACCAGTAAAATATTACACGTTTAACATATTCTTCCTATAATGGACTACATATAGTACATGTAACCCACTCTACTTGTAAAATGCTTAATATGTTTAATGTATTTTCCCTATAATGTACTGCATACACTTATCTCAGTCTGCCTGTAAAATTCTTCATATGTTTAACTCATTCTCCCTGTAAAGTACTACATGCATTTATATAATTTACCTATAAAATACTACATATGTGCAACCCATTTTACCTGTAAGTGCTGCATATATTTAACTTGTCCCTGTAAATTACTACATACGTTTAACAATATCCACCTACAAAATATTACATATAGTTAAACCATTCACACCTATAAAGCACCATGTACGTTTAACCGATTCTACAGGTTAAATACTACAGATGGTTAACTCATTTTAACCTATAAAGTACTAAAGCACTAGATATATTTAAAGCCTTCTCCCAGTGTAGTATTACTTAAATTTATCTCATTCTACCAGTAAAGTGCTACAGATGTTTATTTCATAACCTTTCCAAAAATCATAAACATGTAAGACTGCGATGCATTCTGAAATGTAACCTTTATGCTATTTGTAAATAACAAAGAAGAACCCATTCTCATGGGACACACACAAAGTTTGATAAACACCTTTAAACAACATAAAAAAAAGGACAGATTTGCTGACCCAGTTTGTTTCACTTAGTAGCCCTTTAGCCAGAACAGTCTCACTCATGCAGTAAAATGACCCTGGAAATTGCATGTTAATACAAAAGTTTGTACACAGCCAAGTTGGTCAGTTAGCAACTATACTGGTGATCTTACTAACTTACCAGTAACCATAGCATTGTCAGAGGGAAGAAGCCTTTCCTTATGGAGTCAATATGATGCAGTAACCGGGGTGAGTATTGGTTACAGCTGTGGTAAAGGGTAGATTGTAAATGACTTACTATTTATTGTTTACTGTGACTTATTATGACTTACTTTGACTTATACAATCCAGTTTAAGACCTAGAATGTAAAGAATACTAGCAGTATAAAATAGTTTGTGCTGAAGAGTTTCACACTTACACTTCTTTAGTAAATCCTTATGGTTATGGAGATACAAACATTAATTGCATATGTAAAGACATAATTTGATTCTATAAAAAAGCTTAGGCTCTGCCCATTAGAAGTCCCAGTGCAAGCTTCCAAAATGCCATTGCAGGGAAAGAGTTAATGACAGCATAAGAGATAGTACAGTTGTGCAAGTAAACTTAACATAACAAGAAATGATCGAATGGTCATTGCTGCAGTAGCCTTAGCTATACGGGTTGGATATAACAGCTGGCAGCTTCCAAAACTTCAGCTTGAACTGAGCTGACTAAAAAGACAGGTTTGTGTGCCAAACCCTTCATAGCTTTTATGACAACAGTGGGAGGCTGACCCCTGAAAAGGACAAAATTAGGAATGACAAAAAATTGGATTCAAAGATGGCTGCCATTTTGTAAACACTGCTGACCTGCAGCTCCTCAATAAACCTGAGAAAAATCTGTAACCTGAGTCGATACCAAGAGGTTTGAACATCAAATTAAAGTTAAAAAAGTTGCATCTACACTTAATTAATCTATAACCAGGAAAAAAGTGGAAAAAAAGCCTTTATCTATCAGGATTCCAAGTGATTAGCTAGCTCTGAAGAGAGAAATAAACAAAGGACTGTCTGCATTCTTCATTTTACCTGTCAGCTTGGGGAAAGGAAAATGTCACAAGAAGGAAAAAGCATGGAAACAACTACTACCAAAACAAAGCTGTCGGAATTACAGTCACCAGTAAAGGATGGGAGTGCGAAAAAACAGAGAATTACTAGACAGCAGGAACAACAGAAACCAGAGACTAGATCTAAAACTGATCAGCCACTGAACATGGACGATATCAAACATGCTGATATGTAATCATGTAACACATATTGCATTTATTGCAGGGGAACGTACCATTAGTTCTCTGGACACATATATTAATAGGTTCAAAATCATCTTTATATATGCACAAAAGTCTTTTAAGGTTCTTATTATTCTTATAGATGAAACTAGGTTTATAACCAACAATATTACATATTTCATGGTCAATTGTTAATACATGCCAGTTTTTAGATATAATGTTTGTAACACCCTTATTATCATTCGTAAATTTAGTTATGAAGGCTACTTTCTTTTTATTTTTATTTATATCTCTATTTTTATTTCTAGTTGATAACTGAGTAAAGTTGACATGGCTAAATGTACTAGGTGATGTCTCTATTTGTTTTGAGACCATCACTTCATTCAGTTGTAAAAATTGTTCATTATAGCCTCTTTCTATAAATAAATATTTAAGCTTATTTATTTCATCTATACACTGCTCACTATCCTTACATAGTCTAGAAAGTCTGATTATTTGGGATTTAACTATATTGGGGAATATGAATCTAGGATGCATACTGCTAAAGTGTAGTAGATTATTCTTCCAACATGGCTTTTTATATAATGTCGTTGTGAGTTTATTATCAGAATTCTTTTTGATTGTAATATCCAAGAAATCTATACTATTGTAAGAATAAGTATAGGTGAATCTCAAAAACTCAGTGGTGGACTCAAGATATTGTATAAATTCCTTCAGTCTATCAGGAGTGTCATTCCATAGAATAAGCACGTCATCTACAAATCTACGATATATTAAAACACTATTGAAGAAAGTGCTGTTCAGTAAATGGCTTCTCTCCCATTGGTGTACCACAAGATTTGCGTACGTGTTTGCACAGGGGGTGCCCATGGCAACCCCCCATTTTTGTGCATATATTTTATTTTGGAACATAAAGATGTTATTATTAAGAACCATGTCAAGCAACGTTCCTAATAGGCTAATGTCATTGTTGGTAAAACTAGTGGTCATGTTAAGAAGCTCATATATGGCTTGTAATCCATAATCGTTCGGGATGCAAGTAAAAAAAATTTTAATGTCTAAGCTCACTAAAATACAATTCATAGGTATACCATCAATAAACATAGATTCAAGTGTCTCTAGGAGTTGATATGTGTCCTTGAGAATGTATGTGTTAGTTTGTACTGTTTGATGTAGTTTCTTCTCTATGTATGCTGATAAACTTTCTGTTACCCAACCCTCACCAACAACTATCGGTCTCATTGGTGGGTGGGGGGGGGGGTTACATTTTTGTGTAACTTTGGTAGACCTTTAATATGAGGAATACTAGGTGATTTTATCAAAAGATAGGAATAAAGATCTTTATTTATCTGTCTACATAATAACAAATCATAAAGATTATCATATCATAAAGATTATCATATAATTTTTTTCTTTAAATGGTAATAAAACCTTACAATAGAGATTTGCTTAATTAATAGTTGGAACATAAGCTGTAGAGCAATAGCAGTGTTTGTTAGGGAATGTTTAGTTTAGACTTTGTAGTAGCGGAGTTAGAATATATAGGTTGTAAGTTTAGGAAATGTTTTAAGTTTTATTACATGAAGCTTTTAAATATGTTTGTGTGTTTAACCTTGTTCATGTTTTTTTCACATACCAGACCTATATAAGTCCTGGTCCAGGGGTAAAGTGGGTAGGCACTGGCTGGGGACAGAATGTAGGAAATGCTTACAGATTATGTTTAGTATTCAGTTAATACATATACATTGGATAATTTCCCTTTTATACTATTATTGGATAATTAGACCTGTCAATGTGGGAATTAGAATCATGGAACGTTAAAGGGCTCCAGAACTTGAAGAAGAGGAAGCTGTTACTACACATATTGCTACAGGACAAAACACTGTTTGCATTTTTACAAGAAACACACTTGTTAAATGATCAGTGGGATGATATTAGGAAAAAGAACTGGATTAGAGCGGTAGTGGCATCAGAAGGTAAGACAAACAATGCTGGAGTAGCTATAATTATTAAAACTCAATACAAAGACAAGATTTTAGACTCTAAAGTGGATCAAAATGGGTGATGGTGTTATGTTATTTTATCGGATAATGCGTTTGATAAACCTCTTTTACTTTTAAATATATATGCACCATGTAATGACCAACAAAGTTTCATAACATCATTATACCCAATCTTAACACAGTATGATGGTTATTATTTTATTGTGGGTGGGGATTGGAATACCTATCAAAATCCAAAGTTGGATAGGTCTTGTCCACAAAGAGCATTTAATAAGCAGGCCGGGATAGCATTAAATGACTTTAAGGAAGATTTTCAATTATATGACCCCTTTTGTTATGCACATAATATTAATAATGCAATTAAGTATACCTTTTATTCACCATGCCACAAAATGTGGTCTAGGATAGATTTTTTCTTGATATCTAAAGCATTAATTAATTTGGAACCAGTAGTGGTTATACATACTCGATATCTATCGGATCACTCAAAAATTTTGTTAAGGTTTTCTAAAGATTTAAAAGATACAAGAATGCATAGAGGTTACAATTGGTCACTTAATCCAAATCTGTTAAATAAAAAGGATATAATAGATGGAATTGTAAAATATCTGAAAGGTTTAACAGATAGGATGAAGCTTCAGGAACATACTCCTGATATTGAATGGGCAGCAGCTAAATCCCAAATTAGAGGATTTCTTTTGCAAAAAGCCTCATATTATAAGAAAAGGCAAAACAATGACATTAAAAAATTAGAAACAAAAGTGAAGCTACTCGAGAAAGAACTGATTCAGAATTTTAATGCTCAAACAGAGAAGGAAATGTTGAAATGTCAAAGGGATCTCTTCTTGCTGCATAATAGTAGAGTAACACTTCAGGAGCATAGGTGTTTAGTGAAATATGCCAATAATGTTCAAATACCTTCAAAAGCATTGGCAAGGATTATAAATCAATCGAAAACAACTGTACATATTTCGGAAATACAATGCAATGACACAGTGTATTCTAAAACTGAGGATATTATTGATATTTTCGAAAAAAATCTATACCAAGGTTTATGAGGGTCAAATTGATAGATCTATACATAAACAGAATAAAAGATTCTTGCAAAAAATTAATTTTCCAAAATTAGAAGAGAGGCTGCAAGGTGATCTGATTAAACCTATATCTTCAGAGGAAATAGTATATGTAATTCAGCATATGAAAGTACATAAGTCCCCAGGTCCTGATGGTTTGACAGTTGAATTTTATAAAGAGTTTTCTGATAGTTTTGGTAAAATATTGTCTCATGTATTTAACTACATAATCAGAAATAAAATGAGTGACCCTCACCTTAATGCATCAAAAACAATCTTTATACATAAAGCTAATTCAGACCCCCAAAGCCTGGACAATTACAGGCCAATAGCATTAATAAATGTGGATATGAAAATTCTAACTACCATTATAGCATGTAGATTAAAAAAGATTATGATCCATTTAATTTCTAAGGAACAGGCTGGATTTATGGCAACTAGACAAACTAGTGATAACACACTTACACTGCATAATATGATGATGTATGCTAAACAAAACAACTCTAATATTTATGCCCTTATAATAGATGCTCAGAAAGCATTTGATAGAGTGGATATAAACTTTTTGTTTGATGTGTTGCCTTATTTCAATATGCCACAGGAATTTATTCAGATACTACAAATATTATATAGTAATCCTTATACTACGTTATATATTAATAGGAGTTATTCTAAAAGAATATAGATTAAAAATGGTACACGGCAGGGTTGCCCATTGCCCCCCTTATTGTTTAAACTTTATTTAGAACCTCTATTTTTATATATTAAGCAAAATCTGTATCATAATGCACCAATACTTTATAGGAATAAATTAGTAATGTCGGCATTTGCTGATTATCTTACTATTTATTGTACAACCCCAATTTCTGATAGTGAAAAGATATTAAATGCTATAAATGAATTTTCAGAAGTCTCTAATTACAAAATTAATTTGGAGAAAACTAGTATTTTCCCATTAAGAACCCCTAAATCTTTTTCATTAATGTCCCTGGTGGGGAAGATATCATGTAAAGAAAATATCAAATATTTGGGTATTAGCTTCCCTACGGATAATAAGGACTTTTATAGTAATAATATTAAATAAGTATGGGAACTAATAGTAGCTGATTGTGGCAGATGGAGGAATTTAAGACTACCGGTATTGGCAAAAGTATCAATAGTGAAAATTAATATATTACCACGAATGTTGTATATCTTTAGGTCTGCTCAAGTATCAATTACAAAGACAGTTTTTAAACAAATTCATAAAGATCTAGCTAAATTTATTTGGGAGCCAAAGAAAACTAGAATATCGTATGAGAAATTAATGACCCCGAAGAGTAGAGGAGGACTAGAGTTACCAAATTTTGAAGTATACTATTTAATTGTGAATGCCAACAGGTGTTTAAGAATTGCTAATTACGAGGTAATTAGTACAAAGTAGATACCAACTTGGGTGGTCTTGAATTACAAGCATATTCTAGATCGGAACATAAATCCTAACGCTTTACCCTTTTTGGATAAAAGTAGTTTGATAAAGTATGGGATTATGGACCACTTAAAAACATATGTGTCATCTTTGCAAAATTTATTCCAATCAGTAGACTTGTTGCAATATATGATGTTTTTTCAGCCTTTCCATAGGAATCCCAATTTTAAACTAAATAATCAGTTGATTGATCTTAGTAAATTCCCATTAATAGTTAATTTGACTCTGATTGATGTTTTTAATAAATTTCATTTAGCGGCTTCGCAAGTTAGACAGGAATTGAATCTTCCTAAGAGTTATATGGTTGTCATGAGACAAATCAGAGAACTTGCTCTGAGTAATTTTGAAAACTTTAAACCGGTAGTCGGAATTGTGGATAAATGCTCTGAATTGTGGCAGGCTCTCCAACAGGAGGTCAAATTTATAGCAACAACAAATAAATTAATTAAAGATTTAAAATTCCAGGATAAAATTCTGTTGTCAGGGTATTGGGTAAACAAAATGACAGTAGCAGATAATCAGGTATTAAAAGCAATTGATTTAACAATAAAATCGGTCTCCTTTCAAAAGTTGATGTATACGCAGTTGATGATTTGGAATAATGCTTATTATACTCGTCTTAGGTAATATAAATTTAATCCTAGGAATTCTCCAACTTGTCCATATTGCACAAATCAAACGGCGGATCTTCTTTATATGTTCTGGAGCTGCAAGTGTATATATAAACTTTGGAACTCTCTTAGAACACAACTACAAAAGATGGGTTATCAAAGTTCAACGTTATCATGGGAGTTTATGATTCTACATGTTCCTCCAAGAGAGCTCTCTAGGTCACAAACTATAATATGTATGAATATTTTTTTGCTGATGAAGTTATATATAGCTACAAATTGGCTAGAACCAGACAAGACATCATGGGATAATTTCAAGCTTGTGGCTATAAAGCATGTATTAGCACATAAATTACTCCTGAAGCAAAGTAACAAAAATATTAATAACCCGAAAATATGGGAAAAGGTTTTTAACATTATATTAGCATAATACTGTTATTAGGAATATATTAAAGTTTGGATGTATATGTGGAGGAAACAATGTTTTGAAAACATGTATGATATATATGGACGCAAAGTACTTCTACAAATGTTTTGGCTTTATTTTTCTTCCCTGGTGTTTTCTTTTTTGGATTAATGACGATTTTTATATGGAAGCATTTCATGTAGATATTGTATATAGTTTTGATAGTAATAGTAGTGAATTATGTGTGTGATTTTATTGTATTTTGAAAATATATATCAATAAAAATTTATTATGGAAAAAAAAAGGAATGACAAAAAATTAATCTTAACACTCGGCCTAAACGACACACCAAAAGAAGAGTGATTGAGGGAAGGAATGTTTACTGCAGTAATCATTGGAACATCTACTGTTATGGTACATTTACTTACACATCTGTACTATGTTCATCATATTGATCACTGCTGCAGTCACCTTAGCCATATGGGTAGATTACCATAGCTAACTATATTTGGAAGGTAGAAAAGGGAGGGTCCAGGAGTGGTCCTAATAAAGCCTGATTTATTTATTTTGCTTACTGACATACCAGGAAAGTCCAACTAGGTAGAAACCCATTTTCAGCGGAGGCTTGGGGCGAAAAGCTCCAAATTATTACAAAACATTTTAAGAACAATAATTTTACAATCTTAAAAATAAAACAAAAACATCTGCATTTTAAATAATAACAAATTAGCCATAATATAAAAACCTTGGTCATGAATCAATACAAGATATATGGCAAGCATTTAATATTTAGAAAAATTTAAGCAGTTTGTAAAGAAAGTAAAGGTAAGTTAGTCTAATATAAATAGGAATTACAATATGAGGGGAAAATAGTCTCATGGTATATTTAGGGAGAAATTCAGGGGAGATAATTAGCAGTAAGGAAGTAAGTGAAGAAGGCAGAGTAAGGAGGTATAAGGAATGAAAAGGTACTTGTTAATATTTAGGGATATAGTTTATCCCAGTTCTGAGCAAGAATAGAGCCATAATTTAGGTAGGAAGTCTTTCTGAGTGCTTTTGAAAGATGGGAGGGAAGGTGTAGACCTGATGGGTACAGGTAAGGAGTTCCAGGCCTTAGCAACCTTGTACGAGTACATACAATTCCCAGTAAACTTGCTAGGTTTGTAGACAGACAGAAGTTTTTGGTCACTGGATCACAGTGACAGACTGGGGACTTATTTGTGTAGAATGTTTTTTACTTCTGAACAGGCAGATGGATGCTGGGATTGTATTGGTGGTAAGAAACTGTGTATATGTTAGTTGATGTTGCAGTTCTAACCAATTAAGGCGTTTCAGTGCTATACAGTGGTGGGTTCTGAAAGGGGTATGTGCTGCAGATTTAGCAACTCTGTTATAACATTGTTCAAGTTTTAATTTTTTTGAAGCCTGGAGGTTAGTAAGAATGCGGGTGCCATAGAGAAGAGTTGGGAGGAGATAAGTAGTGGCAAATGTAGTTTCAGTTGCTTCAGTGATAAAGTTTTTCGCTCTGTAAAGCATCCCTAGTTTTTGATGAGTTTTTCTTATGCAATTTTGCATATGAAGGTCAAATGTAGGATTATCATCTATTATCACCCCTAATACTTTGTTATGAGAAGTGACTTGTATTATTAAGATAAAGGACTTTAAATTTAGATTTTTCACGAGAGAGGGATTTGGGGAAAAAAAATAATAGTTTGGTCTTTTTTGGGTTGAGCATGAGTTGTGAGTTATAAAGTCATATTTCAGTGGCTGTTAAAGCTTCCTGAGTAATTTTTTACAGGTGTACCATGTTGCCAGATATGCAAATGAGAATGGAATCATCTGCATATTGTATTATATGCAAATGAGAATGGAATCATCTGCACATTCAATCAAGGTGGCCTGGTGTGTGCAAGTATAGAGGGTGTTGGTGAAAATGTTAAAGAGGAAGGGACCAAGGATAGAACCTTGTATTACACTGGTGGTGACTGGGAGGTAAGGAGACAGCATGGTGTGCCATTTTACTGCCTGACACTTATTTGACAAGCAAGGTCTAGGCTGAGTGAGACCTAGTGAGGACATTTGAAGTAGAAGTTTGTTGTGACAGACTGTGTTGAAGGCTTTAGACAAGTCTAGAAATAAGGAAGAGACTAGAGACACGTTTGTCATTATCTCTAGTTTTATTTACAGTGTCTGTATAGGTTAGGAGGGCAGTGATAGTACTATACGAAGGACATAAGCCATGTTGTTTAGGGGATAGGAGTTCCTCCTGCAGGAGATAGTCTATCAATAGTTTTTGAATACATTTTTGAAATATTTTGGCGAGAGGACATAAGATTGCTATAGCTCTAAAGTTATTAATGTCTGTTGAATTTCCTCCTGTCTTCAGAGGGATAACGTGTGATATTTTCCAGAGAGAAGGTGTGTGGGATTCCAAGATTGAGCCATTTATAAGGATTGAGACAGGATAGTCAATACTACTGGCTGCTATTTTAGGTACTTGCTTGGGAGGTCATCAGGTGAAGAAGAGTATGGTTTAAGTTTGTTTAAGACTAGTTTTATATAGGATGTGGGTACAAGCTTGAAGGTGAAAGTGGATGTGGTGATTTGTGACTGTTGGAAAGGGTTAGGATTGTATGTTGAGGAACCTTGGCTAGAGATGCTGTACTATTTATAAAATAAGAGTTGAACTTTATTGCAATTTTGAGTGGTAAATTATTGGAAGAGGGGTTTGGATTGGATTTTTAGCCAGGATGCAAGATTTCTGTAATGGATGGCCAAAATGTTTTAGGGTTGTGTTTAATATTATTCTGAAAGTTATTATAGTATAGTTTTTTGTCTTCCTTTATTTGCTTTTGGTATGATTGCAAACCATTCTGAAGTTTTTAAGATATTGAGGAGTTTCATATTTTTGCCCTTCTTTTCACACTTTTTCTCTGTCCTGCATTAGAATTCTACTCATTTTGGAAAACCAAATTGCATTTTTTGTTTTCAGTCTCTTCCTTCTAGCAGGTGCAAGGCTATTTACGATATTTAGAAAAGTTGTATTGAATTTATTTACAGCATCGTCTAAGGGGAGGAGTTTAAGGAAATTCCAGTTAGTAGATGATAGATTAGTAATGAACATTTCTGGGTTAAACACGGAAAGGTTACATGTTGTTTTATAAATATGCTGTTTAATTGGATGTGTGAGATGTCTAGTCATATAGACTGGGAGATGATCACTGAGAGAGTCTGGCATTGTACCTGTGATGGAGTATTTGCTAGGGTCTGATACTAGGATCCAGTCTAATAGGGAATTTGATGTCTTGCTATAATGTGTTGGGCTCTTAATTAGTTGTGTGAAACCATATAAGTTCAAGGTAGATGTAGGGGAGTTAGAGTTTATATCCAACCAACTGACATTCACATCACCTAGTAACATTTTTTCTTCTGGAAATGTTATGTATATCCAGTGTAGGATATCTTCCAGTATAGCTGTATTGTCACCAGGAGGGATGTAAAGGACAGTAATACATATTTGTTTATAATTGTTTATATTTGTTTATATTTGTTTATAATTGTTTATAATTGTTTATAATTTGTTTATAATTGTTTATATTTGTTTATATTTGTTTATAATTGTTTATTCTGAGGAAAGCATTAAGAAGCTCTGCTGAACTGAATGTTGGTGTTGGCTTGCTGTAAGGGGAAGTGTGGTAGGCACTGGGAAATATTAAAGCAGTACCACCACCTTTCCTCTTTATACGGTCATTACAGATGATGTTATAGCCAGGAAGCATGACTTCAGAGTTGTTTATGCTAGGTTTAAGCTAAGTTTCATTTACAGCAAAAACATCAGGCTTATGTTTGGTAATCCAGGCATGTAGTTCAACAGTTTTATTCCTTATAGTTCTGACATTAATTGCAGGAAAAATTAGATCCCCAAGGTTGAGGACTGGCTTTTGTTGGGTTACAGAAGTATGTTGGAGAGAATTATATTTGTGTTCATTGTGTTAGACGGGGCCAGGATTAGGGTGTATATCTCCTCCTAGAAGAATTTTAGTATATTGGGAAATTATGCATACTTTGGAGAGAATTCTTGCACTTAATTTTGTTTTGGTTTGAGTCGAAGTGCAGTTGATCAGCCTATATTTGGAATAAAGATGAGGGGCAATGTTAAATAGGTTGGTGCAATGTGTGGTGATTGTAAAGAGGAAGTATGGGTAGGAGGTTGGGACAGAGTTGGAGAAAAGTTGTGAGATATTATTGAGTCATGGTAGGATGAAAAATGGCACAGCAAGAGGTGAAGAATAGAGGACAATCTGAAGAGTCACATAATTAAGTCCAGGAATCTGTGTTTTATAGATGTCAGGTGGTGGGGAAGTGCACTGAAGAAGGAAACAGGACATTACAGGGCAGCAGGAGATTGAGTGATGGTGGATTCTGAGAGCTGGAAGAGGATAGGTATGGAGAGAAGTATTTTCTATAAATGAAGGGAGGAAGGTTGTCCTGATATCTTCTCTGGAATGTAAGGAATTGAGACACATTAAAGGATACAGTATAATAATGTTGACAAAAAAAAGATCTAGACCTGGAGAAGGAATCAAGTTTGTAATGCCTTGTAAACGTGTGTATGCAAGACCAAGCTGCTCTTTCTAGACTACTTCTAGAGTCCAACTCTTTCTAAAAAGCTACAGAAGAAGCCAAGGTCTTGGAAGAGTGGTCCTTGACAATGCATAGTTTTGTTGGGGCAGAGTATAACAAAACTTAATAGGCTAAGACAATCATTTGGAAATAGTCTTTTTTGACACAGGTTGTCCCTTCTTCTTACCTTCTCAAGAAATGAACAATTTATCTGATGCTGTCAAAGATTTAATTCTGTCAAGACAGTACCTGATTATGTGTGGATATACAAGACATGGATTATTGTTTCTACTTCATGTTTAGGTTCATGAAAGAAAATGGAGAGATAGATAGTTTGACAAAGTAAACTGAGCTACTGCTTTAGGCATAAAAGAATGATTAGTTCTCAAAAAATGCTGTCCCTATGGACAATGAGATAGGGTTGAATTACCATAAGAGCTTGCAACTCAGATACTCTTCTTGTAAAGGTCAGAGCAAATGGTAAGACAGCTTTCCAGGTTAAGAACCTTAAGTTAGCCAGATTACCTGGTTCAAATGGAGCAAGTGTATCTTCTCTAATACAAAATTAAGATCCCTAGGAGCGGCCTCCAGTTTTCTTAGAGTCATCTTATGCAAAACCACTTTCAAAAACATTTTGTCATGACAATGCATTGAAAAAGGAGGATTCATGGGCAGACATACTGAAATAGCTGATAAATGAAATTTGATGGAAGAGTAAGAAAGGCCATAGGATATCGCAGAAATATTGTAAAACCAGACTTTCTTACCTCCATTAGTAACTGCTGCATGTTCTCAGTAAACAGATGTTTAATGGGAGTTAAGACCCTATCATCAGGCAGTCAGCTTAGATTGCTTGAGGCTGGATTGCATTAATCATCAGGCAGCCAGCAGAGATTGATTGAGGTTGGATTGCAATAAACACATCAGTCTTGTACAAGTAGATTAGTTCTGTGAGAAAGCTTGCAGTAATTGCCTATGGCCATGTCCAAAAATGGAGAACCACTTTTGCCTGGGCCCATAACTCTCAACCTGGAAACATCAAAAATCTGGACAAGGCCCATGAAAATGAGGTACAAATCTGTATGCTGATTAACATAAATGTGCATGCATAATTATGTAACCCCACCCACTCAGATGGAATTGTGGGATATCAGCTTTTAAAAGCAAACTGAAGACCAGAGAACCGAACTAGGGCACCAGAGTCCCCCTGCAGCCATTCCAATGTCCGATTACCTGGCTATCTCGCCCCATTTGCCATAAACACAAATGTGTATATACTGCTTTACTTCTACAATGATTATTTGGATTTTATATTTACATTTTATAGCACAATGCAGAAACACTAATAAACACCTGCTAAACAAAGCAACACTGTCTCACAATGAAAATAGACTTAGCATTAAAACTTCACTGCCTTTGAAACTCACATTCATTGAAACAGCATTGAAACCCACACCACATCCAAAGAAAATTCATCTGGCTAGTGGCAGATAAAGATTACTTTTGGGCTATTTTCAAATCATAGGCCCCTTGCACACAAAACAAGAAACATATATGTGTTCTTTGATATACCTTCCTGACTTTATTACATTATATTCCTTGTATAATACAGCACACTTGTTAGACTTAGAGCGCATTTTAAATTTATTGTTTGAATATTTTTCCAGTAGGCAATGAAACAAAATGCATGAACCAATAATGACAAAACTGCCCAACTCAGGACATTTCCATCATAAAAGTCTACTTCCACACACACAATTTATATATATATATATATATATATATATATATATATATATATATATATATATATATAGGTCTACCTGAAAACGCTAAAAGACCACAACGCTGACAATGAGAACACCAACATCAGAAGATCGACAACGGAGATGATCGAAAGTTGAGAATGCCAATGCTGAGAACACCAACATGTTAAGGTAAGTGTGCAATAGGAATGGACATTAGGGTCAGGGTGTGGGTAAGATAAGTGTGTAATAGTGATGGATGTTAGGGTAGGGTGTGGGTCAGGTAAGTGTGCGATAGTGACAGACTTGAGGGTTAGGGGCGGATTGAGTTAGGGTTAGGGTGCGGGTAAGGTAAGGTGTGATAGTGACAGACTTAAGGGTTAGGGGTGGATTAAGTGAGTTAGGGTTAGGGTGCAAGTAAGGTAAGTGTGCGATAATGATGGACCTTAGGGTTAGGGTGCAGGCAAGGTAAGTGTGTGGTAGTGACGGACCTTAGGGTTATGGTTTGGGTTAAGGTTAGTGCATAGATAGTTGTGTATGTAAGGTTTAGTGTAGGTTTGTAAGGTTTTTGGTGTGCTTATGTTGTGTGTGTGTTTTTAGGGAAAGGTATTTGTTTTGTTGATTGTCGGGATTGTGGTTTGTCGGGCATGTGAAGTTTTCTGTTTTTAAACTTTCGGTTTTGTCATGTCGGTTATTTCATTGTTGGTGTTTTGGCATGCCGGTGTTATCAGGTAGACCCATATATATATATATATATATATATATATATATATATATATATATATATATATATGTATACATATATATATATATATATATATATATATATATATATATATATATATTATTTATTTATTTATTTAACATTTGTTGACCGGGAATGTCCGACTAGGTTCCACATATATATATATATATATATATATATATGTATATATATATATATATATATATATATATATATATATATATGCTCAAAGTCACACAGTTAGACAGTGGAGGCTGAGGGAATCAAACTCTGGACCACAGGAAGCAGCTTGTAATCAACAAACTTCCAGACTATCAAAAGTTAATGAGTTCAGGAGGTACATGAAAATATTCTTAAAAACTGAGGAAATGTATTTTTCTGATGATTTATTTAACTCATTACGACATGCTTTCTGCGCAGATTATTTAATGATGTTTTGGAACTTAATGTTTTCCCAGATTACTATAATTATAAAGTCTGACAGGCATACACTACTCAAAGACAGTCCCATTTCATACAATACCATGATCAAAATCCATACTTATATGCTATTACCACTGAAGCTCAAGTAAACAGACAGACTTGTTAAAAAGGTATGTCATCTGGAGACAGTACTAAAATATGCTGTTCAATTAAACAGAATGGCAATGAAGTCAATTGTTTCACATGGCCTGCTTTCAATATAACTAACTTATCAATGGTATTATAAAGAGATATGAAAAACACTTACTGAAATATGTTTTTTCTAAATGCTGCTTAAACTCTTTAAGGCTGCCATACACTTAACTTTTCTTTTTCTTGTCTGGTTTTGCGAAGTATAGAATGGGCTGCATTCTTTTATATTATGGGAAAGATACAACTGCATGTTTTCATCAAAATGTAAAATGGTTACAATTCTTAAAGAAAGAGTATGTCCTATGTTAAATGGTATATGCAGATTAGGAAGAGTGCAAACATTCTTGGGTAGCCCATTCCCAATATCTAATTAAAAAAAAAACTTCCTTCTCTTCCAGCAAGCACGATTTGATGGTCCATTCTTTTAGAATTCAGGACACTGTCTCCTTTTTTTTTAAACTATAAAATAATTGAAGACAACATTTATTTTTCATCATGGCAGTGAGACAAAATTAGTGTATGTGCTTTGCTTTTTCTCTATGTCTGATAAGTTTTATTACTGAAACTAGGAAGATTTCAGGAATTTTTGTTAGGTTCATGGTGTTTAGTTAAGTTAGCCAAAATGTTTTTCCCTTATGCCAATCTTGCTGTAAATTAATGATATTGGCAGCATTGTTCAGTGCCCAAGACAACATATTTACAACAAAATTAGGCTTTGTCAAAATACTACAGCTTCTAAACTATGAACGGCGGAACCACTGAACCACTACTTCTAAACTACGAACGGCAGCACCACAGAACCACTGCTTCTAAACTATGAATGGCAGCACCACTGAACCACTGCTTCTAAAATATGAATGGCAGCACCACTGCTTCTAAACTACAAATGGCAGCACCCCTGCTTCTAAACTATGAATGGCAGCACCACTGCTTCTAAACTATGAATGGCACCATCACTGAACCAGTGCTTCTAAACTATGAACAGCAGCACCACTGCTTCTAAACTACATACAGCAGCACTACTGCTTCTAAACTATGAATGGCAGCACCACTGAACCACTGATTCTAAACTATGAATGGCAGCACCACTGCTTCTAAACTACATACAGCAGCACTACTGCTTCTAAACTATGAACGGCAGCACCACTGAACCACTGCTTCTAAACTATGAACAGCAGCACCACTGCTTCTAAACTACATACAGCAGCACTACTGCTTCTAAACTATGAACGGCAGCACCACTGAACCACTGCTTCTAAACTATGAATGGCAACACCACTGCTTCTAAACTATGAATGGCAGCATCACTGCTTCTAAACTATGAATGGCAGCATCACTGCTTCTAAACTATGAACGGCAGCACCACTGAACCAGTGCTTCTAAACTATGAACGGCAGCACCACTGCTTCTAAACTACATACAGCAGCACTACTGCTTCTAAACTATGAACGGCAGCACCATGGCTTCTAAACTATGAACGGCAGCATCACTGCTTCTAAACTACAAATGGCAGCACCATTGCTTCTAAACTATGAACGGCAGCACCACTGAACCATGGCTTCTAAACTACGAATGGCAGCACCACTGAACCAGTGCTTCTAAACTATGAATGGCAGCATCACTGCTTCTAAACTATGAACAGTAGCACCACTGAACCACTGCTTCTAAACTACGAATGGCAGCATCACTGCTTCTAAACTATGAATGGCAGCACCAGTGCTTCTAAACTACGAACGGCAGCACCACTGCTTCTAAACTACAAATAGCAGCACCACTGAACCAGTGCTTCTAAACTATGAATGGCAGCACCACTGCTTCTAAACTATGAATGGCAGCACTACTGCTTCTAAACTATGAATGGCAGCACCACTGAACCACTGCTTCTAAACTATGAATGGCAGCATCACTGCTTCTAAACTATGAATGGCAGCACCACTGAACCACTGCTTCTAAACTACGAATGGCAGCACCACTGCTTCTAAACTATGAATGGCAGCACCACTGAACCACTGCTTCTAAACTACGAATGGCAGCATCACTGAATCAGTGCTTCTAAACTATGAACAGCAGCACCACTGCTTCTAAACTACAAATGGCAGCATTACTGCTTCTAAACTATGAACGGCAGCATCACTGAACCATTGCTTCTAAACTACGAATGGCAGCATCACTGCTTCTAAACTATGAACGGCAGCACCACTGAACCACTGCTTCTAAACTACGAATGGCAGCACCACTGCTTCTAAACTACGAATGGCAGCACCACTGAACCACTACTTCTAAACTACGAATGGCAGCATCACTGAATCAGTGCTTCTAAACTATGAACGGCAGCACCACTGCTTCTAAACTACATACAGCAGCACTACTGCTTCTAAACTATGAATGGCAGCACCACTGAACCAATGCTTCTAAACTATGAATGGCAGCACCACTGCTTCTAAACTATGAATGGCATCACCACTGCTTCTAAACTATGAATGACAGCATCATGGCTTCTAAACTACGAATGGCAGCACCACTGTTTCTAACCTATGAATGGTAGCACCATTGCTTCTCTCAACAACAACTAATTTAGGGTTACAACCTGTCCCTCTTTGCGAAGGGCAGTCCCACTTTGAGCACTTGTGTCCTGCAAAAAACTCTAAAAATTGGCAAAACTCCTAACATTTTAAGACAAAATATATTTTTTAAGTTTTCTTTAAAAGTGGCATGATACAGTTATTTTGTACCTGGAACACATACATGTTATATGGAATATCATAAGCAACTCAAGTGCTACAAAAATAAGCTTTTATTTTGGCAAAAAATGTAAGTTCTGTCCTTTGCACTGGCTGTGGCTATGTTTTTTACTGCAAAATCTCACATTTCAACAAAAAATGTCCCACTTTCGTAATATGAAAAGGTAGCAAATCTAAGCTATTTACACACTCTCTAGATCTAGCCTCGCAGCCATTCTCAGAAAACCACCTTGCAAGCAGCATTGCTTCTCAATCTCAACTAATTATCAGCAGCGTTATTTACCTCTGCAGCTGTCTATTCTGGGCTCATAGCTTTCAGCTTAGGAAAACTTAACTCTGCAGGCTACAGCAGCTTTATTCTGCCATTAACAGCTAAGGAGTTGCAATCCCCTTGTGGCCAGCTGGAAATGAATGCATGCACATCGAGCTCAATTCTGACAGGCTGGCAGGCCGTTTCACGGAGCTGACATCATCACATGCATGATGACATCAGCTCAAAAAGCCAGAAAAACAAAATTCAAATAAAGCAGCCAGGAAATGTGGAAATAAAGGGGTGCCATTCGGGAATCCTGGGACCCCATTTTTAAACCCCAAAACTGGGTAAAAATTGAGTAATGTGGTATGGAGGTATGCCTGGGCCAGAAGGGAGTCACCATTGTCATTTTGGGGGATTCTTTCTGCATCTTCAGAAGTACCCTGGATATCAGTTGAAGGGGTGGAAAAGCATCAGGAATATTCCTGTCCAAGGAAAGGAAAAGGCATCTGTCCTCCAGATCTTCTTGCATGGAATCCTGGAGTAGAATCTTGCTAGCTGATTGTTCAGCCAGCAGGCATATAGGTATACTTGAAGAACACTCCTGAGATGGATCATATCTTGAAAGACCCCCTAATCTAGTTTCCATTCATGAGGGTCAGTCCTTGACCTGCTCAGCTTGCCTGCCATACAGTTTTGCTGTGATGGGATGTAGGATGCCTGTAGAATGAGATTGTGCTGTGAATCTCCATCCCAACCTAACATGGCTAGTCTGCAAAGGGGGAAAAACATGATCCTCCTTTGCGTGTTGTTGCACCACATGACTGTGGTATTGTCAGTAACAACATGAAGAGGTCCAGGGAACCAAGGATGAATTAAGAGTATTCAGTACCTGGATCATGGCAAGCATCTTTTTTATATATGTGCTTGTGTTAGTCTGTGACACCCGTGCCCTGGCCCAGCAATCAAGGACCCTCAATCCTCACCACTAACACCAGTGAGGGGCATCTCAAATAGGAGGAAAGGGTAACAAATACACACAGTAAAGTGCAATTTCCCTTAAGAGCACACAGAGATCACAGTCAGTCTGGGGCTGGTTGCTCCCTTGCTCTCCAGGTCACCAATAAGACTCCCCACTGGCACAGCTATAGGGTCCAGATCTCAGCCTAGAGGGCAAGCTAAAACCTCCAGCACCCTCTCTGTCAAACCAGTGTTTCATGTCCCTGCTCAAGCAGCTCACACACACACACACACACACACACACACACACACACACACACACACACACACACACACACACACACACACGCACACACACACGCATGCGCGTGCACGCACACACACACACACACACACACATACACACATACACACACACACACTTTGAGAAGAGTTTATACAACCACACAGACACTCCTGGGGAAGGCTGGTACAGGTTCTCCAGCTGTGCCTCTTTTTCCCAGACTATATGGTAGTACCAGCAGCCATGACCCACTAATATTTATCAGCTACTCAAAGGCCCTTAAAAGGGTGTCCAATTATTACTGTGCAATATTATTATCCAGTTGGTAGTGTAGCCCAGAGTTAAAGCTATTGGAGTCGCTTTGTACAATATTACCAAAGGCATGCAAGTACTCTAAAGAGCTTAAATTATCTATACAAAAGCAGCCACAGTTGAAAGCGTTTAAAAAATATTTAATAACCAATAGTCAAAACACAAGACAATACTTTTACTACACAGTGCTAGTCAAGAGTTCAGAGACCACAGAGAAATACTTAAAATAATTTAGTAGGACAGTTCTAACATCACAGAAAAACACTTAGTCTAATATTTCTAGTTTCTAGCTATTTCTAAGAGAAAACACAAATCTAAGATAAACTTACATATAGAGCAAGACGGTGCTGGTGAGTTGGATGGTCAAGACAAAAATGCTTAATGCTCTCTGATTCTCTATGTTTTTAAAATCACATTCCTGGTTCACATTACATCATTCTTCACACTTCACTGGGTTCCCAGTCTAACAGAAACTACATTTACATTCTTCACCTCTGGGCAGAAACCAGAGCAATAAAGGACATTTATGCATGCAAATTCTGGCCATTAACTCTGGCCTTAAAGCAATAGGCAGGATGCCTCACTCTAGACTTACTGACTCTGAGTTTTAACATCAAAGGGTCGCAACATGCTTTACTTGGTCAGTAGAGTGCACTGTTGTTACATTTTTCCAGTTCCATATGTAACACTATTTTTACCATTTAAGACAACAAGCCTGTGGTTTACATTATATTTACAGATGACAGAATTATCTCCAAAATTCTATCTGGCTAGGCTGGCAGCCTTCACCTATCTTCACCCAATCTTCACATAGTCCTTGGTGTCCCACACAAACTGCATATTTATCCCTCTTGAAAATACTCCCCAAGCAAAGTCCCAGGCATCCATGGTGACTGATTGCTTTGGGGCAGGAGTGAGAAAGGAAGACCTGGACTAAGGGAAATTTGCTGTCTCCAACAAGTGATTTCTCTTGTAACAAACCCCAGCACTATGATTTTAAAAGACAACGGATGTTGGTGGTGGAACCCAAGAGATTTCAGATACCATTGTTTCTTTCTCACATGGAGTCTTGTCAGGGTATCATGAGAATCATAGATATAATGAAACCCAAAATCCTGAGGCATTCCATGTAAGTGATCCATGTCTAAGTAGAAAAGCTTAGAAATAGATCAAAATTTAGATCTAATTTTTCCTGTGGAAGAACAGCTGTTTGAACTAAGGTATCTAGCTGTCTGCATAAGAACACAACATTGTGTGAAGGAGTCCAAAAAGACTTGCATGTTCTCTTGGAATCCCAGCTTGTGTAAGAGATTGTCCACTCAAGCAAGAGATTCCTGACACTTTGAAAAATACTCTGGAAAGATAAGCAAGTTGTTTAAATATGGAAAAATATTGATGTCCTGTAGCCTGCAATGAGCTATAATTGGAGAGAGACACTTTGTGAACACTCCTGGTTCTGTGTATAATCCAAAGAGTGAGGCAGAAAACTGATAATGTTCATAGGTCAGTATTAGGCTAACTGCCCTTGTGGGACATTTTAAGCCTAGCCAATTACCCCATTTGAGAATCGAACCCTGCACCTTGTGTATGTAAGGTAAACACCTTAACCCTTATGCCAACCTCCCACCCTGTGCAGATGCACAAAACCTTAAGAAATGCCTTAAGTTTAGATAAATAAGGATGTTTTGATAACCATTTTTATATCTACAGTGTTATCAGGAAACATGAATGAGGAATATGAGGTAACAGGATGTGAAGTGACATCAGTCTCAACTTTGGCACTATCACAAACAGGTTTAGGAATAAAAGAAAGATCCAGAACTAGTCTGTAAGCATTTTTTCGGTGGCAGTAAAAAAGATCCTTGAATAAAAAGTTTTCACAACCTGGAAAGGAGGAACTGGTTCTATCACTCCATGGGACAGCATGTGTTAAAGTAAAATGGGAAATAAAAGAGTCTGGTCTGGAAGATAAGGAATTACACCCTGGAAATCGGGGATTTACTCCTACTGCCGTATGTAACCTTGAATGATTTTCAAAACCCATTTGGCTGAAACTATTTGTTGCAAAAGAGAAGGTGGAGAGTCAGACATTCTGGAAGGGAAAAGGGGCTGCCATTATGGGAAGGGGTCAGGGGGTAATCATCCTTAAACAGACATTCTGACTTGGACTGTTCTTAGTTTTCAGGGGTCCCTGATTTAATCTGGGACCTCTCGCTGCCATTTCATCTTATACGTCTGTTTACCAGCATTTTTTTAGAAACTGTTTTGTTTTTCCACAAAATTGGACAAGGGGTTGGAAAATACCTTTGAAAATTTGGAAAAGAAAGATTCCTTGCATCAGCTTATTCCATTAATCACACTTTTTGATAACCTGTACAGCTGAGGAACCAAAAACTAAATCACTACCCAAAGGAGAATTTACAATCTCGTTGTTCACATCATCTAGGGATGGATGGGTCTGAGAATGCAGTTAGTTAAACCTCTTCAAAACAGTACCAATGGTCAGAGCCCTGGAGGAAGGTCAGCAGTGTCATAGTGTCATATACACACTGTGAATTATGAGTACCGACTTGTACAATTGGAAAAAACTGAGGTTTTTTTGAAAGCAAAGTTTTCCTCATAAAAAAATAGACAAAATATTCCTCATACTTTGACAATTAATCAGAATAAACTTTAACGTATGAGCCTGACAATACAAAATTCTGAAAATCTAAGTTGCAGAAGCATACATTTCCCTCATACTCATCAATAATCTTTCTATTCTTGTCAAAAAGAGTAGGATTGGAATTAATCAAATGTTTAGCAGCAGAGGATTAATTAAAGCAATAGCTGCTGGGTCAGGTTTGAGAAGAATGTATAAAAACTTAAAAAAGATTGAGGAACTTTATTCATTCTGTCCCCTTTGTAGGGGCAAGAGGTGAGGCACTTTATACATTCTGCCTCCCTTTTAGGGGAAGCAGGTGACTATCAGGAAAATTGCAGTCAGTGAGATACATATCCTCCAGAGTTGACAGAGCTGGGTCGGGGGGTTCTGGAAATTGCTTCTGTAGCAGTATTTTCTGTGGGAATGAGAAACCTAAGAATTTTCCAATTGAATACATTGACACATTCTGGAAATAGTCTGAGATAAAGAGAAATTCCCCATTAGAATCAGAAACTGAGGAGAAAACCCTGTTTCTGTCCCTTCATCTTCCTGTTGAGATTCAGAATCTTGAATGTCTTCAGGAAAAGAGGCCATCCCTCTTTCTTTTACCAGAAACCACCTTATAAGAATGATCAAAAGCCTGAATAAAACCCTGACCCAGACCAAGTAAACTATTCCTAAGAAAATTTGAGGATGAAAACATGTTTAGTATTCTGTTTCTTATTGACATGAAAAATGAAGCCAATGTGTTATTAATGGCAGCAGCAGCTTCCCCAGAAATGGGAACAACATATTGACTAAACAGGAAGGCCTTCCCTGTTCAACAGCCACAGAGGACATACCTATCCCTCTGTTCACAGTGGCTGTAGGTGCTACACCAGAGGGATCCACCCTAAAAGATGAGTAGTCTGAGGTTTACTAAATGGCCACAGCAGAGTCACCCACCTGCAGGTGAGGCAACTTGCTTCTTTTTGTGGCTGGAAGAAGGACTGACCATGGAACTGGTAGTTTGTTTGAAACAAGCTGAAACTGGTCTCTCTTTCTCAGGGTAAACAAGCAGCAAAAGCCAGTAAAAATTTTAAGTCTTTGAAACACTCTTTTTCTCACACAAAACACAGGCAAAGCACTGTAAAACACTTCATCAGACCTAAAAAGAAAAATAAACAGTTTGCCCACAGAAAGAGTCCATTTCATGTACTCCTAACTTAAAGAGAACTTTAAACAGAAAAGTAGAATAAAACAATGCATTTTATAATGTCGATGGTTATATACCCAGTAAAGGAACAGCAGAAGCCTGTTGAGCCTCAAAAGACCACAGAGGAGCATACTCTTTAAAAGCAGGAAAGCTCTGAAGGGCTTGGCACTCAAACCTATATTTTAGTCAGCTCAGCGTGAGCTGACAAATAGTTTGGGAACAGTGAAGGTGCCCTGAAGCCTTTAAAGCATGCCGGCTGTTAGATCCCATGGAGGATATAACCCATATAGCTAAGGCTACTGTAGCAGTGATAAATATGCTAAATATATTGCAGTATTTTAAATGAAATGGTAAGCCATAGAACCATGGTTTTGAAATTTGGTGGCCAATATTTTTTAGATCTGAACCAGCTGCCTTTAACTATAATGCCTGGAGCTGTGCCAAATTTCTGCCCATCTTTCAGAATAAGTCTTTACTCACTGTGAGTTTAATAAAGGTACATTATTTTGTAGTTGTAGCATAGGCAGTGGAGGTAGTCAGAGTGATTCAACAAGGTCTGGACAAGACTTTTACACCTGAAACTGTCTGAAACAGCAGTGCTGACAAACTGAACCAAACTGTAGCTGAAGAGTGCAAACTGAATACTCCTATTTCTTTAGCTCTGAAGACTGAATTGTTCTTTAATGAAATTAATTTTGTTATATGTATATGTACTTTATTTGGAATAGTGATTTTTCTATATATATTTATTTATCTATTCACATATTTAATGAATTTTGTATGTGTTGAAGGGTTATATTATAAAAGTATAATTGGTTCATAATATAATTGGTTTAAAATGATTAAATATATTATATAAGTAAATGTCATTTTTCTATATCTTATATACAGAGATCACTTTAAATTTTGAAGAATAATTGAATTTAATTGTCAATTAATCAATTAGTTAAGAAGTATAAAAGGAGTTCACTTTGAAACCTGTAATGTGATCCTTTGAAGGCGAATAGCCGAGGTACCAGATCGTTGATGGAATAAAGAACATTGGTGGAACCTGACTGTTGGTGTGTTTGGGCAGTATTGCTTGCTATCGTTTGTTCTGTATTCGCATTTGGATTTATCAGTCTTTCCTATCTGTTCTACTATCTGGACATTTACTTATTTGAACCATGTCGCTTCGGAGTACGAGCTCTGAACAGAGCAGCCCAGCTGATTTGTTTTTGTTTTCTAATTTTCTTACTGAACGCGACAAAAGATATTCCCATCTGGATCCATGGAATATTGGAGGTAATAGCGCTGTTGATGAGCGCTTCACAGAATTGACTAAATTAATGTCCAAAGAAATAGCATTGTACTTTGACACCCGTTTGCTTGAAAAATATATTAGCCTTAATATTACTCCACGGGGTTTGCGGATAGAGAAATTGCCAGCTGCCCCGTTTACTGATGAAGAGACAGATTTATTTAATGAATGGAAACAGGTGTCTTTGTCCTGTACTATTGGTTGGCTCAACATTTTGGTTAAGCGCAACCAACGTAATCATGAGAAAATTAAACATGAAATTACGGTTTTGCAGGAGAGCTTGGCAACCGAACTGAACTATGGTACCCAAATGTTGACTATTAATGAAAAAATAAACAAATTGGAAACAGATATTGTGCAGCGGAAGCGTAATAAACTAGTTCGTGATTTAAGAGACTACAAAACTGGTGTTCTGTTTAACTGGCAACGTGAACCTATGCGTAAGACACGTAATAGGTCTAGGGGCAGAGCTTGGAATAGTAGCTCTAAATGAAGAGGATTATCAGCATCGTCGGCTTCTTCTGTGGAGGGTAGTACTGGCAAAAATGTTTCTTTTGCTGAAGCTACTATGGCTAACAGAACCTCTAATCGGGAGGTCATCACAGGGTCTGATGACTGTAGCAGCGGGAATATGAATTTTCAAACCAACGACCCGAACAGGGGAAGAAACAGGAGAAACGGAAGAAAGGGGAGAAACAAACTTAAATGAAGGTTCGCTTTCAGTGACTCTTAATGAACTTCCTTTATATTGTGTAAATTTGTCGAAATTAACACTTAACTCTGATATGTTAAGTGTTTTGTATAAGGGAAGTAAGTTTGTGCCTACATTTTTTCCGTCGCTAGCTGATATCTATTTTGAAATTAAAAGCTTTATTAGAAAGCTTTTACTTAGAGTTTATTTTTTCAAAATAGATAAATCTAACACTTGTATTCAAACTATTGATGAGGGTACCAGTGATTCTGAAATAGATGAAGAGTTACTCAATTTGTCCATTTATAATTATGAGTTTGAACAGGATATATTTGATGTTAGTAATGATTTATTTAATGTTGAAAATGCTGATAATGATGAATTTCTAACTGGTTATGGTAGACTAATGTTACCAGAACTAAAAAAAGTTAACACTTTTATGCCCCATATTTCTGTACCTGCTGTTTCCACATTTCAAAAAATTCTTTTAAGGGAAATTGAAATTTTGTTTAATGAATTTTGTAAAAAGAAGAAATGTTTTAATTTAAGCATTGATGAGTGGCAGGCTCTGAAAGTTTTGAAAAAATCTAAAAATGAGTATATTTTTAAGCCTGCTGACAAAGGTGGAAATTGGGTTATAATGGACAGAAATAAGTATTACAATATGGTAAATGGATTGTTATTGAACTCTGAAGAGTATACGAAATTGGACAGTGACCCTATTTTGTCATTTAATAGTGAACTGTTATTCTTATTGGAAAAAGGTGAGCACCTGGGTTTTTTTACGCACACCGATGCTAAGAAGTTATATATCCAAAAACCTAGAACACCTATTATATATGCACTACCTAAAATTCATAAAAATTTGGAAGAACCTCCAGGCAGACCCATAATTTCGGGAATTGGTTCTTTTTTGGAAAGTGTTAATTTGTTTTTGGATTCTCAGTTAAAGACGTATTTACACAAGGTAACAGCTCATATTAGGAATACACAGGATTTAATCAATAATATTTTGAATTTGAACTGGAATTATGACTATTATTGGGTCACTGTCGACGTTAAGTCCTTATACACCAATATTAGTACCAAGTGGGGCTTGGAATCTATACTAAATATGATGGGTGAGGGACCAAGAACAAATTATATTATTACTCTAAGGAGTTCTGCTTAACTCACAGTTATTTTTTGTTTAGCAATGTATACTACTTGCAGGTTAAGGGTACTGCAATGGGTGCAGCATATGCACCATCATATGCTATCATCTATATGGACTACTTTGAGAAAAAATTCATTTATTCGACAGATTTTTTTTAAGAACAAAGTAGTTCTATACAAGCGTTTTATAGATTATCTTATTTTCATCTGTAAAGGGGACATATCTGACTTTCTGGATTTCTTTGAAGTTCTCAATAATAATGAACATAATTTACAATTCTCGTATGAGATTAATAGGAAGGAGATCAACTTCTTAGATTTGACTTTATTTGAGAAAGATAGAAAAATTGAATTTAGGCCATTTAGGAAGGAGACTTCAGTTAACATGTTCCTATATGCTACAAGTATGCACCCCTTGCATCTTATAAATACCCTACCGTATGGGGAATTTAAAAGAATTTGGGCTCATACCAGTATTAAAGAAGATATAGACGAAGAACTACATATAGTATTTATGAGACTATTAGAAAGGGGTTATGAATATAATCAATTATTGAAATGTATGGATAAAGTGAAAAATAATATAAGATTAAAAAGTAATAGGGATAATGTTATAACTTATCACAATAAGAGGGAAATTGGTGCAAAGAGAAATGCTGAACAAATATTCTTTATAACCAAATTCTCTCCCTTTTCTGATATATTAGTCTCAGTAGTTAGAAAATTTTGGTATATAATTTGTGAAGATGATAATATTGGTGAGCTATTCCCCACTTATGTTAATTTCTCTTTTAAAAGGGGAAAAAACTTGAGAGAAATTTTAAATAACAATCTATTACAGCATATTGAACCTACAACAACTAGGGTGGGCACTTTTGCATGTGGTTCATGTAGCATATGTAATAGGGTGAGTAATTTTGAAGTCATTAATAATACATCTTATATTCCGAAATATTTCTTCAATTGCAAGTCTACCAGTGTAGTATATATATTAGGTTGCTCATGTAAGGACATCTGGTACATAGGACAAACTAAAAGAATGATAAAAATTAGAATTTTAGAACATCTAAAGGACATAAGAAATCTAAATTCTACTAGTCCGGTTGCTAAGCATTTCATGGATACTCATGATGGTTGTAGTGATAGTTTGAGATATTGTGTTTTGGGGAAACCTTTTGTCTGCAAGGGAGATGATATAGTGGGTAAACTGCTAGAATTGGAAACAAGAATGATACTTAAATACAAAACACAGAAACCTTTTGGTTTAAATCAGGAGCTGGGCTTGTAAAATGTACATAGATTTAATTTTGCAGATATACATTTTTTATGATTTTGTTATAATTTAGTGGATGATATAAAAATAGTATGAGGACAGTAAATTATTCACATTTATTAATATGAATTTAACTGTAATAATAATTGTATATAATGAAATTAATTTTGTTATATGTATATGTACTTTATTTTTGGAATAGTGATTTTTCTATATATATTTATTTATCTATTCACATATTTAATGAATTTTGTATGTGTTGAAGGGTTATATTATAAAAGTATAATTGGTTCATAATATAATTGGTTTAAAATGATTAAATATATTATATAAGTAAATGTCATTTTTCTATATCTTATATACAGAGATCACTTTAAATTTTGAAGAATAATTGAATTTAATTGTCAATTAATCAATTAGTTAAGAAGTATAAAAGAAGTTCACTTTGAAACCTGTAATGTGATCCTTTGAAGGCGAATAGCCGAGGTACCAGATCGTTGATGGAATAAAGAACGTTGGTGGAACCTGACTGTTGGTGTGTTTTGGGCTGAATTGTTCTTTTCCTCTGAATAGCAGAACTAAGACAAACAGTACTGTTTTCTACAGTTTCTGGACTTCTGAAGTGCATTCTGAATATCTGAACTGCTGGACAAATCTTCTGAATATCTGAACTAACTTCTGTCTTGAAAGTCTCTGTAACACTAAAACCCTGTAAATTTCCTACAGGTTCTACATACCACCTTAACATTGGTTCCCAAGCCTTATGCCATCTAAATAAGATATTATTACAGGTGCCTTTCTCTGATCTGTTTTTTTACCAAATGTTCCACACACTCTCTTTGCACATCACGTCCTTATCATTGTTTTGGCCTGAGGTAAGTTGTATCCTTCACTGAAACGGTCCTTCCTGTTGAAACTGCACTTACTGAAAGTGGATGTAAAATACAAAATGCAAAATGAAGACAGAGGCCTGCTTTAATATGCTGCATTTGTAGGCCTATGCAAAGGGAATACTCTTTCTCATGAGTTGCAGTTGACTCCTAAAGTGACCTCAAAGACAGCTACCATTAGCTACAGAGTTTACCAGGTGAAAGGGAGAAACGGAAGTACATTATTAGGTCTTTTTTTCCATATCACACAATCATACCAATGGACAATTTAGAGTCACCAATACACCTGCTGCATGTCTTTGGATTGTGGAAGGAAACCAGATCACCCAGAGGAAACCCACATGAACATAAGTATGTGTAGATTCCTCACAAAAGGTACCCCAACCATGAAATTAATCAGAAAACCTCTTGCTGTAGGGCAGCCATGCAGCTTGTTACACCCCTGTGCTGGTCATTGCCTATCTGCCTTAAACATTTTATACCCTGCTTGTCTATGAAATGTTTGCCAAACACAATGCACTAGCAAAATAAGAAAAAAAAATCATCCCACTCGCTGACTAGAAAGCATGAAAAGAAATTCCAGATGTCAGTATCAAATAGGTAGGCATGAGCTTTTTATAAACATTTACAATTATACACAGGCTAACCACACTTCTATACATAAATTAGAAATATTTCAATCAATCTTAAATGTATATTTTCACATAGCAGCTGTGATGATGTATTGATCAGTGTCAAACTTTATTAAGCAGAACTATTACTGATATACAGTGGTAGGAAGGGGTAAAACCATATCAAGCCAAAAATATATTGTTCACCTTATGTGACATAACATTTTGAATATACTAAAGGATTATTGTCTCAAAACTACAGCAGTAAAAGTATTTAGTCATTCTGCTAGATCCCTCACTACCCTTCAGATTCCACACTGTAGATAATGTGCTGTTTGTGATACATAGTTTCAAACTCCTTAGCACTTGAAACCAAGAATGCCCTTGCCAAACATGTGCTGGTACAAAAACTAGAACACATTTTTCTTTTCCCTTCATTTTCCCACAAACACAAATTATTTACAATATCAGTGAAGTGGAAGGATGGCTGTAGCTCTTACTTGGGACTTGAACCAAAACCTCCAGTATTCCATGCAGGAGACACTGCCAGTGGACCAGTAAGAGTCTCTGGACAGATGGGTTTTGAGTTTTCCCTGAGAGCTTTATCCTTTCAGGTAGAAATCCCCCAGCAAGGTGTTACAGGGTCAAATTACAAACACACTCACAAATGTAGAGAAAGCCCTCTGTTAGGCACTGCTAATATTACTGAAGTGAAAGGTAATACTAGCTGTCATTCGGATATGAACCCAAGATCTCTAGCATACTGCACTGGTGTCACTACTTCTGAAAAAGCAAGAGCTCTAGAAAGGTAGGTGTTGAGTTCTACATTCGACAGCAAACTCTGAAGAAGGTGTGTTAGTTTATATAATTGGTTGAACCCAGAAGATACCATTACCAGCTATTACAAACCCCACACTAACTACCCATAATGGATAAAGCAAGCCATCTACTGGCTATATCAGTAATTAAAAATATTATTTTACTATAGTATGCATCCTTATTGTCTAAACTAATGGCTGGAATGACAGATAACCAATCAGAGGAAGCACTGACAATTTAACTCCCTTTCAGTGCAGCACTTGAAGAAAAGGCCTTTACAAGAACTGGCCAGACTGCTGGAGCCAACTGCCAGAAGAAATCAAAACTCAAAAATGTGTCCAGGAACTTTAAACAAAAGTAAAATAGCATATTTTTACTGAAGTCAAATGTAAATGCTTCAGAGATATCGTCTTAACAGAAATCATGAAGTCGCATGCAAATAAGACAGAATAAAAGCAAAATAAAAGCAGAAACCTGGGGAGTTGGGGGTCGGCATAATATTTAAGTTGTTTAGCTCACAGACACAAGATACAGGATCTGATTCTGAACTTTAAAAGAAAATTGTCCAGGGCTTAAAATAGCCTGCAAAAGTAGCTAGCTTAGTACTTAGACATGCATGTATGAACTCCACATTAGAAAATATGTAAACACAGAAGTGTTTTCTATTATACTTTTAACAATACTAATATGTCATTGGGATCATGGGAATTGAAAATTATAACAAAAAGAACATAAAGTCACAAAATATTTTATTGTAAATAATTTTGTTCTTACTTTGTTGTAGATAAGATGCGGAATAACCATTTTCACTTATCTGGCTGTCAAATAGTTCTTCTTCATGTAAATCAGAACACGCTTCTGCTTTTTCTTAAAATGTTACATGCCTGTCTGTCACACATATCTGCTTCTGTAATGTTAGATGCCTGTCTGTCACACATACCTACTTCTATAATTAGAACTCAATAAATGCTTCCTCTGTTTCTTCAGTCAAGAATTCTTGCATGCCAGACAGTTTAACAGAACGGCCTTATTCAGAAGGGTACCAATAAATTTACCCTTGTGGTAAGCGGAATGGTACTCATTGAGTAAAGTGGCAAATTCATGCTCTTAAGTCTCTGGTTTGCCTAGGCTACATTTGGTTACTCAGGTTTCCTGCCTGGTAAAAGCCTATGAGTTTATGAACCAAATATACAGTGTTACTGTTAAGTTACTTAGATCTGAGCTTAGTTGTAGCTACTAGTCCACCTATTCTGCCAACAAATAAGTAAGTAAATCAATTAAAAAAAAAAAAAAAAAAAATATATATATATATATATATATATATATATATATATATATATATATATATATATATATACTTGATACTTGCTACATACATTTATTTCATTGCTCCACATCCTTAACTGCTATTTCTGAGGTTGAAGTGCCCCACTTCACAATAACAAGGTAGACTGGATTGTTACATGTCATTTGTTTGTTTGTTGGTTGGCTGGTTGATAGGTCATTAGATCAGGTGCAATGGTGTTACAGGTGTTTTCATTTTTTTCTCACTCCCTCTGAATTGTAATTAATGGTGATGTATATTAATTTTAAAATGAAAATATACTTTAACACCAAAACAATTTATTTTTGTTTTGTAAAAAAACGATGTACATGTCTATGGTTCTTTTCCTTTTAAATGAGAATCAGGTACTGGATAACTGATTTATTTTTTATTTCTTACTAACAAACTGGTGTTGAAAGTTATAATCAAACATTTATTTGTAGAATTTGTTTTCTGATGAACAAATAAAATCAGAGCATTATTAATCATATTGTCACATCTCTGCAAAGGCTTCTGATCAGTCTTAGCTAAGAAATATCTATCCAATGTTATACGTTAAAGGGGACCCTTTGTAATTTGAAAGGGAAACTGGATGAAGAGCACATTCCTGACTCCTCTTCATCAACTCTGTCAATAAACAAAAGTTGATTGAGTATCGGGGATAAACTGTGAGATGACTAATGAGCTAAAACCAACTCTGATGTCATAATATCGCAAGAAGGGTACTCTGTATGCACATGAATGTGTGTGTGTGTGTGTGTGTGTGTGTGTGTGTGTGTGTGTGTGTGTGTGTGTGTGTGTGTGTGTGTGTGTGTGTGTGTGTGTGTGAGTTCAACAAAGAGGATGCTGTGCATCATTAATTCATCATGAGACAACTATATTTTGACATACGTCATGTTTCCTAATTTAAAAGCCTTTTGCCATGAGTCACATCAATTCAAAAAACACTCCTACTACACTGTAAACATACCTCTCAACTGTCCAGATTGTTTCAGAATGCGCAGATTTTTGCCTCATATTTTTGGTCTGTTCCTCATAAAATATGTGGTTTTCTGGGAAATCGTTGGAGTGATCTGAGGACTGAAATCACTAAATAATAGTATATATTTAAGTTTCAGACTTCATGTCCTTCTGAAAAATGCATGCTAAAACAAATCCTATTGTTCTAACAACTTTTTATGCTTAGAACAGCGACATTTAAAATATGTCTCTATTTTTGGGCCTTTGTCCCTCCATTATGTCAGGCTTTGTCCATATTTTTTGCACTAAGAGGTATGACTGTAAAGTGTTATATGCACTCCTAAATGCAGGAAAACACAGACAGGTGGGAACTTGTACTTTTATATTACACTAACAGAACACTAAGAAATGTTGTCAAATGAATGGTTCCTCCTGTTAAAACATATTACAGAGTTTAATCTTAGATAATGACCCTCTGGACAGTATAGCCTATCTATTTCCCTTATTACTAGATACGTGTCAAAGTTTACTTAGTCAAGGCCTTTGTAAAATTATTTTGAGTACCCCAACTTCTCTGTCTTCCTTGTGGTACTTCAAATTATCAGCTATATTTTCAGTGAAAAAAATCCTTACAGATTTGCTGTTCCAATCCACACTGTTTTTTTTTATTTTTTTCATGACAACACTCTGTTGATTCTGGCTTACTATGACTTACCCGAACTGCCGTCCATTGGACGAAATCACAATTTTCATGGGACAGGAAATTGAACCAAAAGTGGTCGATAGAGGTTAGTCGAATTGCATGGTACACTCGACCTTTTCAGGAGCAACTTACTGAGACTGTGGAGGGAGGTTGCGCTTTAGTGAGGAACAGGGAAGTATACCATTTCCTCACTGTAGTGCGATCTCAGAGTTGGTATATTGAATGTGCAGGGGGTGTGGTGGGCGCATGGGGGCATAGCCCCCCTGAAAAATAACAGAAGTGAACTTACTGCCATGGCTGGAAGAGAAGAATGTACAACAGGCAAATGCTTCCCCTGCACGTCAGGAACTGCACGGCTCCAACTGAATACCTCCAACAACAAAAAATGAGCCAGCATCAAACAGATGAATAGTGTCCAAAGGAGCAGTTTAATAGAGACTACCCCAACAGCAAAAAGGCATCCCAAAACATACCGGTTTCGGCAATGGTTAGAAACCCAGCCTTCTTCAGTGTACAAAAAGGAGCCCAAAACAAAAGTGCTGTATTTAAACACATAGGACCATGCTGATTGGTTACAAGATAACAATCATATGCTGATCATCAAACAGCATAAAATGGCAAAAATTATTTATGTAATCAAAAATGCATTCAATCACAGGGCTAGAGTGCATACATATATTAATAAATTATTAAAGTCAATATTGTAATGACAAATGAAAAAAATAAAAAATAAAAAATAAAAAATAAAAATGTAAATGATCTGATGAACTGAATGTAAAACAACATTTATACATAAGCTAAATAGGTACATAGACAAAATTCATGTTACATCAGAATGCATACTTCAAATATTGGAATTAATAAATCCAATGTAAATCCTTATAAGGTCTAAGTATAGTAGTACCATATGTTCCTCAAAGCCTGTATAATATGTTGAATTTATAGACAATCATTTAATCCAGGATTAAATAATGCTCCTAATTTAGTAATCCATTTCTTTTCCTTGAGGTTCAATTTGTTGTGCCAACCACTCTTGGTGGTCCTGTCACCAATGATTTTATCAATAACAGTGAAATGAAACTTGGCAGTATTATGTATTAATGTATGTTTGTATAGTGCATTAGTGATTTTATGGCATCTAATGTCACTAAGGTGCTCCGAAATACGTAATTTGACTGGTCTTGATGTTTGTCCAACATAAAATGAATGGCAGGTACAACATGCCAAATAGACAGCCCAGTCTGTGTTACAGTTTGCAAAAAATCTAATATCAAAGACTGTATTAGTATTCCTACTAGTGAATTCCTTAGTTTTTAACATGTGTTTACAGTTAACACAATGGCCACATGGAAAGGAACCAATAAGTCTATCTCCCAAGATTGTAGTTTGATATACTTGTGGTAACGTTGACTCAAAGTGGTGTTTGTAATGATTAAAATGACAAGCCAAATTCTTTCCCTTACGGAAAGAAAAAAGGCACTTATCAGGAACAATATTTTTGATTCTGACATCAGCCTCCAAAATGTTCCAGTTGTCCCTAACAATCTTAATAAAGTTGTTGGTATTCCTACCAAATGTTGTAGTGAGTCTGAGTTTATTTGTCTTATTATGTTTCTTTTTTTGTCTTATTATGTTTCTTTTTATATGTTAGTAAATTGGGTCTGTGTAGACCCATAGCATGATTCTGAGCCATGGTCACATATCCTGAACAATAGCCACGCTCAATGAATCTATTATGCAAATCCTGAGCCTGATTGACATAAGTAGTATTATCAGAACAGTTCCGCCTAATCCTAATAAATTGTGATTTAGGGATGTTCTTTGCAATGTGTTTTGGATGAAAGCTGGATGCGTGGAGAATTGTATTATATTGGGGGAATTTTCTATGGGTTTCAGTTGTTAAGGTATTGTCATTATTCCTAGTCACCAAACATTTATTTAAAAATAACACATTTAAAAATCACATTCTTTTTATTTAGATAGGAAATACCATGTATTTTATTGTGGTTACATTTTTATTGTGTCTGTATACCTTTAAATGTTCTTAACCTCTTGATCATGTGATTTTTAAATGTTTGATATAAGTACAGGTGTGTGAGTGTCTCTTGATATACACCCGAAGAAGCATTTGGTGAAAGCGCTTATGTTTGTGTGAATAAATCAGCTGAAGAATCTGGAGTCTTGCCCCTGTTTACTCTTTTTATTGGACTGGTTCTGTTTTTATACAGAGGTACCTGGTTACTGTTGGACTTTTTGGTTTGTAACAAAAAAAGGTACTTATGTGTATCGCAACCACATTTCTGAACTTTCAGAAATAGAAGCGTTTATGTGAAAATGTGTTTCTCAGCCTTCAAAGGGGTGTGTTAAGCAACTAATTAGTAGTGGGTGACTTTGAGATTGAGGCTGGAAGAGGAACAAGGGTCAAATTTTTGGCTCCTCTGGGGCGTGTTTCACTTGTTCCACGACCTACACAGTGCTGCATTGCATCTCAGTTCCTGCATTCCTGAGCAGAACCCCTCAGCAAAGGCAAGTAAGTCAGGGACATACCTTCTAACACCCCCAAAAAAAAACATTACAGTAAGACTCTGCTGTAATTATTTAGTATGTTTACAATAGTAATACCGAACTCTGGCCTCTTCTCCTCGTTGCACTGTTGTCAAAATCTGTTATCTTCCGGTGTACACCACCTGCTAATTTTCAGTTTTCTTACTCTTACAGAATACAACCATTACCTTAAATTACATATGAAATAGCAGCATTGTAAATGAAACTCAGTTATCTAGCAAAAGTATGTCATACGTAAGTACATGACCTGGAAAACTACAGTACCGCCAAAAACATCAGTACCCCCAACTTTCCCTATTTAAAAACGAGAATGGAATCAGTTGTCAACATCATCCACCTTCATGGTGTGAAATCATTAAGAATGCAACGGTTCATTAAGCATTGATTAAAAACCTTGGTTACAAATAAAAAGTGTACCCGATGCAAACTTTCCATTTCTGTGTTTTCCTTCTGTGAACGACTTCTACTCTGTAAAATGATTCCAACAGACAGTATGAGACCAGCCATTATTTTAACTCAAGCCTGAGTTTGTAAAGCAAGCAAAACAGGTACAGGATTTCTTAAACTGTTCCTGTCCCTGAAAGTAATGTAAACATGGACTAAGATCAGAAGTTTGAAGGGTTTCAGGCACTCGTTTGTCTGCAGATATGCGCTTTTCGCAACCGCGGAAATGTGGTGGCGATAATATGTAAGTACCAAAAAAAAAATGCACAGTGAAAATATGTGCAACCAAAATTTATTTTTAAAATGATAACCATGTGCATATCCTTGTTTTCCCGCTTTTTGCTGATCTCTGGGCTTTGTCTTAGTTCTTGTGCTATCCATATCCTTATTTGGATAAGGACCAGTGGGAGTGGGGAGCACTGAGCAAACTATTTGTCCCTAGAGGAGTGGTTCCAGCCCAGCAACTTGTAGTTTATTGGCCATTTTGGGTCAATTCCTGGCTCTTTTCAACCCCCTGCTATAAAGCCCGTTTTTGCGCGCTTTAGCGCACTTTTGCGCAAATTAGCGCAAAGTTGCTCATAGAGCAGCATCGGGCAGTGCCGGTTAATCAAGTTTAAACTATTTCTGGCTCCGTAAAGTCTGCTCTTCAATTTTTCCCTTAGAACTGCTCTACTTGCAATCTAAACAGCCTATACTCTATCTGAAAACCTCAGCACTTGCTCCTAAAGCATTTTTTTATACAGGTAAAGCACTCTTAAACAAAAGAAAGTACTTCATTCACCTAAATTCCCTTGAGTACTTATTTCCCTATAGGTCCTTTCTGACTCAGTTACACAGCAATCTTTTTCACTATTCTAGCATGTCGAAGGGTCAGTTGCTGGCATCCTCTCCTGTTCAGCTGGTGAATTTGGGAATCTTGAGGCAATGTTACAATTGCCTCATGTACACAGACAACCCTCTCCTCCTCCCAACAAATACAAATATATGCGAGAGATGCAGCTATATAGCCAAACTGGAGGTTGAGCTCTCTCAATTCAGTACTGGCAAGACCAGTCAGGAGGAGAAGGTAACCACACACACTACAAACCCAGTCTCAGATAGAACTATCACAACTGCAAACCAAACACATAAACACACAAAAACATACTCGGAGGCACTGATAAAAAATCTACCAAAACAACAGAGGCCTCCAAAGCAGACACCCAAGCAACTGCCACCTCAAGACATAGCACATGCAACACATAGTTCACAAAGTCAGTGTGCTAAACAGTCACAGCCCTTAAGGCCAAACAACATGCCAGACACACTTGTAATAGATGACTCCATAGTCAGACACACTGACGTCCCACTCACCAGACTGAACAAGGAAAAGGTCACAGTAAGCTGCCTGTCGGGAGCTAGAATCCACCACATAACACAAGCACTCAGGTCACTCCACAGCAAGTACAAATATGACTCAGTCATTGTACATGCCGGTGTGAACGACCTGAGACATACCTCCCTGGACTACATGAAAAGAGACATAGAGGAGCTCTCTGATTATGTAGCCCAGGCCGGTATGACCCTGACCCTGAGCAGCATCTTACCCTCACCAAGAATGATGCCACAGTACAAAGACAAAATGATCAGTTTTAACAATTGGCTTAATTACTGGTGTCATTCTAAGGGGATCCAATGTCTGTCTGCTTGGGATGACATGCTCGACAAGCCAAGCTGCTTCGCAAGGGATGGCTTGCACCTGTCACCCCTGGGCTTCCGGATATTGGCCAAGGCTCTTGCCACCCCATAGTGCCTTTTTTAGGCAAGGCTCAAATGACAAATCTACCTCCCTAGAAAACACAAGTGGAAAAAAAACTAAGGGTAATGCTGCTCAATGCCAGAAGTCTAAACCTCAAGATGCATGCCCTCGAAGCCCTCCTCAGTATGGAGAACATTGATGTCTGTGCAGTGACTGAAACCTGGTTCAAGGCTCCTGAGAGCACCCCAGCACTATCAGGTTTTACCTCATATCATGCTTTCCGGCCCCAAAACTTGGACCGAACCACAAAAGGAGGGGGGGGAGTATCCATATTCATCAAAGATACCCACACCTCCAGGTTAGTGGCAATGCACGAAGCATCGGAGACCATCCAGGTGCAACTAACCATAGGCAAAACTGCCTTACAGTTTGTAGCATGCTACAGACCACCCTCTCAAACTCAGGAACCCCACACAGCCTTCCTGAAGACACTGGAGAGTATGAATGTCTCTCCAAATACCATCATATTGGGAGACTTCAACTACCCAAACATAGACTGGGAACATTACTCAAGCCCCAACACCCTAGCCCAAAGGTTCCTAAAATTCATAAACTCAAATGCGATGGAACAACTAGTCACCATTCCCACAAGAGGAGACAATATACTAGACCTGATCATCACAAACATGGGGACAAAATGCTCCACACCGGAAGTATATCCCTCATTGGTAAGATCAGATCATAAATTAATCTCACTGGAAATCCACATCCCGCCCCCACCCCCTACACAAAAGACCACAGTGAAGAACTTCTCAAAAGCCAACTTCACACTTCTTAAGACTGAAGTGGTATCCTTCAAGGCCCCTGGGCCAGTGGAAACCACAACCCACACTGCTGAATCCTTTACAAATGCCTTCTACGGGCACCTTCAAGAATGCATGGATCATAAATACAGCTATATTTAAAGGTACACCTAAAGGAGGAGATGTAACATTACTTATCTTGTTATTTGTTATTTTGATCATAAGATTCTTAAGTTTTAAAAATGCCAAATGACATCTTTAAAAGGAATTTCTTTAAACATTAATGGATTGAATAATCCATGTAAAAGGGCAAGCCTAATAAGATACATTAATTTACATAAGGCCAACTTAGTCTTCCTACAAGAACCCCATCTCTTGAAAAAAGATATTGATAAACTAGCCACAAACACATATACAGTATTGGTTAGTTCAGAGCACACTCAGAAAAAAAGAGGAGTGGCTATTTTATGGAATAAAAGTATGCCCATTCCTAAAACCATTAAGTCTTATCAGGATGACAGAGGAATGTTTTGTATGGTTACAATACAAATTAATGGGAAGACTTACACTTTAATTAATGTATATTGGATACCTGGAATTGGTATTAATACAGTGAAACATCATCTTGATAAGATCATATCATTCTCTCTAGGAGATATTATTTTAGCTGGTGACTTTAATTGTATACTACATGAAAGTGATACTACCACTATAGGAAAGATAAGAATTACATCTAATGCAAAACATTTAAAGGATTTTGCTAATTCTTATCATTTGAATGATATTAATAATCAGATAGATTCAAAATCATTACCATACACCTTTTTTTCTAACAGATACAAAACTTATTCAAAAATAGATAGGGTCTTTATTTCTAACCAGATGGTAACAGATTTAATTAATTCCAAAATCATTTCATGTCCTATATCTGATCATAATTCAATTGTTTTGAATTCATGATAAAAAATACTCATAATGTTCAGATCAAAAGGATACCAGCATACTTAACTCAACTAAAAGACTATAAAGAATATATACTTTCAGAAGTAAAACATTTTGTAGACATAAATAACACTCCTGAAGTCTCCATTGTTTATGTTTGGGATGCCTTAAAATCATATCTATATGGACAAAGTATCAGATGGTATAATAATAAAAGGAAATATTGGGATAAGGAATTGTTAGATATTCAAAGTAAATTAGACTCTTATAAACATAATAATAAAGAAAATATTATGGACAAGAAAGTTATTGAAGAAATAAACAAACTAAATGAGAAATACAAAGAAATTTTAACTCATAAAGTTAAAATAACTTTAGAGAATACAAGTTTTTGTCTTATTCAATAAGCCCCAAATACTTGCATAGACTTAAAAATAAAACAAAAGGTTGAATAAACAAAACCATATCAAAGAAATCTTTTCTCTAAGGAAAAAGAAGAATGTTTCTAGTATACCAGAAATGCTAGATGAATTTAGAAATCACTTTCACAAAATTAACCATAATAATATTAACATGGAACCTAAAGATAAAATAAAGGAGTTTATAACCACAAATATGAATAAAAAGCTTAATAAACAACAGATTAAACTATTGGACAAGAGTATTTCATATACAGAAGTTATTACACAAATAAAAAAGCTTAAATCAAACAAAGCACCGGGTAATGATGGTATTATACCAGAGATATATAAAATCCTTTCTAAAAATACATATTCATTAATACATAAGGTTTTTATTTTGGCCCAAACTGAGTTAATACCCCCCCCCCATCTTGGCAATATACATTTATTTCGCCAATTTTAAAACCTAATAAAGATCCAACTAGATGTTCTTCATATCGGCCCATCTCATTACTTAATGTTGATTATAAAATGTTTATGAATATCTTTGCTGATAGATTGAAGACAATCATTCCCGGCATTATAGATATAGATCAGACAGGCTTCATTGTAAATAGAAATACTTTTGATAATATAAGAAGAACTTTAACATTAATAGATTTTGCAAATAGGAAAAAGAAAGATTTAACACTTATTAGTCTTGATATAAGTTCAGCATTTGATTCAGTAAGTTGGGACTATCTGTTTACCTTAATGAAGTGCACAAACTTCTCAGATGCATTTCTAAATCTAATTGAACATTTATACAAAGGAACGTGTGCTTATATTAAGGTAGGAACATATGTTTCACAAAAATTACCCATTCTTAAAGGTACAAAACAAGGATGTCCACTTTCTCCACTATTATTCACTTTAGTAATGGAGCCTTGGGCTAATTTGATCAGAAACAGTACTGACATAGAGGGTTTTGAAATAGATGAAAATACAACATCCAAAATTCAACTTTTTGCAGATGATGTTCCAATTACATCAGCAGGATCTAATTCTTCTATACAGTCTCTATTTGATAACATGATGAATTTTAAAAGTATTTCTGGTTTAATATTCAATGAAGAAAAAACTAAAATACTACCTATATATACACGAAAAATATTCTCATTAGTGATTTTACTAAATATGTACCCAATTCAGGTCAGATAACTTATTTAGGTATAATACTATCTAAAGATATTAAATCTATTATATATAATAATTATGATACCTGTTTTCTTAATATACAAAATCTTTTTAATACCTGGAATAATATGTTTTTTACTATGGAGGAGAGACTTACAATTATTAAAATGATAATATTCCCCAAGATTTTATACTTAATACAATCAATAATACTTCCACCTACAAAAATAATTATCAAGAAACTGAACACACTAATGTTAAATTTATTATGGGCACCTAATAGACCTAGGATTACATTAAAGAAACATACTAATAGCTGGTCTCAAGGGGGTATTTCTTTTCCAGACTTTAATTTATATACTATCTCTTCTATTGTAAAAGTTATTACTTTATTAATAGATCAGTCATATGTCACAAAATGGAAAGATTATTGGGAGCTAATTAGTATACACTTCATGAAAATCTCATTAACACATAAAAATATGATTGTAAATAACTCCATGTTATGGTTATTAAAGGAATTTTGTACTTCACCTGTTACACCTAAACATATGGTTTGTTACCCATTAAATATTATTATTAGTAATCATAACTTTATATTCATGCACCCTAAGTATAGGGAATGGAATTTTATTGTATTTCCTATAATGTATACTCAGGGTATGCTTTTGTCATCTACTTCTGAAGGAACTCATTTAGCTATAGATAATGATCTAAAGTACTGGTATCAGTTGATATCTGATAATAAAGTTAAAAATCTAGATTTCTTAAAACAAGAATTTGATCTAAGAGAAACTTGCTGGTTAGAGGTTCAGACCTTTAGACAACATCTCATTAATAAAATAGATTTAATGTCTATAACTGTTAAAGAATCTATTCCAACACTGATTGATTACTTGATATTAAATTTACAACATAAAGTTTCTGATAAAGGTAAACTTTCATACATACATAAAGTTATCAGACAAGAAACTTTTTACAGTGTAGATTCATACTGGAATTATTTCACTTCTATTAATGGGGACCCACCAAATCAACAAGATAAACAATATATATTGGAATCTGCTTATAGAACTACGTCTTCCATTGTCTGGAGACTTTATACATGGAAATTTTTACATAGATCTTTTATACACCTTTGATGATGAATAAAATAAATAATAAAGATAATCTATGTAAGAGATGTAATGTAGAAATTAATGCTGACTGGGCTCATATGTTTTATGACTGTATAAAATTGAAAGAATACTGGAAGTCAATTAATGAATTTTGCAGGCTCTTTTACAGATAATTTCATTATTTCTAAATCTCTTATATTATTCAACACACCTGTACCTCAAAGTGTTAAAAGGTTAAGCTTCCCTTGTTATGGTCTATTCTAGCAGTGGCTAGGAAAATAATAACTAGAAATTGGATTTCAGATACACCTCCTTCGTTCAATGAATTTAAAAATGTTATGAATATAGTGTGCCATATGGAAATAAACACAATTAGGACTAGAACAAACAGAAAAACATCTTATTTTATTGTATGGGATAATTTACAAAATTTGTTAAAAAAAATTTAATTTCAATAGCATGGTATTTTAGTTTAATTAATTGATCTGATTGTAGTGGATGTCTTTGTAAATACTTTAGTTGTTTTGTTGAATATTATAATAATACCTATTTTTAATTACTTGTATAAAATTGTTATGATATTTCTCTTATATGTTAAAACAATAAACCTGTTTTGAAAAAAAAAAAAAAGAATGCATGGATCATGCAATCCCAAATAAAACCAAGACCCATTCCCCCAAAGGCAGGCACCCAGGCTGGTGGACCCCAGCCATAAACAAACTTTACAACAGAAGGAGGAAGCTACTACACGACAGAGCAAAATCCCTAAAAGGGAAGGCATCTCTGATCAGTACTAGCAAAAAACTACGATCACTCATAAAATCATCCAAGGCCAACTTTGAGAGAAAAATCGCAAAAGACACAAAAGACAATCACAAGGTCTTCTTTAGCTATGTTAGAAACCTGGGTGGAAACTCCAAGATATGCTCAGAGTTAGTCCAAAATGCCACAAAATACACTGAACCCACTGACATTGCCAACATTCTGGCAGACAGGTTCAGTGCAAATTTCTCCTCCCCCTCCCCCCCAAAAGAAGAAATAACTATCCCAGCAGAATGTAGCCTCCCTAACATCTCAGATGCCCAGGTGAGAGCCGCCCTCTCTAAAGCTAAAAACACAGCATCAATGGGACTGGACGGTGTCCTGGGCTGTGTGCTACATGGACTCCAAGAGGAACTAAGCCCACACATAAGGCTGCTGTTTAATCTTAGCCTTACTACAGGATACGTACCCAAAGAGTGGCATACGGCAACAGTGGTCCCACTTCACAAAGGCGGTGCTTCTACGGACCCTGGAAATTACCGCCCCATAAGCTTGATGAGCCTGGTCTGCAAAGCTATGGAGAGGATCATTATGGAACTCATAAACAAAGACATTGGGGACCTACAGACATTGGATCCTACCCAATTTGGCTTTGTCAAGGGCAGATCCTGCCTTTTGAACTTGGTTGACTTTTTTGAAACAGTCACTAAGGCCATTGATGAAGGTAAGGCAGTTCACGCAGCCTACCTTGACCTTGCAAAAGCCTTTGACACAATACCCCACTCGGGCATCATAGACAAACTCACCAGCTTAAATGTAAACCCATATGTCACGAGATGGGTTGCAAACTGGCTCAAGGACAGAACCCACAGGGTCAGAGTTGCTGGAGCTATGTCAGACTCTAAGCCAGTCACAAGTGGTGTCCCACAGGGCTCAGTCCTGGGACCCCTCTTGTTCGGCATTTATTTTTCCGAGGTACAGGCAAACATAGGAGGATTGTGGCTGACAAAGTTCGCAGATGACTGCAAACTGGGTGCCATAATTGATACTCCAGCGGACACAAACATCCTTCAGAGAGCCCTCATAGAAATGGATAATTGGTGCCAGAGCCATGGCCTTAAGCTGAATGCCAAAATATGTATAGTCATACCCTTTGGGAAAAACAAGGTACCCACAAATTACCACATAGGTGGTAATCCATTAAGTACGGAAGAGGTAATCAGGGACCTAGGGACCCAGGTTGACAGTAACCTCTCATTTGACACTCACATTGCCAAAGTGGTTAGGAAGACCTTCTATATTGCCCACCTTATCATGAAGGGTTTCACATCTAGATCAAGAGAGGTCATTGTGCCCCTGTACTCTTCTCTTATCAGGCCAATGATTGAGTACAATGCCCCATTTGGGATGTATCTTACCCGACACCTGCAGCAGTTGGAAAGACCCCAAAAGTTCCTCACCAAGAGGATAAAGGGTCTTAAACATATGTCATATGCTGCCCGACTGAAAAAACTCCAGCCCTATTCAGTCGGATACCGCCTACTCAGAGGTGACCTGTGCCTGACGTACAAGGCCATGTCCAATCCGGAATTAATGGACATGCTCCACCTCAGAAAATCCAAATCCATCAGAGCCACGAGAGCAAGAGACTTAAACCTCAACACAGAAATAAATAGGACGTGCTGGAGGGACAGATTCATAACCCAGAGGCTCCCTACACTCTGGAACAGAATCCCAATCCATGTTAGGCAGAGCCCCTCACTAACTCTATTCAAGAGAAATCTTGACGAGTGGATGGGAGATCGTAGGTTTACCCCGGGGGTCATCTCTGTGTCACTACTAGACAGAGGCATAATAAACTAAACCCTAAATGGGCATAGTATTCTCATCCTAAGGGGTGGTGAAAGCCACACACACTCTGGCTAGGGTTATAAATGCCCTAGGGCAGATAGCCTAGTACGAACCTATGAACCTATGAACCATTATTTATTTTCAAAATTATTAGGGGACAGAATGTGATCCACTGAGTTCAACAAACTTTATACCTCAGAAATCACCTTGTCAAACATGACTCAAATGACTAAGGAATGAAAAAAGAACACAACACTGTCAGGCACATGGAAGTAAGTCAAGTTACTGAATTATATGGACTCTGTCAAAATAAGATGCATGGACCAGAAAGACCAGATTCTGACATGTTGTAAGTTTTACATATGATTTTGTCAGAGATTAGCATCTTAATTTTTTCAGTTGATAATTAAAGAAATAAAGTCAGTCATAGTTTTAAGGATTATATACACACACACACACACACACACACACACACACACACACACATATATATATATATATATATATATATATATATATATATATACACACACACACAGACACATGCACACAGACACACACACACACACACACACACACACACACACACACACACACACACACACACACACACGCACGCACACACACACACATTATATGTAGATGTATGTTATTTATTTACTTATTTATTTGACATTTGTTGACTGGGTTTATCCATCTTGGCATATGCCCTTTTTCAGCAGAGGCCCGGGGAGAAAATCTCCAGTATTATGTATATATATATATATATATATATATATATATATATATATATAGGGTCTATATTAGATCACCGAATGCTTATAAAAGCGAACAGTGATTCATCGACCCTATGTAAGTGAAAGCTTACAATTTTGAAGTGTCATAACAGCGATTTTTCGCTGTTCTGACAAAAAAAAAAAATCACTGTACACATTACATTAAGTAGGGGGCTTCGCCCCATCCCCCCATGTGGGGGGGCTGCACCCCCACACCAACCTACTTAAACATACCGATTCTGAGATCGCACTACAGTTCCGAAATTGGCAAAACAATGAAGCGGCTAAGCGAATTCTTTCCCAGGGAAAGAATTCACTCAAAAGCTGCTTCAATATTTTGCCATTTCAGGCTTTTCAGTTCAAGCAAGACGCATTCAAAAGAATGCGTCTTCGGTCTTATAATAGGGAACTTATATATCTATGTATATATATATATATATATATATATATATATATATATATATATATATATATATGCACACACACACACACACACACACACACACACATATATATATATATATATATATATATATATATATATATATATACATACACGCACATATAGGCCATTACAACACTCTGACTATGTCTTATAAACAGAGGATTAAAGGTTGTTGATTGAAAAGTGAGTTGATTAAACTGTTCCTTTCATTATTCAGGGAACAGGTATTGCCTCTATTATAAATTAAAATAGAGTGGCACAAATTTAGCTAAAAACTGGAAATATTTACAGAATCCACACACAGTTCATATTTGTAACTCTGAGTAAAAGAACGATCATTAAAGAAGAGCATCTGCTTTCAAACAGGATACATGGTTGCAAGGTCAGACAGTATTTATTCAATTCATGAAAGAGTTTAAAATTTTAAAGTGTTTGTTCATCTTTTCTTTTGTGGAGAATTAATGTCTTGGCTAGCTGAGTGAATACATGTTCTCAAACAAGGTTCTTAGCCATTACCGAGTAAAATTCATCAGAATTTTCATAGGGTCAGCCCTTGTGGAGGAAAAAGAAACAGTCGTATTAACATAGCGATGAATCACATTCCAACATCACTGTGCTCCATTTTCAAGGCAGTAAATGTTCCGCTTTATTTATATATTGATTTTGGTTCTCATTTAATTAAGTTATTGACCACCAAGGTACCAGTTATGAACACTGCAGTGATAAGCATAAATGAATGAATGACAACGTGGTATTTTTTACTTTTTATTTCACATTTAGGTATGTGTGCATGCACACAGGAACATAGAACAAGACTAGTGAAGTGATCAGGGGACCACAAATTACCTCGTCAATACAATTTTCATTAGGCACACTTAAAAGTTCTTGCTACCCTATGCAATCACTTAATGGTGCTCAACGCCTGAACTGAGAATGCCTATACATGATAACCCTGGTATAAATTTGTATCTACCCATCTATTCTTCACGACTCACTTTAAAAGTAGCCAAAGCAGTATTTTCTTTGACCAGTAGTGATAACTTATTCCGCAGGTTTGCGATACATTGTGTTAAAAACCTGTCCCTCCAGTGAGTCATTCTTTTGTTGGATCTACTGGTGGTATTTGTAGGCCCACTAGTTTTATGAGAAAAAAAAGGAAGTCAAATAGGATTGAGTCTTCCATGGTGCAAAAAGTGAGATGCAGGTCACCTTGAAGCAGACAGTAGTCAGATGCAGGTCACCTTGAAGCAGACAGTAGTCAGATGCGGGTCACCTTGAAGCAGACAGTAGTCAGATTCGGGTCACCTTGAAGCAGACAGTAGTCAGGTGCAGGTCACCCTGAAGCAGACAGTAGTCAGATGCGGATCACCTTGAAGCAGACAGTAGTCAGATGTGGGTCACCTTGAAGCAGACAGTAGTCAGATGTGGGTCACCTTGAAGCAGACAGTAGTCAGATGCGGGTCACCCTGAAGCAGACAGTAGTCAGATGTGGGTCACCTTGAAGCAGACAGTAGTCAGAGGCAGGTCACCTTGAAGCAGACAGTAGTCAGATGCGGGTCACCTTGAAGCAGACAGTAGTCAGATGCGGGTCACCTTGAAGCAGACAGTAGTTAGATGCAGGTCACCTTCAAGCAGACAGTAGTCAGTCGCGGGTCACCCTGAAGCAGACAGTAGTCAGATGCGGATCACCTTGAAGCAGACAGTAGTCAGATGCAGGTCACCTTGAAGCAGACAGTAGTCAGATGCGGGTCACCTTGAAGCAGACAGTAGTCAGATGCAGGTCACCTTGAAGCAGACAGTAGTCAGATGTGCGTCACCTTGAAGCAGACAGTAGTCAGATGTGGGTCACCTTGAAGCAGACAGTAGTCAGGTGCAGGTCACCCTGAAGCAGACAGTAGTCAGATGCGGATCACCTTGAAGCAGACAGTAGTCAGATGCAGGTCACCTTGAAGCAGACAGTAGTCAGATGCGGATCACCTTGAAGCAGACAGTAGTCAGATGCAGGTCACCTTGAAGCAGACAGTAGTCAGATGTGGGTCACCTTGAAGCAGACAGTAGTCAGATGCAGGTCACCCTGAAGCAGACAGTAGTCAGATGTGGGTCACCTTGAAGCAGACAGTAGTCAGATGCGGGTCACCTTGAAGCAGACAGTAGTCAGATGTGGGTCACCTTGAAGCAGACAGTAGTCTACTGAGAATGAGGAAAGTTGTGCTAATCTATCAGACAGAAATCTTTGTGGGCTTTCCAATTTAGAGATATGCTTGGATTTCTACATATCAAAGGGAATATTGATTTTTATGATGGGTCTGATAAGGGAAACGTACAGGGGTAGTATGAAGTTTTTTGGCTCTAGAAGATATTGCCATGGAGATAAGCTGGACAGAATAATCATACCTCTCAACTGTACAGATTTTTGCAGAATGTCCAGATTTTTGCCTCATATTTTTGGTCTGTTTTTTTTTTTATAAAACTGTGGTTTTCTGGGAAATCAGTGACAGATCTTTAAGGGTTGATGTCAGAAAATAATGACAGACATATGAGTTTCAGACTTCATACCTTTTAGAAATGCATGCTAATACAAAGCCTGTTATTCTGTCAACTTGCTAAGTTTGTTAGAGCAACATTTAAAAATTGTCCCTGTTTTTGGGCCTTTGCCATTACCCCCCCCTTTATTTATGGCTTTCTTCAGATTTCCTGCCCTACGAGGTTGAAAGGCATGGGAGGAATTCCTTACTACACCAAAAACAATGGGAAAAAATGAAAGTGAGTTGTATGCACAAATAAGTACCCAGCTCTAACTTATGACTGTATCTTTCTGAAAAGTAGCACATTTTATAAAATATGACATGGAAGCAGCCTCATTGCTAAATACTACTGTACTTTGTTTTTGCATTTAACTTAAGATCATTTTTGGTCCTCCAGTTATATGCATATTATAGCACATGGGGAGGTTATTTATCATCACGAGATGACTGGAAAACAGCTCTCACCCTGCAGTCATCAGTCACTGTCAGGATATTAGTTTAAATATCTGCAAAATAAATGCCAAGTTGTCAAAGGAATGGCACTGATCCCTGTCATGCCCCACTAGTTGCAATGTTGCATTTGGAGGGGGATACCAGCAACTTTCAGAACACGGGATCTGTTGGATAGTCAATCTAACAGACAATGCAGACATTTACATTACATTTGTTGAATTTTTCAATAAAGCTAATATGAGGAATAGAGTTAAATGCCTTGGCCAGATTGAGATAAGCAGCATAAGGGAGTGACCACTGTCCACAAGTTCTCTAACCCTTTCAAATAAGTTTACTAGGTCCAGGAGATAGGACCTATCTATGACAAAACAAACCAAAACTGTATTTGTTCTAAATCACAAAATATGCCTACATCTGCATAATAATGATGGTATGAAACACTTTATATATTTCTATATAAGGCTGCTGAGACTGCTAGGTCTGTAGACTAAATCAGTACCAACACAGAAGTAGAGACAGAGTTTCCTAATACAAAATGTCCTTTCACAAAGGTTTCAGGATGAATGTAGAGTCAGGTAAGCATGTTAAGTAGGCCTCCAGTTCTAGCAGGATCTCCAAAACATAATTTTTCTTACATTCTATTAAATCAAATATAGTCTGTAAATTACAGTTAAGGAAACTGAAAAACAAAGTTCAGTGCCTGTATGGCTAATCAAAGGGATAAAATGGCATAATGTCCCATTTTTATTTAATCTGTTTATCAATAATGTTATTACTGCCTCTTCTCATGCTGCTATAATGTAAAATGCTGAGGATTCTACTCATTTTCTTTTTATCCTCCACATCCCCATAGCCATTTCCCCAATAATCATTTACCTCCACCGAGACCTGGCTTGAACCATTACCCTATCATCATTTACCCTCACTGAGACCTTGCTTGAACCATTACCCCATCATCATTTACCTCCACTGAGACCTGGCTTGAACCATTACCCCATCATCATTTACCACCACTGAGACCTGGCTTGAACCATTACCCCATCATCATTTACCTCCACTGATACCTGGCTTGAACCATTACCCCATCATCATTTACCTCCACTGAGACCTGGCTTGAACCATTACCCCATCATCATTTACCTCCACTGAGACCTGGCTTGAACCATTACCCAATAATCATTTACCTCCACTGAGACCTGGCTTAAAACATTGCCCAATATTCATTTACCTCCACTGAGACCTGGCTTAAAACATTGCCCAATATTCATTTACCTCCACTGAGACCTGGCTTGAACCATTACCCAATAATCATTTACCTCCACTGAGACCTGGCTTAAAACATTGCTCAATATTAATTTTCCTCCACTGAGACCTGGCTTGAACCATTACCCCATCATCATTTACCTCCACTGAGACCTGGCTTGAACTATTACCCCATCATCATTTACCTCCACTGAGACCTGGATTGAACCATTACCCCATCATCATTTACCTCCACCAAGACCTGGCTTGAACCATTATCCCATCATCATTTACCTCCACTGAGACCAGGCTTGAACCATTACCCCATCATCATTTACCTCCACTGAGACCTAGCTTGAACCATTACCCCATCATCATTTACCTTCACAGAGACCTGGCTTGCAGACTCTCAGCAGCTCCTAAACCCTATAAAAACAAATCAATGCCCTTTATTCCCAAGTCCTACTGAAATAGCAATTCTAATCTTTTTCAGCATGTAACAGTCTCTGAAATCAAGCTTCTAGGGTATACCCTAAATAATCAAACTAAATTCGATATTTGCATCAAAAATGTGGTTAAAAAACAAACCCATAACTGGGCTATCTCTATAGAGTCTCTAACCTTCTCACTGCACACTGTCATAAATCCACAATCTCATTATATTCGATATTAAACATACTTTATGTCTTTCACATTCTTATAAACATTGACGCATCATGAATTCAAAAAAATAGAGCAATGCTATAACACATTTACAAAATTTGCAATTAAGATGCTCAGTTCAATCCACCACTGTTTAGCCCTCAAGTGATAAAACTGGGTGGAATCCATAGACTCCACCTATATTTCCCACAGTTAAAATTTGCACATAACATACTCCTTTCCTGATAAATGTCCCTTCCTCAATTCTCTTCTACACTGTTACTCTAAGACCTCAGTTCTACAGACTCAGACTCACTTATATTTAAAAATTATTTTAGCTCCTTTGGTGATTCTCTATATTCCACATGCATATCTAAGGCTAATATATCTACCAAAGTATTTCAAAGATAAACTGAAAGATTTTCTATTTAACTCATGGCTCTGTTACTGTGCATGTTCACCTGTTTAAACCTTCTTACCCAAAATTCCTAATAGTCTCTGGTTTCACACGTTCCCTATTGTTATGCACAATCTTTACCTAGTCACTATGAAACGTCTCACATCTTCCCTCTCTGTGTATAAATATTTCCTTATCCCTCTCTTGCAGCTTTTCTATTTCCACTAGCCTCCTTTTGATCCATCATTCTTTCTCTCTGGTTCTTTATCTCCTCCCCACCTTCCAGTCTTTCTTCCCATCTACACTTAGAGCTTGCTGTTTCTGTTCCCATCTTACTTTGCTTTTCACTCTAATTCTCACTGATCAACAAATCATAATTTTGAGACTCAGTTAAACTATTACATTATATTTTTGCAGTGAAGGACATAGCTTTACTCACAAGTACTATTGAAATGGCAATTTGCTTGTTACATGTTATGCTTTTGCATAGCCTTTGTTTTTTTCTAAAGTTTCCAGATTTGATTGTAATTTGTAATGTTATTTTAATTTTATACTTTTGGAAATTTTCTTCCTGGGCCTCTGAGGAAAATGTTTTTTTTTGTGGCCCAGCTAGATTATCCCAGTAAACAAAAAAAATAAATACATAAATAAACAGTGAGTTAATGGGGTCTATATTATATCATCAAACGCTTAAAAAAGCAAACGCTGATTGATCGACCTAATTTAAGCGAAAGCTTACAATCTCGAACTGTCAGATCAGCGATTTTTTTCCCAGGGAAAAAAGTCGCTGATCCAAAACACATACACACAACACAAGCACACCAAACAAACAGAAATCCACACACATACACCCAAAATCTGATACCTAACCCTACACTAAACTATGCACACACCACTAACTACCCACTTACCTTAACCCAAACCCTAACCCTAAGGTCCGTCACTATCACACACTCACCTCACTCGCTCCCTAACCCTAACTCACTTATATCCGCCCTAATCCTCATGTCCACTCAATCGCACACACACCTAACCCGAGCCCTAACCCTAACTCTCCTAAATCACCCTAACACTCACATCCACACAATCGCACACTTACCTGAATCCGACCAGTAACTTTCCACCATAACACTGAAAATACCGAAGCAACAGAAATGGACAACTGAATTCTTTCCCTAGGAAAAAAATTGAGTTTCTGCTGCTTCTATATTTTGCAGTTTCGCGAAAATAAGTTCGATCAATCAGTGTTCGCTTTTTTAAGCATTCAAGGATATAATATAGACCCCGGTTAATGCTATTTGCTGTGAGTTTAAAATGGATTGCAGCCTTTGGAGCTTGGCTTTTCACTCACATATTCCTCCTTTCTCTTGCAAACTGCAGGTAGTTTTCTTTACATAAGAAAGAACAGTCTACCTGCAACCTAGGAAGCACAGAGTTTTCTTTCTTTCTTTCTTCCTTTCTGGCCAGCTACCACCAGTTTAACACATATATTTTTTTTATCTTGGGGCCATCAGATCTTGGAAGTACTTTTTGTGTGCCCCTTTGCCAGATGAGACTTAGGTAGGTAAGTACTAGGCCATCTGCCCGAGGGCATTTAGAAGCCTAGCCAGAGTGTGTCAGCTTTCACAGCCCCATTGATTAATTAACTGATCCTCTGTCAAGTAGAGCCAATGAAGTGATCCCAGGGGTGTATTTTCTGTTACCCATCCACTCATCAAGGTTTCTCTTGAAGAGTGTTAGTGAGGGACTCTGCTTGATGTAATTTGGAATTTTGTTCCAAAGCATGGGGAGTCTCTGTGACAGGAATCTATCCCTCCAGCATGTTTTATTTATTGTTGTGGCAAGGTTTAGCTTACTAGAGCGTGTGGCTTGCAGTGACTTTGATTTCTTTAGGTGGAGCATGTCCATCAATTCTGAGTTGGACATGGCTTTGTAAGTCAGGCAGAGATCACCTCTGAGTAAGCGATATGCTACTGAGTACAGCCGGAGTTTTTTCAGTCGGTCTGCATAGGACATATGTTTGAGACCAATAATCCTCTTGGTGAGGTACTTTTGTGGTCTTTCCAGCTGTTGGAATTGTCTTGTGAGGTACATCCCAAATGGGGCATTGTACTCTATGATGGGTCTAATGAGTGATGAGTAGAGGGGTACTATAACCTCTTTATTTCTAGATGCGAACCCTTTAGTAATTAGATGGGCCACATTGAAGGATTTCCTAACTACTTTGGCAATATGATTGTCAAGGGAGAGATTACTATCTACCTGGGTCCCCAGATCTCTTATTACCTCTTCTGTATTAAGGGGGCTGCCACCTATGTGGTAATTCATGGGTGTTTTGTGTTTCCCAAATGGGATGACTATGCATTTTTTGGCATTTAGCTTGAGGCCATGACTTTGACAACAGGTGTCCGTCTCAGTAAGGCTCTTTTGGAGGATGTCCGTGTCAGCCAGAGAGTCAATTATGACTCCCAGTTTGCAGTCATCGGTGAACTTGGTTAGCCATAGTCCTTCTGTGTTTGCCTGTACTTCTGAGAAGTATATGCCAAACAGTAGGGGTCTCAGGACCGAGCCTTGTGGGACACCACTTGTGACTGGTTTAAAGTCGGACCTGGAGCCCGCTATTCTTACCGTGTGAGTTCTGTCTGTAAGGCAGTTGGCAGCTCATCTCATGACGTAGGGGTTTATGTTCAGGCTGGTGCATTTGTCTGTAATACCCAAGTGGGAAATGGTGTTGAAAGCCTTGGCAAGGTCAAGGTAGGCTGTGTGAACCACCTTTCCCTTGTCTATGGCCTTGGTGACTGTCTAGAAGAAGTCAACCAGGTTTAGTAAGCATGATCTGCCCTTAACAAAGCCAAACTGGGTCGGGTTAAGTGTTTGGAGGTTCCCAATGTCTTTGTTAATGAGTTCCATGATGATGAGCTCCGTAGCCTTGCAGACCAGGCGAGTCAAGCTTATGGGGCAATAGTTACCAGGGTCAGTTGTGGCCCCTCCTTTGTGGAGAGGAATAACCGTTGCTGTGTGCCATTCTATGGGCACGTAGCCTGTGAAGAGACTGAGGTTGAACAGCATGTTTAGGTGGGGGGGTTAGTTTGTTCTGTAGTTCGTGCAAGATGCAGCCTGTAACACCATCTGGTCCCATTGACCCTGTGTTTTTGGCTTTTGAAAGGGCTGGTTTCACCTGTGCATCTGTAATTTTTTGGGACACTACACTTTTCCGGTATTGTTGTGGGCCCTTTTGGAGGTGAGAGGGGGGTGAAGTTTGCACTGAATTTATCTGCCAGCATGTTGGCAATATCAGTAGGTTCAGTATATTTTGTGCTATTTTGCACTAGTTCAATGCATATCTGTGAGTTGCCACTTAGATTCTTAACATAGCTAAAGAAGGCTTTGTGGTTATCTTTTGAATCCTTGGCTATTTTTCTTTCAAAGTTAGTCTTGGATGATTTCATGAGGGACCTCAGTTTCTTACTGATACTGATCAGGGATGTCTTTCCTTCTTGGGATTTGCTTTATTTCTGAACTAGTTTCCTCCTTCTATTGTATAGCCTGTTTATTGCAGAGGTCCACCAAATTGGTTTCCTTCTCTTAGAGGAGTGAGTCTTGGCTTTGCTAGGGATGGCACAATCCATGCATCCTTGTAGGTGCTCATAGAGTGCATTTGTAAAGGTTTCTGCATCTTGGGCAGCATTATCCTTTAGCGTGGGGGCTGTGAAACTTACCACCTCTGTCTTAAGTAAGGTGAAGTTTGCTTTAGAAAAGTTTTTTACTGTGGTTTCCTTAGTTGGGGTGGTGGTGGGGTGTGGACATCCAGAGTGATTAGTTTATGGTCTGATGTAACCAGTGATGGGTTGACCTCTGGTGTGGAACACCTGTCGCCCATGCTGGTGATGACCAGGTCCAATATGTTTTCACCTCTGGTAGGGGAGTTTACCACCTGATCCAGGGCATTTGAGTTGATGAATTCTAGGAAGTGGTGGGCCTGAGAATTTGTACTCAAGTAGTTTTCCCAGTGAATGATAGGGTAATTGAAATTGCCCAATATTAGGGTGTTTGGTAGGACCTTCATGTTTTCCAGTGTCTCTAGAAAGGTGGAGTGGTGGTCCTGGGTCATGGAGGGTCATCTGTAGCAAGCCACAATTTGCATTGCAGATTTTCCCGATGTTAGTTGCACATGGATGATGTCAGAGGTATCATGCTGCACCATTAACCTGGAGGTGTAGGTATCCTTGATGAATATGGATACAACCCCTCCTTTTGTGTTTCGGTCCGTGTTCTGTGGCCGAAACGTGTGGTATGAGTTGTAGCCCAGTAGTGCTGGGGTACTCTCTGGAGCCTTGAACCAGGTTTCAGTTACTGCACAGATGTCGACGTTCTCCATACTGAGGAGTGCTTTGAGCACGTGCATTTTGAGATTTAAACTCCTGGCATTGAGTAGCATAACCCTCAGTTTTTTGTTAATTGTGCTGTTTATGGAGGTGGGTTTGACTTTTGAGCCTTGCCTAAAAAAGGCACTATGGGGGCAGCAAGAGCTTTGGCCAGTATTCGAAAGCCTAGGAGTGACAGGTGCAAGCCGTCTCTTGGGAAGCAACGCGGCTTGTCAAGCATGTCGTCCCAGGCTGACAGACACTGGATCCCTTTTGAATGACACCAGAAGCTTAGCCAATTGTTGAAATTTATAATTTTTTCTTGTCCCTGTGGATGGGAACAAATCAATACCACTAGGCTATAAACACTATCACAGTGGGTGCAGAGAAGAAGAAGACTCAGGGCAATCATACTGTAGCCAGCAAATGTTTTCTGTTTAAGCCCTACTTTCATGTGATGTGCTGGGATGATATCACTTACAGTATGTGTATATGCAATGTCACCACAAGGTACATGCCCCTATTTATATAGCGATACATTCCTATTTTTCAGCAAAGAATACTGTTTGAAAGTTTGAGGCTATTGATGGAAATTGTTTTGTTGCTGAAGGAGAACTTACAGGATGGATTAACAGGGAGGATGAGACAACATAATGCAGAGACAAGAATGCTGGGTAAAAGGAACGCAGGCAAAGAAACAGGCACGGATTGGTCATCTTCATTAGGAAACTTTAATTAAAGAACAAAACTAAAGCAATGATCTGGCTCTGACAAAATATGTTCAGTGGTGCTGTTGGAATGGGAAAAGCAAAATAAATGTTCAAACTTTATCTAAAAATTTGTGTTGTTATCTGTCAGCAAGAAGAACTGTTGTATGTTTGGGAATGATGTATTCAATAGCAGCAACTGAAACAGCTTTTTTCAAAAAGAGGATCTTACCACTGGGGAAAGTAATTTGAAATGTATGCACTCTTAAGGGAGGAAACAGGTTTATAATCATCTTATCAAGTCAATATGAAAAAGACAGGGCCTAGTATAGTTAGAGGTGAATGAACATGTAGCGAAACAATTTGAACATTGTCCTTAATTTGAGGAATCTAACCTTATCAGTGGGAGGAGTGATCTACAAACTGAGCTGAGTTTGAAAGACTATCTCAATGGTCTTGCAAAGTTTATTTGGAGGCTATTTTGAGTCACTTTTGAGTCAGGATCAGGTATTTGTTGAATGTGGTACTAACGTTAGATGCACAGTAATCTTTCTGGATGAGGGCAAGGCTTCTGCACAAAGTATTGCAGCTATGTGTGTGTGTTATCTCTTGTGAGTGTGTTTATGACAGTAACTAGGGATCATCTGGGTACAGATCACTGAGATTTACAGCAAAGGTAAGGTGCAATAGAGAGCAAAACATGAGGCTGTGACATACCCTAATGGGCCTATTCAGCAGGTAACAGATACATCACCCAACACAGGTCAAATGAGGATCATAAACATGTGAAGACGATGGTGTGAAATAGAATTGAATCCTTTTGTCAAATCAATGAACAATGGCCCAGTCAGATTGTCATGTTTCTTTTTATAGAGTCAGTAAAGGACATTACGGCTGTAGCTGTGTCATGGCATCCTCTAAACCAACGCTATCCATCTTACACAGGACCATAATTGAAATCTTGGTACTTAAGCTAGATTGCAGCTAAAGATTTAAGTAGCTTAAACAGTAGAAAGAGAAAAAAACACAGGATGAAGCTTAGCAGTGGAAGCTATTGTGCCATGACACTTAATACTCATAGTAGCTCTTTTTTCCAGAACTTCAGGCAGAATATACAAGAAAGGAAAACTTAAAGATACAGAAGTATGAAACTGAGATGAAACAACCACATCCTCAGAAGAGCTTTGTATGGAATCTGACAACACCAATGCTGTCATATGACAGTTTTCTGAGTTAGAGTTTCTCAATTTTTATAATCAGACAAAACAACTGTAATTTGAGATAAAGTAGGTATAAAATGTATTGAAAAGATAACAAATATAATGAGTAAAAATTCAGAGGTGCAGCACCCAGCAGGACAAAAGCATTCTTATTAAACTACACAAACAACTCAGAGGACAAATAAAGCCTGTCAAAGCCAAATTTTAGGTATTTTTCCCCTCCCAGGCCAAGGACAACCACAAAGCATTCTCTAGCTATGTCCTCAACCACAAAGGCAATACACAATTGTTTGCAGAGCTCATTGTAAATGGAGCCACCTATACTGAGCCAGAAGACATAGCAAACCTACTGGCTGATAAATTCAGCTCCGACTTTGCTCCTCTCTCCCCCTCAACCTTCCCTCAGGAAATATCATCAAATATAACTCCCACTACTATCACTAGGGAACGGGTCCTTAATGCTCTCTCTAAGACCAAGAACACTGCATCAATGGTACCAAACAATATCCCAGGATGCCTTCTAAATAGCATGAAACATGACCTATCAAGGCCTCTGGAATTGCTATTTAACTGTAGCCTCCAAACAGGCTTCGTGTCTCATGAATGGAGAAAGGCAACAGTCATCTCTCTGCACAAAGATGAGCCATCTACAGACCCTGGAAACTACAGATCCATAAGTCTCACTATTCTTATGTGTAAAGCCATGGAAAGAATTATCATGGAGATGATCAACAGAGATAAAGTAAACCTCCAGACACAGGATCTAACCCAGTTTGGTTTTGTCAAGAGAAGATCATGCCTACTCAACCTAGTGGACTTCTTTCAGAAGGTCACCAAAGCAATGGATGAGGGCAAAATCATTCACACTGTCTACCTTGACCTGGACAAGGCATTTGACACAATACCCCACTTGGGCATTGTTGACAAACTCAAGAGGTTAGGTACAAACCCATATGTCACCTGGTGGATAGCCAACTGGCTAACAGACAGGACCCAGGAAGTTAGAATTGGGGAGTCCACCTCTACAAAGAGGCCAGTCACAAGTGGAGTCCCACAGGGATCAGTCCCTGGACCACTTCTCTTTGGAATTTACTTCTCAGAAGTCAAGGCCAATATCAGTGGCCTCTAGCTGACTAAATTTACAGATGATTGCAAATTAGAAGCTGGCATTGAATCTTGCACTGACCCAAATATTCACCAGGAGGGGCTGACACAGACAAATAACTAGTGTCAGATTCGTGGACTAAAACTAAATGGCAAGAAATGCATAATAGTATCCTTTGGGAAGTCATTCATCCCTGGTAACTATCATATTGACAACACACCCCTTAACACTGACCCAGTAGTCAGGGACTTAGGGATGCATAGTGATCTAGCCTTTGATCATCACTTGTCTACAGTGCTGAGGAAATCATTATAAACAAAGGTATGGCATCTAAGACCAAGGAAGTCATTGTTCCACTGTGTTAGGCATTAATCATACATATCAGTGACTACAATGCACCCTTTGGTATGTACCTAACCAGGCATATCCAACAACTGGAACATCCACTTAGGTTCCTCACTAAAAGAATAGAGGATGTAAGTAACATGTCCTATACAGATCACCTTAAGACCCTGTCCCTGTATTCTGTCTCTTACAGGGTTTTGAAGGGATATCTATGCCTGACATACAGGGCATTGTCAGACCCCACTGTGATGGACCTCCTGCATATCCACAAAACAAACAGTACCAGAATTACCTGTTCTAAAGACTTAAACCTTGCCTGTGATATAAATAAGACCTGCTGGAGAAATAGGTATGTATCCCTGAGACTACTCGTCTATGGAACAGGCTCCCCATCCATGTGAAGCAGAGTTCCTCCCTAATCCAATTCAAGTGCAACTTGGACAATTGGATGGGAAACCAGAAATTTGTTCCTGGTTTAGCACCTATGTCTCTAATGAAAACAGGTAACCTGTAAATGGTTCATCTCCCAGGCCCATGCTTACACTTATCAAGGGTATCAGGACTTGTCAGAGATTTGGGATGCATGGCTAGGGTTAAAAAAGTGGTCATTAGCCTAGTAAACACCTATGAGCCTACGAACTTATAACTGATGAAATGATTTACAATACAATGTGGCCACTGTGCTGGGGCCAGTAGATATTAAATCATTGGACTCCAGAATTATTCTTTCTTCAATGGACTACAAATACTGGGTTTCTTAGTTGTGAATGATGCTTGTTTTTGAGGTGCACTTTGGAAAACTGATGCACAGTTGTTCAGGAGACTAAATAAAGCTAACTAAGTAATAAAACTTCTCTTGATGACAGAATATATTTTGCACCCCTTTTTCATCACATTGTATGTAGATGGAGGATTAAAAGAACAACCATCACCGTGTGTCTGATGAGTACTGGTAATATTTTTCTTGAGAGGGTAGAAGGGTAGTTAGTGGATGTTGAAGGACATCACTTTGTTTGCTTGGTATAAGACACAAGCCCAACCTGTAATTGAAAAGCTAACTAGTAAATGGAATTTGTAACTTGCATAATTGAGCCAGTAGGTCTTGATGTGTTAAGTAAAGAAGGTGAATGTGCCAGGCAATGGTCATTAAAAAGAGATAAAATCAAAATTTTCTGTGCAGTTGTTTGCTAACAACCAAGTCTAATAAGCTGTGATGATTAGATAGTAGGGTATGCCTTTCCTTTTCCAGTGAACATTTGCACAAGGTTGAACTTTTGCAAACTCTTACCCAAGATAAAATGGAGTGCTGCATTTTTGTCCAAAAAACCATCCACTGATAAAGACTTACATTTGGTCATCAGCAGTGATCTTAAAAGATCGTGCTATACTTAGCACTGACTGACCCTTTATTGCACACTGAAGTCAGTCAAAAGGCAAAAGAAGGCAAGAGAGGTGCCTGTATTTCGACATGAAGACGAGACTGCTTCTCCAGTATGTTCGGCCTGTTATTTGTAAATAGCTGAACAAAAATGGTGACAGGAAATGGGACATGTCTTTAAACTATACGTCTGTAATGGTAGCAATATGACTATTTAGTATTATCTATTTCAATAGTAAAGCAAATTTGCTTTTAACTCTCTAGGCACATCCTAACCTAATCTTGTATAAATGGGAGCTAGGTGAGAGTGATATATTGAGACGGTTAGGTTATAAAGGGGCTACGGCTTCTCTTTATTTGCATTTTTTAAATATTTTCTGGAGTAGAATACTTGATCGAAATGAGGCTTTTCAAACTCATCCAAGAAGTGATATATGATTGAGAAACCTACTCAAAGGCACAGAGTAGGCAACTCATGAACAAAATAACTAGTTACTTTGCATGCACATACATGTCATCAGTAAGTAAGAAATATAAATAATGTTGTAAGGTGGAAAGAGTATAGATGAGAGACGTACTAGTTGGATAGGTTGTTACCATAAATACATATACTGTATATATGTGTATAAACATGCACACATATGAAATATAGATGTCACAGAAAATAGTGTTGATGCCTCACAGCAAGAGGTTCACAGGTTTGATTCTCATCTGCGGTGCCTTCTGTGTGGAACTTGCATGTCCTCCTAGTGTTTACGTGTATCTGTTTTTTCCTAGTGCACTGGTTTCCTCCTACATTCCAAATGCATGCAGTTGCTGGACTGGACACTCTAAACTGGTCATAGGAATGTGTTTGTATGTGTGTAGTATAGAAGAACAACCATGGCAGGATGAGCCACCTGGCCAACTGGTGGTGTGAACACAGACTCCAGATTATTGTCACTGTTGATATGATATCTTGACCACGTGTGCAAAAATGAGGACACGGAGCTGTGGATGGATGGCTATATAAATATATATATCTATATTTCTATATATCTATATCTATATCTAATCTATATCTATAAATTACCAAAAGAGTGCTTGAGGCGAAGCAATAACCAATGAGGTATATCCAAACCATTTATTTGAAGTACATACAGAATAGCCGAAGCAAACATAAACGCCTTTACACATTTACTTGCATTTTCGTCTCAGTAGGAAGACTTCATCAGATGATAAGTGTAAAATAAATTAATCATTTATATTGAAGTTAATTAGTACTGAACCAATGAATTTGTACAAAATACTTTTGAAAGGACCAATGACATTTCAACAAAGAACAAAATATTACAATACTGTTACTAGTTCATTAAAATCAATTTTCAAGTGTAATTGCACTTCTCCAACTAAAAAACATTCATATTACAAATAGGTAATAAATCGCATTACCCTCATTATTATACACTGGTCATCTGAAGAAGTCTTCCTACTGAGATGAAAACGCAAGTAAATGTGCAAAGGCATTTATGTTTGCTTCGGCTGTTCTGTGTGTACTTCAAAAAAAAACGGTTTGGATATACCTCGTTGGTTATTGCTTCGCCTCAACCACTCTTTTGGTGATTTAATGGTGTATTTTGAGTGCTTTTTTTTCACTTTGCAGTTTGGTTTGTCTAATCTATATCTAGCTATGTATATATATATATATATATATATATATGCTTTACTATGACAAAACTGCGAACGGAGATTGTCTGCAGATGGAACACTCAAATGCTGGATATTTGAATGTCCATCTTGCAGAAGCTCTTCATGTTAAATATTCATATCAGTGAATATACAGTGCATTCACTGATATGAACACAAAGTACTGTCAGAGATCGTGATACAGTGCGGTGTGGGAAATTCATCCCTTTCTTCACTGTAGTGCTATTTCAGAGTTGGAATATATAGTTATCAGGGGGTGTGGTGTGGGGCAGGGGTGCTTGTCCCCCTGCAAAAACGTGATGTTAGGTGTAGGAGTTTAGTGTTTCTATGCTCCTACACAGACATCACGTGATGTTTTCGATTTTTAATGTCGAATCAGCAGAATTCGTTCAGCTGATTTGACATTGTGACTTACATTTTTTTTTCTCATGGTTGTGGTTTGGTATTTTAGTTGCAAATTATTTTGTCCATAGGTATTATGATAGTAAACCATATATATATATATATATATATATATATATATATATATATATATATATATATATATATATATATATATATATATATATATATATATATATATATATATATATATGGGTGTACTTCATTTGTTCTAACTCTTGATTGATCGACACCCATTTGCCCGGTAACAAATGACCAAAATTTCATTTGACCGAAACTTCATTTGAGCGACACTTCATTTGACAGACAAGTATTATTGGCAAGTGAATGAGATATGCCCCCTTCCCCACTGTAGTGTGAACCTGGAGTTAGAATATATAGTTAGCGGGGTGTGGGGGGCAAAGCCCCCCACTTAATTTCATATTATATTGTTTAGTTTTGCTATAATATTGCTTAGTAAAACAAAAGTAAGTGGGGGGCTTTGCCCCCACCCCCCGTTGTGGGGGGATGTGCCCCCCACTCCCCCCCTAACTATATATTCTAACTCCAGGGTCACACTACAGTGGGGATGGGGGCATATCCCATTTACTTGCCAACTTGTCGGTCAAATGAAGTGTCGGTCAAATGAAATTTCGGTCAAATGGGGTCCGGCAAATGGGTGTCGGTCAATCGGAAGTTAGGGCAAATGAAGCAGATCTATATATATATATATATATATATATATATAAATATAAATACACACACACATACATATATATAGAGAGTGATCGAAACAAAGACATATCAAAACTAGACTGATCCATGCCAACATATCAATATACTGAGCTGATAATAAAAGGGAAAACAGTAAGACTTCAAAATAAAAGAAGCAATTTCCTTTTAAGATCTGATCACCAATACCCCACTTCACATTCAGCAACAAATTGTCTGACTATTGATCATGGTAAAGAAACTGTTTTTCTAAGATAAGGGGTGCATTTTGTGTTGGGGTAGGGTTGGGTTATAATTAGTAGGCATCAATAAGGGGGACACGACCATCTCAAACTGACACCATATCAACTACACACAAACACAACGTTAAATATATCTGTCCCTTTACTTATTCCTTACTTGAACCCTGATCTTCCAGCACTCACACAAACACTTTTATCCCCTTATGCAGAAAGCTGCACTGTATCTAAAAGTTTCAGTATCATTAGTATCTCAAACCCACATTTACCTGTCTTACATACACCCAGTCTTCGTTCTTGCCATATCTCACACATTCGACAAACGGAACTCTTAATAAGCTGTGAATGGCATTCTCTCTGTTAACAAAACAAACACTTAACAGAGGGAATAAAACCCACTGGGAAAAATATATATGTATAATTATATATATATATATATATATATATATATATATATATATATATATATATATATATACACACACACAGACACACACACACACACACACACACATATATATATATATATATATATATATATATATATATATATATATATAAAATGATTTACATGGAAACTGAATATCATCAAATCCCCCATTGGTCAACTGCTGTTTAGTCAAAAAAAATGGTCAGCTACACAGTTGGTCGACATGTATGTGAGATCCCACAGTTCTTGGGGTTGAGAAATATGTCCTTTCCCTGACATTGTGTGATGTTGGAGTTAGTATGTATAATTAGCAGGGGGTTGTAAAGGAGCTTGACCCCATGCTAACATGCTGTTTCCCTTTAATTTTTTGAGTTAATGCTTGGCATGCACTGAGACTCTTGCTCAGTGCATACATAGTAGTATGTCGACATTTGCAAAGTTATTCTTTTTTGGACAACTTTGTGAACATCGATGTTTGTATGTTTTGATAACATTCAGTACACCCAAATACATATACATATACGGGATCGGTACTAATTACCAAAGGAATTATTAACCGAAGCACAAATGGCCGATCATACTTCTGCGAAAGTGTTTTTTACCGAAAAAGCACTTTCGCGGAAGTATGCCAGCAGCTAGAGGGAGTCGTGGGGGAATGAATGTTGCGGAGATCGTACTACGGTGCAGATAAGGGAATATTCCCTTTTCCTCACTGTAGTGCAATCTTGGAGTGAGAATATTAAAGTAGGGGGGTTTGGGGGACACAACCCCCCACATGAGGGGTGCAGGGGGGCTTGCCCCCTTGCATAAAAGTAGATTTATTTATTTATTTATTTATTTATTTTTTAACACACTTTAACGAAAGCGCATTTTCGGTGAAAGCTTTCATTAAAGTGTGTTCGGTGATTGTGGATTCGGACTATTGAACTTTCGTTCAGTAGTCCTAAATCCACATATACATATACATATATGTATGGGACTGCTGACAAGGCATGAATGACTCAAATGTCAACGTTTACAAAATCAATGACAAGAGGTCGACTTTGCAAATATTGGCACACTACTACTCGTGCTGAGTAAAAATCTTGGCATATGTTAAACAAATTTGTAAAAAAATAGCCTTAAACATTGATTTTTGCCAGGAGGCAAGCCCGCTGCACCCCACACCCTCTGCTAGTTATATATATACTAACTCCAAGATCACAAAATTGTGGGAAAATGGCGTATTTCCCTACCCTGAGAATTGTACGATCTTGCACACCTGTCCATCATCTATCTGTATGGTCAACTAAATTTTGCCAACTAAATATATGTTGACCAAAGGATTCACTAAATTTGGTTCCCCTATATATGTTTGTAGCTATATATGTTGCAAAACAAATCATGTTAACATGTATTCTCCAAGAGATACTAATATCCAAAACAGTGCATGAGGTTCTTTCAGTGGACAGATGTTAAATTCTGGTGATATACAGCAATATGGGTCCACAAATGAAGTGATAATGGCCAAATGAAAATGTCCACTACCAGTTTTAAACTACAGCAGATGAGAAAGCTTTGGATCAAAATAATTGTGACAGGCATAAACACGTGGATGCTTTGCAACCAAGTGTTGCAACTGTGTAGACCGAAGCCTTTTCTGACAGTAACGGCTCATGAAGAATATTGACGAGTAGAACTTGTTTGAATTATAACATTGTTAAAAAAAACTTGTAGAAAAGGAAATGGGAGTTGATTCAGCAGATTTGGTTCTGTAAAGAAAGGGCTAATCACCCATAAAAGAAAGTAAAAGGGAAGCACACACTCCAGGCATTGTATATTTCAGCACGAAGAAGCCAAAGCATTAAACAAGAAGTTAGAAATGCTAAAACAGCCAGAGGGCAGTCTCTGAGCAGAGAAAATCAGCAGTAAAGTTGTAACAGAGCATTTCTAAAAATTAAAATAAAATGGCAGAGATGTTTAAAAAGTTATTGGCTAACCTTGACCAGTAAAAGCAATACCAAAATAAAACAAATTACTGATATGTTCCAAGAGTCTCTCTGATCATACTGTGCAAGTAGGAACACTGAAAACAATAGTTATTCTGTTTATTTATTCATGTATACTTGTTTACTGGAGTGATCTCAATGAACCATTTGGAAGCACAGCCTGGGTGAATAGAATCACATAAGAAATGAAAACAATTACAGATACAAGGATATGCTAAAAGACATAAACATCGTTATAGATGCAAGAATATGCTACAACATTTAGCTCAAAAAACATTTTACAATGGATTATGGTTAGCAGAGCTTCCTGCCTTAGATGTGGCCATGACTGAGATGGCTTATGACTGAGATGGCTTAAGCTAAAACTCAAGTTACCCACTTTCAGATAAAATACTGGGCACGACTGACATGAGGCCAAGTAAACAACGCCCTGGGTATCACAATTGTATTTGTCGTGAATTAAATATCTGCAGCCTTTAATGTAAAAACAAGACCCTGTCTGAATATACTTGCAATACGTAAATGTTTGCTTAGGTTAAAAGTTTTGAACCGCTAATGACTCTTTGAATTATGACAGATTATTTTTACTAAGAAAATTATGGTGTTTTTGTTTTTGGTTATAGTGCTGTTTTTAGCTAAAATTGTTAGGATATAATGATGGTTTTAAATTTTTAATGGTATTATACTAATTGGTTAATTTTAATTAATTGGTTCAACTATATAATATGGTTGGTTGCTGTGTGTATTTGTCTGAGGAAGTGCACTCATGAAAAGTGCATGAAAGTGCTCACAAAATAAAATTCTTTTGGTGACTCGTGGACTTTATCAGCGGATTTACTTCTTATTTTGTTTACCTTGTTTGTGTTTTTTTCGTTTTTCATGGCTGAAATCAGGGGTCATGTCAGTCATGCCCAGTATTTTATCTGGGCAAGACGGAACGCCAACTTAAACAACGCATATATGAGCATATTTATGCTATATATAAAGGCACTGCTTCTAATGCCTTAGCCAGACATATTAATGAATTTAATTCTCACAGTTTTCAATTTACTGTAGTGCAACAAATTGTTAAGAATCCAAGGGGTGGACCTTGGCAGTTAAAACTGGAGGAACAGGAACTATTATGGCAATTGAAAACAAATGCTTATGTTTACCCTGGAATTAATGATGTTTCTTCTATTAAATGTTTGCTTAGGTTAAAAGCTTTGAAACGCTAATGACTCTTTGAATTATGACAGATTATTTTTACTAAGAAAAATTATGGTGTTTTTGTTTTTGGTTATAGTGCTGTTTTTAGCTAAAATTGTTAGGATATAATGATGGTTTTAAATTTTTAACGGTATTATACTAATTGGTTAATTTTAATTAATTGGTTCAACTATGTAATATGGTTGGTTGCTGTGTGTATTTGTCTGAGGAAGCGCACTCATGAAAAGTGCATGAAAGCGCTCATAAAATAAAATTCTTTTGCTGACTCGTGGACTTTATCAGCAGATTTACTTCTTATTTTGTTTACTTAGATACCCTCTCATGTTTATGAGATTGAAGTAGCTTTTGTACTAAGGGAAAGCATTTGTTGTGAAAGTGTAATAGGGTATTAATAAGGTTGTTAGCTGCTTCACTAGTGTCTTTTATGGCAAGTAAGACCAATCAATGGTGACAAGGTGGTTTTTAAGATTAGTGTTATTCTGAATGGCTTTGAATCTGAAGGTGATTAGTTTTTTTTTTTTTGAATGTTAGATTATGAGCTGAGAAAGTTATGGGACAGTGAGCACAGAAGGAGGGCAAAGCCCAAGTGACCAAACAAAGCCAAGCGTGGGTAAATCCAGCATTACCCACACCTAGCCATGGATTATTGCTATTATACAATGACATTATTTATGAAAAAAGCCAGTTACTTTTCTTATATAATGTCCTTATATAATAGCTTCCTACTGCCCTTTGGCATTCCCCCCAGTATCCTGCACTTTCCTGATGTACTGTGCATGCATAACAGACTTTCGTTCCCACACTTATGCAGTACATCAGTGCTGTGTAAAGGAAGAAACAGAGAAAGGAAAATCTCTATTGATTTTTTTTTTGTGTGTAATTAAAAAAAAAAAGAAATTGGGATACTTTCAACATATGAGAGAAATGGGACAGAAAATAAACGGATAATCGGGTACACTTCTCTAGTTTTGCATAACGTACCTAATTATCCTTTTAATTTTCCCTGTCCCATCTGTCTCATTCTTTTGAAGTCTCCTGTTTTTGAAAGCTTATTAAAAAAATAGAGTTTCTGTACCATATATTAATAGAAAAATGTCTGGGCAACTGTACATTTTTTCCATTGTTGCATGCTTAGTTTAAAACAGGCACACCAGTTGGGCTGACCAATCAGCATGTGTGTCTTTGAATGTCAATGGTCAGTCACTGTATAACAGATATTACAAGATCTAGTAAGCTGTGCCTGTTGGACTGAGAGTTTGGTCTGGTGGCTTCAGAGTTGATTTGGGTAAGATCTAAACTGGCCAGGAGTTCTGACATATCAATAGCTTTTGGTCCCAAGTAATTAAGGTTGAAGCAATGGTCCCCTGCCATAAGCAAACTCTACAACAGAAGAAAGAAACTGTTGCAAAAAAGAGTAAAATCCCATGACTGGAAAAACTCCCTGGTCAGCCTCAGTAGAAGATGAGATCCCTCATAAACTCCTCCAAAGCTAGTTATGAAAACAAAATCACTGCTGATTCTAAAGACAACCACAAAGCATTATATAGCTATGTCAAGAATCTCAATGGCGACACTCAGATCTTCTCTGAGTTACAGCACAATGGCACTAAATATACAGAACCAACTGATATTGCCAACATCTTGGTAGATAGATTCAGTGCTAACTTTACCCCCCCTTAAAGGGCCCATCTCTATTACCGGAAGAATGCAAAGTTCCTGTAATCACGGCTGCACAGGTAAAAATCACACTTTCCAAAGCCAAGAACACAGCATCCATGGGACCTGACAACATCCCAGGCTGCGTTCTACATGAACTACAGAATGAACTTGCAACCCACCTAAGCACCATGTTCACGCATAGCCTCACCTCAGGCTTAGTGCCCACTGAATGGCGCACAGCGACGGTTATCCCACTCCACAAAGGGGGAGCCATCACCGATCCCGGGAACTAATGCCCCATTAGCCTAATGAGCCTGGTCTGCAAGGCCATGGAATGTATCATCATGAAACTTCTAAACAAAGACATTGGTAATCTCCAAACTCTGGACCCCACCCAGTTCAGGTTTGTAAAAGGCAGATCATGTCTCCTAAACTTCTTTGAAGCAGTCACCAAAGCCATAGACGAGGGTAAGGTGATTCACACAGCCTATCTAGATCTCACCAAGACTTTTGACACCATCCCCCACTCTGGAATTATAGATAGACTCATTAAACTAGGTATAAATCCCTATGTCACAAGATGGGTTGCCAACTGGCTCACTGACAGAACCCACACTGTGAAAGTAGCAGACTCCAAATCCGACTTCAGACCAGTGACATGTGGAGTACCATAGGGTTCAGTCCTGGGTCCTCTCCTGTTTGGTATCTACTTTTCTGAAGTACAGCCTAACACAGAAGGTCTTTGGCTAATGAAGTTCACAGATGACTGCAAACTAGGAGCCATAATTGAAACTCCTAATGATGTGCACATCCTACAAAAGTGCCTCACTGAGACAGATGCATGGTGTCAAAGCCATGGCCTCATGCTCAATGCCAAAAAGTGCATTGTCATCCTCGTTGGTAAAAACTCTGTACCCATGAGCTACCACATAGGTGGTAGTCTACTTAACACCAAAAGTGTAATAAGAGACCTTGGGATACAGGTGGACAGTAGTCTCTACTTTGATAATCACATCACCACAGTAGTCAGGAAAACCTTCTAAGTGGCACACCTCATCAGAAAAGGTTTCTCATCCAGGAAAAAAGAGGACATTGTTCCCTCTACTCGTCACTCATTAGGCCCATTATAGAGTACAATATCCCTTTTGGTATGTGCCTCACAAGACATCTACACAACTGGAAAGGCTGCAGAAATACCTCATAAAGAGGATTACTGGCCTCAAACACCTGTCCTATGCAGACCATCTCAAAAAAACTCCAGCTTTACTCCATCACATATCACCTACTCAGAGGCGATCTCTGCCTAACATATAAAGCTATGTCAAACTCAGAGCTGTTGGACATGCTCCACTTAAAGAAATCCCAATTCTTCTGAGCTACATGCTCTAGGGACCTAAACCTTGTCATCACAATAAACAGAACATGCTGGAGGGATAGATTCCTGTCCCAGAGACTTCCCATACTCTGGAACAAAAATCTTTTCATTTTGGTATGTATCTAACCAGACATATCCAACAATTGGAATGTCCACAGAGGTTCCTCACTTAAAGAATACAGGGTGTAAGTAATATGTCTTATGCAGACTGCCTTAAGGCCTTGTCCCTGCATTCTGTCTCCTACTGGCTTTTGAGCGGAGATCTATGCTTGGCATATGGGGCATTGTCAGACACCACTCTGATGGACCTTCTGCATATCTAAAAAACAGCACCAGAGTTACCCATTCTAAAGACTTAAGCCTTGCCTGTGATATAAATAGGACCTGCTGGAGAGATAGGTATGTATCCCAGAAACAACTTCATCTATGAAACAGGGTCCCCATCCATGTGAAGCAAAGTTACTCCCTAACTCAGTTCAAGTGCAACTTAGAAAATTGGATGGGAAAACAGAAAATCATCCCTGGTGTGGCACCTATGTCTCTAATGGACAGAGGTAACCTGTAAATGGTTCATCTCCCAGACCCATGCTTTCACTTTTCAAGGGTATGAGAACTTGTCAGAGATTTGGGATGCATGGCTGAGGCCCTTGTGGTCATTAGCCTAATAAACACCTATGAACCTATGATCCTATGATACAGAGATAGCAGTGTAACAATATATAGAAAGGTATGATTACCTTAGAAGGGGCAAGTGAGAATAGTTGCACAAAAGGATACCATGGGGAGAAGACAGAGAAATGGTGAGAGAGGCATGCAGAGGGACGAGGAGTAGATAGGAGAGGAACTGTGAGAGTTGCAAAGAGAAGGGGGGTAGGATAAATGAGACACAGTAAGTGAGGCATAACAAGATGATGTAAGTAAGGATGGAACATGGATAAAGGTGTGTGAGAGAGCCGTAAAGTGCATGTAACATGACCTAAGTGAATGCAGCTGCACTTTTTTCAGGTGAAGAGGCTTTCCTTGAGCTATTGTCTGAAGTCTGAGTACTTTTGGTTGTCTCTGAATAAGAGAGGAATGGAGTCCCAGTGTTTAGGTGTTAAGAAAAATAATGCATGGTAGGTGCAATGAAGTTTACTTTTTGAAGTTATTAGGGTGAGTTGAGATTGAGAGCTACCCCTGTGATTATAGGTAGAGTTTTGCTGAAAAGTTTATGAGTGAGAGGGAAAGATACCTCAGGAAAAAGGGCTTTGTGAATTAGTGATTCTAGTAAGAGGTTGGTTCTAAAATGTGTTGGGGACCACTTAGCTTTGGCAAGTGTTAGGCAGTGGTGTTTATTAATGGGGGAGTTTAGTAATGAACTAGCAAATTATTTTGGAGATGGATTGTAAGGTGGTGGTATTTTTCTTTGAGGCTGCAGCTGTTATGGGTAGTCCATATTTGAAATGAGATAAGAGTATTCCTTTATCTATGGCATCTTTGGCTAGCTTGGACCGAAGGGGTGATAGCTTGTTTGCTCAGAACAGTAGTGTGTTCATCTCTTTTCGCATATTTTGAATATATAGTTGAAAGTTAAGATATTGGTCTACCAAAATACCAAGGTATTTGAAGGATGTGGTTGTTTATATGATATTATTGTTAACATCTTTAATATTAAGGAAGCTTAGTGCTTTGGCAATGTTTTGGTTGGTTACAAATAGCATTGCTTTTGTTTTTGAGGTACTGAGCATATGTTTCTGACCTAATAGCCATTGGTTGAGGTTTTGGAGGTCATCTTGGAGTTTAGTTTGTATAAGAGAGTGGGATTTATTTGACCTGTACATGACCATGTCATCTGCATAAAGAATTAGAGGTATCCAAAAATGATCAGATGTGAGTTTGTTGATAATATAGAAAATAGCAGAGGAGCTAAAGTGGAACCCTGGGGGACTCCTTTCATAACAGCAGTTGTTTCAGAGGTGGGGATGCCTACATTTCCTTTGAATGATTTATTGGTGAGGAAATCTACAAACCAGGTTTTTGCATCGTAATGCCAATTTCAGTTAATTTGCCAAATAGTACGTTATGCTTAGTTAGATCAAAGGCTTTTTTGAGCTCAAGAAAGACAACTCCTGTCAGGTTGCCTTTGTCCATATTGTATGGGATGTGATCTGTGAGACAGTAAAGAGTTTTTATGGTGCTGTATCCAGACCAGAATCATTGCTGCTTCATGAATAGAAGATGGCATTGATATAAGTAATCAATAATTTGGTTGTAGATAATGTTTTCTAGTATTTTATCTAATGTGGAAAGCATTGAGTTAGGTTGGCATTGCAAAGCAGTAGTTGGCTTGGGTAGTTTTGGCATGGGAAGAACAATAGCTGTTTTCCATACCTGAGACATAATCTTATTAGTTAAGTAGAGGTTGTATATGTGAGTGAGAGGGTGGGAGATGAAGTCCTCAGAAAAGTGAATGAGCCAGAGGGCTAGGTTATCTGTGCCTGAGGGAGTATCTATTTGTAGTTGGTCCATTTAAATTTCTGTCACTTTGGTTCTACTGTTTTTGAAGCAGAGTAGTGGAATGTAAAGAGGGAAGGTGGCTGTGGGTAGTGGAATGTAAGGGCAAAGGGTGACTCTGGGTAGTGGAATGTAAAGGGGGAGGGTGGTTGTGGGTAGTGGAATGTAAGGGGGGAGAGTGGTTGTGGGCAGTGGAATGTAATGGGGAGGGTGGCTGTGGGTATTGTAGATTTGTGTTGTTTTTTATATGTGGCAGGTTGCTGAACTCATTGTGAAAGTCTAAGCATTAGAGTTTGTTTGCGGTGATGTTAGAAGGATTCAGGGGAGTTGAGTTGGATTATTTTTTTTTTGACCAGTCAACAGGTTGATTTCTCACCACAATCTTTTGGATTTGCTTAATGTGAGATTTGCTTGTTTTGGTGGTGGTTGTTTTTGTGACTGTGGATACATTTTCAACTGTGTCATGCTTCATCACGTAATTTGAAGAGGTGTTTGAGTTACTTAGATACCCTCTCATGTTTATGAGATTGAAGTAGCCTTTGTACTAATGGAAAGCATTTGTTTTGCAAGTGTAATAGGGTATTAATAAGGTTGTTAGCTGCTTCACTAGGGTCTTTTATGGCAAGTAAGACAAATCAATGGTGACAAGGTGTTTTTCAAGATTAGTGTTATTCTGAATGGCTTTGAGTCTGAAAGTGATTAGTTTTTTTTTTTGAATGTTAGATTATGAACTGAGAAAGTTATGGGACAGTGAGCACAGAAGGAGGGCAAATCCCGAGTGACCAAACAAAGCCAAGTGTGGGTAAATCCAGCATTACCCACACCTAGCCATGGGTTATTGCTATTATACAATGACATTATTTATGAAAAAAAGCCAGTTGCTTTTCTTATATAATGTCCTTATATAATAGCTTCCTACTGCCCTTTGGCATCCCCCCCCCCGGTATCCTGCACTTTCCTGATGTACTGTGCATGCGTAAGGGATTTCATTCCCACACTTATGCAGTACATCAGTGCTGTGTAAAGGAAGAAACAGAGAAAGGAAAATCTCTATTGATTTTTTTTGTGTGTAATTAAAAAAAAAAAAAAGAAATTGGGATACTTTCAACATATGAGAGAAATGGGACAGAGAAAATAAACGGATAATCGGGTACACTTCTCTAGTTTTGCATAACATACCTAATTATCCTTTTAATTTTCCCTGTCCCATCTGTCTCATTCTTTTGAAGTCTCCTGTTTTTGAAAGCTTATTAAAAAAATAGAGTTTCTGTACCATATATTAATAGAAAAATGTCTGGGCAACTGAACATTTTTTCCATTGTTACATGCTTAGTTTAAAACAGGCACACCAGTTGGGCTGGCCAATCAGCATGTGTGTCTTTGAATGTCAATGGTCAGTCACTGTATAACAGATATTACAAGATCTAGTAAGGTGTGCCTGTTGGACTGAGAGTTTGGTCTGGTGGCTTCAGAGTTGATTTGGGTAAGATCTAAACTGGCCAGGAGTTCTGACATATCAATAGCTTTTGGTCCCAAGTAATTAAGGTTGAAGCAATGGTCCCATGCCATAAGCAAACTCTACAACAGAAGAAAGAAACTGTTGCAAAAAAGAGTAAAATCCCATGACTGGAAGAACTCCATGGTCAGCCTCAGTAGAAGATGAGATCCCTCATAAAATCCTCCAAAGCTAGTTATGAAAACAAAATCACTGCTGATTCTAAAGACAACCACAAAGCATTATATAGCTATGTCAAGAATCTCAATGGCGACACTCAGATCTTCTCTGAGTTACAGCACAATAGCACTAAATATACAGAACCAACTGATATTGCCAACATCTTGGCAGATAGGTTCAGTGCTAACTTTACCCCCCACCCCCACTCCCACCCCCTAAAGGGCCAATCTCTATTACCGGAAGAATGCAAAGTTCCTGTAATCACGGCTGCACAGGTAAAAATCACACTTTCCAAAGCCAAGAACACAGCATCCATGGGACCTGACAACATCCCAGGCTGCGTTCTACATGAACTACAGAATGAACTTGCAACCCACCTAAGCACCATGTTTAATCATAGCCTCACCTCAGGCTTAGTGCCCACTGAATGGCGCACAGCAATGGTTATCCCACTCCACAAAGGGGGAGCCATCACCGACCCTGGGAACTAATGCCTCATTAGCCTAATGAGCCTGGTCTGCAAGGCCATGGAATGTATCATCATGGAACTTCTAAACAAAGACATTGGTAATCTCCAAACTCTGGACCCCACCCAGTTCAGGTTTGTAAAAGGCAGATCATGTCTCCTAAACGTCTTTGAAGCCATCACCAAAGCCATAGACGAGGGTAAGGTGATTCACACAGCCTATCTAGATCTCACCAAGACTTTTGACACCATCCCCCACTCTGGAATTATAGATAGACTCATTAAACTAGGTATAAATCCCTATGTCACAAGATGGGTTGCCAACTGGCTCACTGACAGAACCCACACTGTGAAAGTAGCAGACTCCAAATCCGACTTCAGACCAGTGACATGTGGAGTACCATAGGGTTCAGTCCTGGGTCCTCTCCTGTTTGATATCTACTTTTCTGAAGTACAGCCTAACACAGAAGGTCTTTGGCTAATGAAGTTCACAGATGACTGCAAACTAGGAGCCATAATTGAAACTCCTAATGATGTGGACATCCTACAAAAGTGCCTCACTAAGACAGATGCATGGTGTCAAAGCCATGGCCTCAAGCTCAATGCCAAAAAGTGCATTGTCATCCTCGTTGGTAAAAACTCTGTACCCATGAGCTACCACATAGGTGGTAGTCTACTTAACACCAAAAGTGTAATAAGAGACCTTGGGATACAGGTGGACAGTAGTCTCTACTTTGATAATCACATCACCACAGTAGTCAGGAAAACCTTCTAAGTGGCACACCTCATCAGAAAAGGTTTCTCATCCAGGAAAAAAGAGGACATTGTTCCCCTCTACTCGGCACTCATTAGGCCCATTATAGAGTACAATATCCCTTTTGGTATGTGCCTCACAAGACATCTACAGCAACTGGAAAGACTGAAGAAATACCTCACAAAAAGGATTACTGGCCTCAAACACCTGCCCTATGCAGACCGTCTCAAAAAAACTCCAGCTTTACTCCATCACATATCACCTACTCAGAGGCGATCTCTGCCTAACATACAAAGCTATGTCAAACTTGAAGCTGTTGGACATGCTCCACTTAAAGAAATCCCAATTCTTCTGAGCTACATGCTCTAGGGACCTAAACCTTGTCACCACAATAAACAGAACATGCTGGAGGGATAGATTCCTGTCCCAGAGACTTCCCATACTCTGGAACAAACTACCTATCTATATCAAACAGAGTTCCTCATTAGCACTCTTCAAGAAAAATCTTGATGATTGGATGGGAAATAAGAAATTCACCCCAGGGATCACCTCTGTAGCTCTGCTCGACAGGGGCACAGAAAAATAATTTTCTTGCATGGCAAAAGCCAGGGTACCTTTTTGGCTAGGCTTGTATAGGACCTAGGGCTGATAGCCTAGTACCTACCTATGAACCTACCTATGAACCTATATGACTGTTTATTTGCTTGAGTTTAGGAATTACTGTTAAATAGTCCTGGATTGGGCTCTACATTGCCTCTTAGTAGAAGTATAAAGACAATGTGACTAAATCTGAATAATGTTTTTGGAATATGTTGTTTTGGATATAAACAGGATTTTCTAGCAAAATTAGAGATGATGCTGTATTGGGGCCCTGATATGCTTGATGTATGTGAGTTAGGTGTTGGAATGGGTGGGATGCAATGTGAAAGCTTAATAGGGTATGGGTCGGTAGTATGTGTGCAAGTATAGGGTACGGGTATGTAGTATGTGTGTAGTTATGGGATACAGGCATGTAGTATGTGTGTAGATATGGGGTATGGGTATGTAGTATTTGTGTAGGTATGGGGTACAGGCATGTAATATGTGTGTAGGTATGGGGTAGACATAGGTAGTATGTGTGTAGGTTATGGGGTAGACATAGGTAGTATGTGTTTAGGTATGGGGTTGTGGTAGGTAGTATGTGTGTAGGTGTGTGGTATGTGTAGGTAGTATGTGTGTAGGTATGGGGTAGACGTAGGTAGTATGTGTGTAGGTATGGGGTTGGGGTAGGTAGTATGTGTGTAGGTGTGTGGTTGGGGTAGGTAGTATGTGTGTAGGTGTGTGGTATGTGTAGGTAGGATGTGTGTAGGTATGGGGTTGGGGTATGTAGTATGTGTGTATGTATGGGGTTGGGGTAGGTAGTATGTGTGTAGGTGTGTGGTAGACATAGGTAGTATGTGTGTAGGTATGGGGTTGGGGTAGGTAGTATGTGTGTAGGTGTGTGGTATGTGTAGGTAGTATGTGTGTAGGTATGGGGTAGACGTAGGTAGTATGTGTGTAGGTATGGGGTTGGGGTAGGTAGTATGTGTGCAGGTGTGTGGTATGTGTAGGTAGTATGTGTGTAGGTATTGGGTTGGTCTAGGTAGTATGTGTGTAGGTTTGTGGTAGTCATAGGTAGCCTAGCTACCAAATAGGTGGCAATCCACTGAGTGCAGAAGAAGTTATCAGGGACTTGGGGACCCAGGTTGATAGTAGTCTGTCATTCGACACCCATGTAGCTAAAGTAGTTAGGAAGACCTTCTACATTGCCCACCTTATCATGAAGGGATTCTCATCTAGATCAAGGGAGGTCATAGTCTCCCTTTACTCATCACTCATCAGACCAATGATTGAGTACAATGCCCCATTCGGGATGTATCTGACCCGACACTTGCAGCAGCTGGAGAGGCCACAAAAGTTCCTCACCAAAAGGATAAAGGGTCTCAAAAATCTGTCCTATGCTGCCCGACTGAAAGAACTCCAGCTCTATTCAGTCGCTACCACTTGCTCAGAGGTGACCTTTGCCTAACATACAAGGCCATGTCAAACCCAGATTTGATGAATATGCTTCACCTCAAAATCTAGATCCATCAGAGCCACAAGGGCGGAGACTTAAACCTACACGGCTATTAATAGGACGTGCTGGAGGGATAGATTCATCACCCAAAGACTCCCTATGCTGTGGAACAAAATCCCGGTACATGTGAGGCAGAGCACCTCGCTGGCCTTGTTCAAGAGAAATATTGACCAATGGATGGGAGATCGCAGATATACCCCAGGGATTACCTCAGTGTCACTGCTCGACAGAGGCACAGCAAAATAATGGGTATAGTTCCCCATACTAAAGGGGTGGCGTAAGCCACAAAACGATGGGCTAGGCTTGTAAATACCCTCGGGCAGATAGCTTAGTATGAACCTATGAACCTATGTGTGTCGGTATGGATAGTGGGTAGGTAGTATGTGTGTGGGTATGGGTAGTGGGTAGGGAGTATGTGTGTGGGTATGGAGTTGGGGTAGGTTGTATGTGTGTAGGTGTGTGGTATGTGTAGGTAGTATGTGTGTAGGTATGGGGTTGGGGTAGGTAGTATGTGTGTAGGTGTGTGGTAGACATAGGTAGTATGTGTGTGGGTATGGGTAGTGGGTAGGTAGTATGTGTGTGGGTATGGGTAGTGGGTAGGTAGTATGTGTGTGGGTATGGGTAGTGGGTAGATAGTATGTGTGTGGGTATGGGGTGTGGGTAGGTAGTATTTGTGTTGGTATGGGGTATTAGTAACTAGTATGTGTAGCTAATAAGGTAGTCTGATATACAGAGGCAGTAGCAGGCAGGTACATTTTTTTAGTTTTATGTGAGAGTTGAAGGAAAATGATTGATAGCATGAGAATGCAAATGTCATGAATATAGGAATTCTTAGTGTAAAATTACTGTAGTACAAGCTTTAAGATCTACATAATGGAAAACAGCATTCCTTTAAGAGATGCTTACTGCATGGATAAAAGTGAGAGGGGATGTTCCAGTACAGGAGTGCATGTCAGGGGATTGGGAGGGAGGGGCGTGAATATAAATGAGATGACGGGAGATGCCTGTAGCTAACTTCTGACTAGGTGTGAGGAGAGTTGATAAGCAAAGTACTGGGGGAATACGGCAGAGAAGAGAAAAGGGATCAAAGGCTGGGAAGAACACAAAAGAGCAGAAGTTTTCTGTGGAGGCTAAAATAGGCGATGATCAAAATATTACACAAGCAATGAAGCTAATACGAGTGGTACAGATTAATGAATGCAGATAACATAGTGTGCATGTATATAGGTTAGAAAAGATAATGGATGATGTGACGGGAATCAGTGGTGTGAAGATTAATGAGAAAGGAGACAAAATTAATAGTGAGTTAAGTAAGAGCAGTTTTGTTACAATGATGTAATTCTCAGTTATGATATTGTAGTTACGATGGTACATTTAAATGTGCTAAGCCAAGTGACATTGAATGTAAATGGGAAAAAGGACACGCTGAGCTTGTCCTTGAATTGAAAAGACAAAAGAAAAGTCAATGTCATACCTAAGCAGATGTGTGTCTACAGAGTGAGAAGAAAGAATTGCAACAGGAACGTCAAATGGCAAATAGTGGTCTGATTGATCGAAAGTAAAGTGTCAGAATGTGCAAGATGGGATTGAGTTACCAAGAGTTCAACTCCATGAGGTTGAGAACAAAGTCAAGAACTGTACACAAACTCATACTTAGAATAATGAAGTACCTCATCTTATACAACAAAAGAAATCTGAAAGTGTAAATGAAAGTAAAGATTTGGAACTGACCAGTAAGGAATTCAAAAAGGCCATATCGAAAGAAATAATAACAGATGATGTCTCTTTGACTAAATATACTTAACACATCCAGAAGATGGAACAAAATGTGGAATAATAAAATAAGGAATGAAAGTTTTTAATATTTTGCAGGAGGAAAAAAAGAAAGTTGTATTGCAAGATGGACGGACAGATGGGCAGTATGATATTATTCTCAAACTAACCACTAAGTGTATCGCTGTAGAGACTCTAGAGGATGAACATAAAATCTAAAGCACTTTTTTGGGAGAAACAAACAGCAAATTAAAACCATGTCTACCAAACTCCATTTCTTATGCTAAGCTGGTAAATAAATAATTCCTCACAAAAGTAATTGCATACTGATAGTCTGCATGTGGTAGATATGAATAATATAGAAAACAGCAGGGGGTTCAGAACGTGCAAGCCATAGAAACACCTGAACAGAGCTGTACTAAAGGCAGTACTAGATTACCTAGTGTAATAACAGAAGAATTAGCTGCAGAGACAACTCTAAGTCAAACTGGAAGTGCACAGTTCTTAGATATAAAATTTTCTCAGTACAGATGACAGATATCAAAGTTTCAACATAAAAAGGATAAACAGAGCCAAAAGAACTTTTCCAGTTTTGCAAAAAATGTAAGGTAACCAAAGAAGCATTTCATTGTAAATGAAAAGTCAATATCTGAGCCACCGACTGCGATACAGTTTGTGAAATAAATCAAAAAGAATATCAAACAACCAGCTTGATGTTGTGAGAACTATGATTCCATCTATGGAAGTGGAAAACAAAGCCAATCATACAGCTGCTTTGGAAACAGTGTGTTGTAGCAGGGATGATGCAACATTAAGGCTAGAATTTGAGAATGAAAATGCACAACTAAACTCTAAGCTGGAAAATAAAGGACTAGACAACAGAAAATTTGAGCCAAAACTAATTTCAGCACAAGAACTTGAAAGAGGTCAAGTGACTAAAACTGGCAAAACATTAAATGGTCTCTCAGTAAAACAGTGATTGTGTTTCAGAACCTTACGTGGATGGTTCTCGTTTAAAAAAAGGAAGATGACAGCAGTAGAACATCACACAGTCTGCAACATAGCGGATGTGAATAAAATAAAATATAAAAAGTTTTCATGCTACAAATAGCCAAGGTTTGTCACTTGATATTATAAAACGGAATTTATAAAAGGTCCAAAACATGTATTCTGAACCTATGGCATGCAACATAAGTTTAATGCATTGATTAAATTGGTGACCCACACAAAATAGTCTTGCATATAGACTAAGGGAGGTATTCTGCTATGCCTTCTTCTACACTGGACATTTGGGCAGAAATGATCCCAGGCTGGAAGAATGCTTGTAGCAATGACACTCTTGCACCATTGACACCAGGGACTAGCCCAGGTGGGACCTGGGTGATCAGTGCCACTCACAGCCTCAGGTTTGAGATGGGAGGTACATAATTATAATGTCTTCTAGCAACCACTGTGAGGCATAAAAACAATGACGTGAGGAAGACTGCACACGTGTGATGAATGGTGACACAGAAGGGGTTTGAATCCCACAAATGGCACCTAAATATGTGATGGCCAGGGGGTTGGATGGACTTTGAAGCAAGCCAATGAAACTTAAAATGGCATGCATCAATGGCACCATGGCCAATTCTGTGGAGAGAAGGTCCTAGCTGGCACCATATGGATAGCGTCTTGATTCACACCACTGGTACCCAGCAGGCTAAAATGAAACAAGGAAAGGGCACAAGTCTAGCTCAAGAACCAGTGTGTAAACTATAACCTGGTCCCAATGAGCATACACTGCTGTCCTGACTATGAGCTTTCAGCATTTATCTCCAGAATAGAGTGTCCAAAGGTCACTTCCAGAGCTGAAGTTTTATTATAGTACCCCAAGCCCCTTTCTTATCACTCTTTTTCTATGAACCACAGTGTCTTTCTGCTTTTCACATAAGTAAATGCCTTTCACATCAGTTGTTATTATCACACACACAATTCCCAGGGAAGCCTGACAGAATTATCTCATTCTCCAGAGCTTTCTTCCTAGCATGATGGTATTGCCTACACCCTATATTAGGACAGAGACAGACAGTTAACTGTTGCAGCTGATAAAGGTAAATATGAAGCAATACACATTAATATTGTTACTGGTAGCTGGGGTAAATGATTTAGCTAATGGACATTGGAGCCCCAGCTTAATTTACAGTGGTATATGATAGCCCTCCTCTCAAATGATAAATAACAATTGTGTGTCCGCTAATGTTTGGCAGTAGAGTTTTACGTGCTAGCTTGCTGGGCCTAACGCACAACCTTCAACGAAGGAACACTAACTGAGAATCCAACTGGCAATGTCTAACTGTGAGGTGACAACACTACCGCAGCACCACCACCACAGTAGTATATGATAAATAACAATAATACATATATAATAAAAAGATCAACCAGACAAGTTTAAACATGACTAAATAAATGTATCTTACAGATTAAATATACAGACAAATAATTAAAGTTCATAGGGAATATCAACATAACAGTTAATTATACAGACAGGAATATTTAGAGAAAATGCCCTATATGAGTGAATACATAAATCTAACTACTTCCATCTTGTAGTCTTGAATCTTTCCCATCCTAAAATCTTAGAGGATAACAGGCAGAAATTGCAGATAACAATCTTAAAAGGAAGTGACATCTTACAAGCAAATGCAAGGCACAGCAAAGACCAGCATCAAATTATTATACGCATTTCAGGGCATCACTTCTGTTCTCTTCTGTTCCCTAGAAATCATTACACAATTTCCTTTTGCAGAAAACCATTACATAAACTTATTTTAGCATTATTCTTTCCCACAGAAAAAGTAAATGAACCAATTATTTCACCTGTAAAAGGCAATGTCTTTATTACATTACCCCAGAGACAATCTAAAGTAACAGTACATATACATTTTATGGCCTAATAGCTCAGGAGATGCATTTGGTTGTATGTCCAAACAATAGATTCATACATTTCCATTCCTTTCATCTCCTTTTACATTTAGAAGAGAAAGGGTCCGTAGTTACATACATTTTATAGAGCAAAAGTATTGCTAGTGGGAAAGAAGAAAGAGAAAAGAAATATATGTAGCAGCTTTAAATCATTTTCCTTAACCTGACATCAGTCCTGGCCCTGCAATTCCACCCCCCATAAGAACCTTAAGTAAGTGTTCTGGAGGCAAGCCTCTGGAAATGAAGCTTGATACACAGGTGCAGTTCTTACTCTGTTCTGTTTCTAGAAAGACCATCTGCATCACCATTAGTACCATATTTCTTTATGATACTTTGTTTGCGTCTTTCGGCTTTTCCCGGTTAGGGGTCGCCACAGCGGAACTCCGGTCTGCTAATAATTGGTAGTGGATTTTTACGTACCGGGTTACCAGCCCTGACGCACAACCTTAAATGAAGGCACGCCCCATTCACGTATGCCTCCACACAGAAGAAGCTCTAGCTGAGAATCGAACGGAACAACGTCTTGCAAGGTTACTGACTACAAACCCCTTAAAATGGCTGCATAGAGTAAGTAAACAAAATAAAAAATTAGCCTTGTTTTTCCTATAATGAGTATCATATCTCTCACCCTTGGGTAGAGTCATCACCACTTAATCCAATTCACTCCAAAATTTTTCTTTCTCATCCATTGCACACCCAACTTGTGGAGCATATGCACTAACAACATTCATCATTACACCATCAATTTCCAGCTTCATAAACATCACTCTATCCGACACTCTTTTCACCTCCAAAACACTTTTCACATACTGTTCCTTCAGAATAACTCCTACGTCATTTCTCCTCCCATCCACACCATGATAAAATAATTTGAACCCACCACCGATACACCTAGCCTTACTTCCCTTCCATCTGGTCTCTTGCACACACAATATACCAAACTTCCTTCTGTCCATCAGATCAGCTAGCTCTCTCCCTATACCAGTCATACTACCAACATTCAAAGTTCCGACCCTCACTACCACAGTCCTAGCCTTTCTCCTCTCTTCCTGCATTCGGCCATGCCTTCCGCCTCTTCTCCTCCTTCGGCCAACAGTAGCCCAATTTCCACCAGCACCCTGTTGGCTAAAAGTACTGGTGGCGGTCGTTGTTAATCCGGGCCTCGACCGATCCAGTATGTAAATAGTAACTAGTGACTGCATGAAAAGTTTTGGTGAAGTTTTACGCCGGATGCCCTTCCTGACGCAACCCTCCCCATTTATCCGGGCTTGGGACCGGCACAAGGAAATGCACTGGCTTGTGCATCTCCAGTGGCTGGGTTATATATTCTTATTAACTACAAAGCATAAAAGTGTTTTAGTAAATTAAATACAATATTAAAATAAAAAATAGAATGTATATTTGCAATAATTTGCCATCTGTGTTCATTACACATACAATTTGTAGTATGCATAAAGGTAGCTTTAATGTGTGACAATTAACTGAAACATCTGTAGGAAGAAATTATAATCAGTGAGGGTTTTCAGAATCTGAAAAGCTGGGCAGATTGATTATTAGAAGGCGTATGAGGGGAAACGGGATAATTAGGAAGACTGATTACGTACTGTGATGTGAGGCTGGAAGATAACATTAAATACACAAGAATAATTAATCTGTTCCTGGATGCTTCAATTACTTGTTTTTTTTTCGTTTGAACAGCGGTGGTGGTGCTGCGGTAGCATTGTCGCCTCACAGTTAGACGTTGCCCGTTCGATTCTCAGTTAGAGCATCTTCTGTGTGGCGACATGCGTGAATGGGCATTCCTTCGTTGAAGGTTGTGCATTAGGCCTGGCAAGCCAGTATGTAAAAATATACTGCCAATCATTAGCGGACCGGAGTTCCGCTGTGGCGACCCCTAACCGGGAAAAGCCGAAAGAAACAAACAAGTGAGCCATATTTTTACTGATTCTTTGTCTCTTAAGTTGGAAAAACAAACTGTATAACTAACCGATGAGTGCATAAAGGTGGGTGATTAATATACTGCCATTGGTTGTTTCACTTTTCTTGCAGTCTTTACTAAAATGCCGCTGAATGTTAGGTATAATGTAATAGTAGCTCTATTAGGCTGCAAATGTAAAGACAAGAGCTGGAATTTTCTCATCTTTCATGTGAATATGGTCTAATTTATGGAAAACTCCTAACTACATTTTTACTTCAGAATGGTTTTGAAAACTGGATCTCTGACATTGGACTTTACTGGGCTTCCCTAGTTGCCATAAATAAATATATAAGTATTTGAACAAATAAACAATAATACACAGGCTATAAAAATTTACATATGTAATCTATTATGCTTTGCAAGATTTTGCAGGACTAAACTAAAAGTATGATCTATTAAAAAGATTGTCAAACCAATGATACAGCATAAATGACTTCTAGTTTCATATTTTCTGGAACAGTGGTAACATAACTTCAAGTATCAAGAAACTGTAATACCATAACATCTTGAAGGCTGATTCCAGATTTTTTTTCCCTTTTTCTGCTTATATACACAATTAATTTGATGTAACAATGGCGGACTTACATAATCACAAAGGAAAATTCATGCTGCATGTTTATGCAGGTTGATGTCTTAGTTTTTGTTTAGTTTGCCACGTTAGAATAATACCTCAAATACATTTAAGACTCAGTTATAAAAGCTTTATATCCTGCTACAGTAAAATGTCAAAAGCAGATGTTACTACCACAACATAGTTTGAAAATATTATGTCTTATATTTTAGCAATCACCTTAGTAAGTAATTGGCCAGTATAGTCATTGTTTTATTTCGTACATGCACTGTGGCACTTGGCAGCAGGGTAGCTTATTAACTCCTTTCATCCATATGATCGGCGATTATGTGCCACAGTTGTGAAATAGGTGACAATCACAAGCATGGCTCACAACCACGGAGATAACGCAACGCAGTTTAGTCAGTGCAGTAAAACACAATCGGATATTCTTACTGTAAATAGATAATGAATGCAGGACTGTCATTTATTTATTTATTTTGGGTCAGCCACTCTACTAGTAAAGCTTGTCATCATTTACAATATGCTGAATTCCAAGGATTGCCGAATGAAATGTGTATATGTAACACACGCCAAAAATCACACACACACACAGTCGCTCACACACACACAAAATCCCATAACCCCATGTTACAACACAACAATAATATATTCAGGAATAACACCCGTTGATAATGTTCATTACTTGCTCCAAATAACAGTAGGATGAGGTATTAATGACATTGCAATATTTTTTAAACACAGATTTGTGAAGTGTCTGTAGTATGTGTATGACAGGAAAACTGCAAGCCCGTGTGCATGGCTGACTATAGCAAACATTTATTTGTCTAATGTCAGTATGTATGTATGTTTATATTTATGCATGCATATGTGTGTGTGTGTGTGTATGTTGTGTGTGTCAAGTTTGTTTCTATTCTTATGCAAAATCAGAGTGGCTGCTATTCTGAAAAAAAATGTAATTTGCTTAGTTACATTTGATAAATACATTTTTCTATATTGTCCGCAGAAAAATAAATACATTTTTCTATATTGTCTGCAGAAAAATAATAATGTACTCATAGCAACTACAATAGTGTTATTATTCTGAGTTTTTATAGGAATGTCTTAACACATGGGCAATCAAGAAGCAACTGTGTTCACACTGTACCAGAGGTTTTTGATCACTGCAGACTCCATAAGACATAAAGTATGGGAAAAAAAGAAGAAATAAGGCAGGCTACCACATCCCGTGTGTGAAACATCTGATAGACAACTGATGGGGAACCCTTTCCACTAATGAGATCCATTTGGGATCCCAAGTGTCTTCTTCCAAAAGCCATTAAGGTCATTGAGGGGACAATCCCCTCATGAGAGGGGCCAGCAGGCAGCTGAAGTGTCAGAAATTCAAAGACTGCTGGCAGAGATAAGAATGTGGGAGATGTGCAACTTAAGTGTCATATGGCTACTAAAGGATTAGGAAAACTTCAAAGGCGCAAAACTGGCAGGCTACCAAGAAGCACTAAACTGCCCATACATCAAGAGTAATGATTACTTATCAAGTTCCTTCACCAAAGGTGTGAAGAATTCTTGACAAGTACCTTATGTTGAATCGGTACAGTGCAGTGTTACTGTCATTTGGTGTTTTAAATCTGCCCATCAAATCACAAAATAATTTATTGTAGAATAAGGTTAGTTCTAGAAACTTTGCAAAAATATAGAGGCTGGCTGCTAAAACTGAACTGCATGCCTTTAAAATGGAACACATTTGACTATTACATGTCTTCTTTAAATAATATTCTTCACAGGCTGCCTGTGAAGAGGCTGCTTTATATCTTTTTCCCTATTTTGAGAAAGTCATTTATAAAAGAGAAATAATTTCATTTGTTCAATGGGTTAATGCAGAATTCCCACATTGGCATTTCTAACAGAGTATGCACTTTTGTACAACGTTTGATATATGCTTTTTAGGTAATTTATTAAAATAGCAACAGTATTTTAGTTTTCTTGTGAGTGATACAGTTTATCATTTTGTCACACAGCAGTTATCTACTGCTTGACCATGAGAAACAGCTGTGTATTTTACTTTAGTACCCAGGAAAAGGGAATTGCCAGCAATTCAGATTCCTGTTCAAATTTTTGTATACTTTCTCTGTTGCACTTGAGTTGGCATTTTGGGCCCCCCAGCAAGTTTCCATTCTATGATACTCCCTAGCAAGGACTGCACTACCTCAGTCAAACCAGCACCCATCCACAACAACCCCCTCCTTGTTATTCACCAACCCATCACTATTAACCCCCCATTCACTATTTTCCAGTTCCCTACTACCTGATTTGACCCCCTTCTTCACCTGTCTTGGCACATACAAGTTTCCTTACTTTAGATACTGATACACAGCTACATTTCTTTGTCAAATAAGACAAACAGAAATTAACATGTGATTACATTTGTGTTCCAAACTGCTATGTCACACCAAGGTAGCCAGCTGCACATAAGGCACAGTCAAACTACTATCATTTTTTATTTCTTATGAGACAGGCAATGAGCAAAATACAATGATATAAGTCCAGGTATGGTTGTACAAATCTCTTACTGAAGTTCAAATGTAATGGATACTTATAAAAACATTAATTGTAAAAAAAAATAAATTTTAATGTGTTTTTTTTTTTTTTTTTTTTTTTTTATACTCACATCTGGTACTCACATCTGGTAATAAAGCCCACCTGATCAATTCCATGGTTACACACTGTCTTCTCAGTCTGACTGACAAATATGTCACAGACAACAACCATTTATGAAATCATGTGTACAAGGTAAGGATGGTTTAATCAGCTGGTACATAGTTTTCATCTACACCCGCACTAAATGTAAGCACCCTATCTACACCCCTACTAAATGTAAGCACCCTATCTACGCCCCCACTAAATGTAAGCACCCTATCTACACCCCTACTAAATGTAAGCACTAAATGTAAGCACCCTATCTACACCCCTACTAAATGTAAGCACCCTATCTACGCCCCCACTAAATGTAAGCACCCTATCTACACCCCCACTAAATGTGAGCACCCTATCTACACCCCCACTAAATGCCAGCACCCTATCTGCAACCCCCTAAATGTAAGCAAGTAAAACTGCTATACATGCCCCATTGAAAGATTTTAATTGCAGTACAGTAATAGAAATATTAGCATATGTATTAGGTTAAAAGGCTTCAGCACACAAGCATGGTGTGTATCATTTACTCCACACCCAAAATATGTGAAATCAATCAATAAAATATGAGAAAAGAAGTTAACATAACTAGTGTAAACATAGTCTTTTGCCATTATAATGAAGGACAAAACAGTAAAAAAAAATAATCACCTGTCAAACATCACCACTTCTTTCAGCACAAATCATCCATTTTTAGTTATACAGACAAAGCAGTAATTGACCGATCATTCATAGATTCATAGACTGTTACAAGGCTAATGACCTGGGAGGCTTTTCTAACTAAGCCTAGCCGAGTTTTCCTGAAAGAATAATGATGTCCTGTATCCAAATAAGACATTGAGGGTTAGGTGTTTATAAGCTACCTCTGTCCATAAGGCACAAGGGTGCCAGGCCAGGTGTAAATTTCCTATTCCCCATCCACTTGTCTGGGTTGTGCTAAAACTGGGTAATAGACAAACTCAGCTTTATATGGATGGGAAGCCTCTGGTACACATATCTGTCCCTCCAGCATGTTCTGTTTAAGTCATGGATAAAATTCAGGTCCCTAGACCTTGTACTTCTGGTACTCTTTGACTTAGAATATGTAGGATATTCATAAGTGTGGGGATTGTGGATGCCTTGTTAATCAGACATAGATCACCTCTCAGCAATCGCAATCTATAGGAAACTGAGTAGAGGGAAAGGGTTTTAAGGTGCTCTGCATAAGGCAGGTTTGTTACATCTTGTATTATTTTTGTAAGGAACCTCTGAGGTCACTCTAGTTGCTGCATATGCCTGGTCAGGTACATACCAAAGGGAACATTTTACTCTATGATTGATTTGATAAGGGTGGAGTACAGTAGGATAATGACCTCTTTGGACCTAGATGCCATGCCCTTACTTATAAGTTGCGCAACATAAATGGATTTCCTCACGACTGGTGGTAAAAGGTAAGCCTACTGTCTATGTGAGTACCCAGATCCCTCACCACTGGGTAGACTCTTAGAGGTGTATTATCAACATGGTAATTAGGTGGGATGGTTAACTTCTCAAAGGATACAATTATGCATTTTTTACCATTTAGTTTAAGACCATGGCTTTGGCACCATTTATTAGTCAGAGATAGACTTTCTTGAAGAATGCTAGTGTCTGCAGGGGAGTCGATGAAACTCTGCAGCTAGCAATCATCTGCAAAATTAGTCAGCCAAAAACCTTCAGCATTTGTTTCAATTTCAAAGAAATAAATGCCAAAAAGGAGTGGGCCCAGTACCAAGCCCATGGGGACTTAGCTAGTGACTAGCTTCTTAGTGTAGCCTCACCTATTTTGATCTCCTGGGTCCTATCAATGAGCCAGTTGGCTATCCAATGAGTACTAAAAGGGTTTATACCTAAATTATTGAGCTTGTGTATAATGCCTGAGTGGGGTATTCTATCAAAAGCCTTGGCCAGGTCAAGGCAAGCTGGGTGCACAGTCTTATCTACATCCAATGCCTTGTTGACCCTCTCAAAAAAGTCTGCTAGATTTAATAGGCATGACCTTCTTTAACAAAACCAAACTGTGATGGATCCAGTGTTTGCAGGTTACCTATGTCATCACTTATCATGTCAGTGACGATTCTTTCCATGGCCTTACATATGAGGCTGGTAAGAGTTACACAGTGGTTGTTTCTAAGACATAGATCTAGTCAAGTACTGCTTCATATTAATTTCTAAGTAAATGGATATTATGATCAGCTTTAAAGTTCTGGGATCCCCGTGTAACATAAGAAAGCCATGGGCCACAGCAGAAATCATGGAGTCAGCATAAGTATAGCAGGATTAAGGAAGCTAGACCACATCCCCTGAGAAATGACAGATTTGGGGGCCTGAATTAAAGAAAAGAAGTCAGTGTCCCAACAGGATTAATGGGAATGGGATTTCAAACAGGATTAAAAGAAGTGTGGAGTCCAGCAAGATTAACAAAATCAGCACCTTAAACAGATTTAACTGAAACTGGGGGGGGGGGGGCAACCAGATTAACATAGTCTGAGGAGTTCAGGCAAAATGGATTCAGAAGACTCACTGAAGCAAAAAGTCAGATGGATTAAGCAACCCAGAATCAGGAGGCCTTAGAAGCCAGTGGGGTGTCAAGCAGAAATGAAGTCAATGGATCAGCACTAAAATTAAATGAACTAGACCTGAGTCTTATGTAACAAACAGGGTTGTCATGAACCCATTTTGGCCAAAAATAAAAAAATTAAAGTAGGTCAGGAGTTCAGGAAAATTAATTCACATTTATATCATAAAATACACATGGTGGGGGAAAAAAGGTATTTTTCAGTTTTTTTTTTCCCAAAGGGAATAACTTTGTTAACTGACTAAGATGTATCAGTCAAATTATTTATTTATTTAATTATTTATGCTTGTTTACCAAGGTAGTGAACTGGTTTCTATGGAGCATTTGGGCAGTGCAGTGGTGCAGGAATTAACCTTGTTGGCTCACAGCAGGAGGTTCTATGGTTCGATTCTAGGTTGCCTTCTGTGTGGAGTCTGCATGTCCACCCTGCATTTGTGTGGGTTTCCTCCGAGTGCTCCAGTTTTCTCCCACATTTCAAAGACATGCTGCTGGAGCATTTCTCCCCATGCCTCTGCTGAAAATAGGCTCTGTCCTAGTCGTACTTTCCCAGGCAATAAATGCTAAATAAATAAATTTGCGGACACAGCCCGGGTGAACAGATTCACATAAGAAATTAACAAAACATATTTACAGAGACAAGAGTATGCTAAAAAACAAATATATACATATTTACAGATACATATTTAATATTTGCAGACACATATTTAATATTTACATATACATAATTACTGATACATACTTAGTATTTACATATACATATTTACAGATACATATTTAAAATTTACAGATACATATTTAGGATTTACAGATACATATTTAATATTAACATGTACATATTTACAGAAACATTTAATATTTACAGAGACATATTTAAGATTCACATATACATGTTTAGTATTTACAGATACATATTTAATAGTTACAGATACATATTTACAGATGCATATTTAGTATTTACAGATACATATTTACAGATATATGTTTAATATTTACAGATACATATTTAGTATTTACAGATACATATTTAATATTTACAGGCACATGTTTAATATTTATATATACATATTAATGGATACATATTTAATATTTACAGATACATATTTAGCATTTACAGATACATCTTTACATATACATATTTAATATTTACAAATACACATTCACAGATACATATTTAATATTTATAGATACATATTTACAGATACATATTTAATATTTACAGATACATATTTAGTATTTACAGATGCATATTTACAGATACATATTTATAGATGCATATTTAATATTTACATATTTATATTTATTATTTAAAGATACATATTTACCTATGCATATTTAATATTTACAGATATATATTTGCAGATACATATTTAATATTTGCAGATACATATTTAATATTTACAGATACATATTTACAGATACATATTAACAGATATATATTTAATATTTACAGACATGCTTACAGATACATATTTAATATTTACAGATACATATTTAATATTTGCAGACAGATATTTACAGATACATATTTAATATTTACATATACATATTTAATATTTACAGATACATATTTAATATTTAAAGATACATATTTACAGCTACATATTTAGTATTTACACATACATATTTAATATTTACATATACATATTTACAGATTCATATTTATTATTTGCAGATACATATTTATAGATGCATATTTAATATTTTTAGATACACATTTACAGATACATATTTAGTATTTACAGATATATGTTTAATATTTCCATATACATATTTACAAATACATATTTAGTATTTACAGATGCATAGTTACAGACTCATGTTTAATATTTACAGATACATATTTAATATTTGCACATACATATTTGGTATTTACAGATACATATTTAACATTTACAGATACATTTTTACAGATACATATTTAATATTTACAGATACATATTTACAGATACAAGTTTGGTATTTACAGATACATATTTACAGATAGATATTTAATATTTACAGATACATATTTACAGATACATGTTTAGTATTTACAGATACATATTTACAGATACATGTTTAGAATTTACAGAAACATATTTATAGATACATATTTACAGATATATCTATATATATATATATATTTCATTTTCTTATCCTTCCACTACATCATGTAATAAACAAAGTGGGATTTCAAACAGAATTAAAAGAAGTGGGGAGTCCAGTAGGGATTAACAAAATCAGCACCTTAAACAGAATTAACTAAAAATGGGGGGGGGGGGGGCAACCAGATTAACATAGTCTGAGGAGTTCAGGCAAAATGGATTCAGAAAACTCACTTAAGCAAAAAGTCAGATGGCCCAAGCAACCCAGAATCAGGAGGCCTTAAAAGCCAGTGGGGCATCAAGCAGAAATAATGAAGTCAATGGATCAGCACTAAAATTAAATGAACTAGACTTGAGTCTTATGTAACAAACAGGGTTGTCATGAACCCATTCTGTCCATTCTGGTAGGGGAGCAAAAGGTATTGCTTTTTCAGTATTTTTTCTCTTCCAAAGGGAATAACTTTGTTAACTGACTAAAGTGTATCAGACAAATTTATTTATTTATGTTTGTTTACCAAGGTAGTGAACTGATTTCAGTGGAGAATTTGGGTAGTGCAGTGGTGCAGGAGTTAACCTTGATGCCTCACAGCAAGAGGTTCTATTGTTCAATTCTAGGGTGCCTTCTGTGCGGAGTCTGCATGTCCACACTGCATTAGCGTGGGTTTCCTCCGAGTGCTCCGGTTTTCTCCCACATTTCAAAGACATGCTTCTAGAGCATTTCTCCCCATGCAGCTGCTGAAAATAGGCTCTGTCCTAGTCAGACATTCCCAGGCAATAAATGTTAAATAAATAAATTTGCAGGCACAGCCTGGGTGAACAGGTTCACAAAAGAAATGAACAAAACATATTTACAGAAACAACAGTATGCTATTAAACAAATATATACATATTTACAGATACGTATTTAATATTTGCATTTACATATTTCATATTTATATATACATAATTACTGATACATATTTAGCATTTACAGATACATATTTAAAGGTCAGTATTTAATATTTACAGATACATGTTTAGTATTTACAGATACATATTTGATATTTACAGATACATGTTTAATATTTACAGATATATATTTAATATTTGCAGATACATATTTACAGATACATCTTTAATATTTACACATGCATACTTACAGATACATGTTTAATATTTACAGATAAATATGTAGTATTTACAGATGCATATTTACAAATACATATTTAATATTTACAGATACATATTACCATCACATGTTTAATATTTACATATACATATTTACAGATACATATTTAATATTTACAGATACATATTTACAGATACACATTTAGCATTTACAGATACATATTTACAGATACATATTTAATATTTACAGATACATATTTTCAGATACATTTTTAATATTTACAGATACATATTCACTGATACATATTTGATATTTACAGACATATTTATAGATACATATTTAATGTTTACATATACATGTTTAGTATTTACAGATACATATTTACAGATGCATATTTAATATTTACAGATACATATTTACAGGTACATGTTTAATATTTACATATACATTTTTACAGATACATATTTAATATTTACATATTTACAGATACATATTTAATATTTATAGATACATATTTAGTATTTACAGATACATATTTACAGATACATATTTAAAATTTAAAGGTGCATATTTACAGCTACATATTTAGTATTTACAGATACATATTTCATATTTACATATACATATTTACATATACATATTTATTATTTGCAGATACATATTTACAGATACATGCTTACTATTTACAGATAAATATGTAGTATTTACAGATACATATTTACAGATACATATTTAATATTTATAGATACATATTTAGTATTTACATAGGTTCATAGGTTCATACTAAGCTATCTGCCCTAGGGCATTTATAAGCCTAGCCAGAGTGTGTTTGGCTTTCACCACCCATTTTAAATTAATTTTGCTATGCCCTTTTTCGAGGTTAGTATACTGTGCCTCTAGCTAACAGTGACACAGAAGTGATACCCAGGGTAAACCTACGATCTCCCATCCACTCATCAAGATTCCTCTTGAAGAGAGTCAATGAGGGACTCTGCCTAACCTGGACTGGGATTTTATTCCAGAGTGAAGGGAGCCTCTGGGTTATGAATCTGTCCCTCCAGCATGTCCTATTTATTTCAGTGCTGAGGTTCAAGTCTCTCGAGCGCGTAGCTCGATGGGATTTGGATTTTCTGAGGTGCAGCATGTCCATTAATTCTGGGTTGGACATGGATTTATATGTCAGGCACAGATCGCCTCTGAGCAGGCAGTATGCCACTGAGTAGAGCTGGAGTTTCTTTAACCGGGTAGCATATGGCATCTGTTTGAGCCCTTTGATCCTCTTGGTGAGGTACTTTTGGGGTCTTATCAATTGCTGCAGGTGTCTGGTAAGGTACATCCCAAAAGGGGCATTGTACTCAATTATGGGCCTGATGAGGGATGAGTAAAGAGGCACGATGACCTCCCCTGATCTAGATCCCGTCATGATTAGGTGGGCTATATAAAATGTTTTTCTAACCACTTTAGCCACGTGGTTGTCAAATGAGAGATTGCTATCAACTTAGGTCCCCAGGTCCCTAATTATCAGATACATATTTAATATTTACAGATACATATTTACAGATACATAGTTAGCATTTACAGATACATATTTACAGATGCATATTTAATATTTACAGATACATATTTAGTATTTACAGATACATATTTAATATTTACAGATACATATTTACAGGTACATGTTTAATATTTACATATACATTTTTACAGATACATGTTTAATATTTACAGACATATTTACAGATACATATTTAATATTTATAGATACATATTTAGTATTTACAGATACATATTTACAGATACATATTTAAAATTTAAAGGTACATATTTACAGCTACATATTTAGTATTTACAGATACATATTTCATATTTAAATATACATATTTACAGATGCATATTTATTATTTGCAGATACATATTTACGGATACATGTTTACTATTTACAGATAAATATGTAGTATTTACAGATACATATTTACAGATACATATTTATTATTTATAGATACATATTTAGTATTTACAGATACATATTTAATATTTACAGATACATATTTAAGATACATATTTAGCATTTACAGATACATATTTACAGATGCATATTTAATATTTACAGATACATATTTTCAGATACATTTTTTAATATTTACAGATACATATTCACTGATACATATTTAATATTTACAGACATATTTATAGGTACATATTTAATATTTACAGATACATATTTAGTATTTACAGATACATATTTACAGATACATATTTAATATTTACAGATACATATTTACAGGTACATGTTTAATATTTACATATACATTTTTACAGATACATATTTAATATTTACATACATATTTACAGATACATATTTAATATTTATAGATACATATTTAGTATTTACAGATACATATTTACAGATACATATTTAAAATTTAAAGGTACATATTTACAGCTACATATTTAGTATTTACAGATACATATTTCATATTTACATATACATATTTACAGATACATATTTATTATTTGCAGATACATATTTACAGATACATGTTTACTATTTACAGATAAATATGTAGTATTTACAGATACATATTTACAGATACATATTTAATATTTATAGATACATATTTAGTATTTACAGATACATATTTAATATTTACAGATACATATTTACAGATACATATTTAGCATTTACAGATACATATTTACAGATGCATATTTAATATTTACAGATACATATTTTCAGATACATTTTTAATATTTAAAGATACATATTTACTGATACATATTTAATATTTACAGACATATTTACAGATACATATTTAATATTTACAGAGACATATTTAGTATTTACAGATACATATTTACAGATACATATTTAATATTTACAGATACATATTTACAGATACATATTTAATATTTACAGATACACAGTCACAGGTATATGTTTAATATTTACAGATACATATTTAACATTTACATACATATTTACAGATACATATTTAATATTTATAGATACACATTTAGTATTTACAGATACATATTTACATTTACATATTCAATATTTAAAGATACATATTTACAGCTACCTATTTAGTATTTACAGATACATATGTAATATTTATATATACATATTTACAGATACATATTTATTATTTGCAGACACATATTTATATATGCATATTTAGTATTTTAGATACATATTTACAGATACGTATTGAGTATTGACAGATACATATTTAATATTCCCATATACATATTTACAAATACATATTTAGTATTTGCAAATACATAAAGGCTCATGTTTAATATTTACAGATACATATTTAACATTTACAGATACATATCTAGTATTTACAGATACATATTCAATATTTACAGACACATGTTTACAGAAACATATTTAATATTTACAGATACATATTTAATATTTGCAGACTATTTAAAGATACATATTTAGTATTTACAGATACATATTTACAGATACATGTTTAATATTTACAGATGTATATTTACAGATACATATTTACAGATACATATTTAGTATTTACAGATGGATTCACTTCATAACACTGAAAGCTCAAAACACTGAAACCAAAACACTGAAACTTTAAAATCTTGAAAACTCAAAACACTGAAACTCAAAACACTGAAAAAACATATCATACATATACTGATTTTAAGCAACATAAATCATAGCACTTTCCCCAAAATGTAAGAAGGGGCAAGCCCTCTGCACCCTCCATGTGGGGGGCTGCACCCCCACTCCGCTGCTACATATATATATATATATATATATATATATATATATATATATATATATATATATATATATATACACATATATATATCAACTCCAAGATTGCACTTCTCTACACTAAGTGCAATCTTGGAGTTGATTTATTTAAGTAGCAGGGGTGTGGAGTGCTGGCCACATGGGGTACAAGAGACTTGCCCCCTGGTTACACTTGGTGGAAAGTGCTATGATTTATGTTGTTTAAACTTACTATATGTATAATATGTGCTTTCAGTGTTTTGAGTTTCAGTGTTTTGAGTTTTCAGTGTTTTGATCTTCTATAGTGTGAAGTTTTCTCCTTTTCAGTGTTTTGAAGTGAATCCTTACAGATACATATTTACAGATGCATATTTAAAGATACATATTTAGTATTTACAGATACATTTTTACAGGGACATGTTTAATATTTACAGATACATATTTAAAGAAACATATTTAATATTTACAGACATATTTACAGATATATATTTACTATTTATAGATACATATTTAGTATTTACAGATACATATTTACAGATACATATTTAATATTAAAATAAACATATTTACAGCTATGTATTTAGTATTTACAGATACATATTTAATATTTACATATACATATTTACAATACATATTTATTATTTGCAATTACATATTTATATATGCATATTTAATATTTTTAGATACATATTTACAGATACATATTTAGCATATTTAGATACATATTTAATATTTACAGATACTTATTTAATATTTACATATACATATTTACAGATGCATATTTAATATTTACAGATACATATTTATGAATACATATTTAGCATTGAGAGATGTATATTTACAGATACATATTTAATATTTACAGATGCATATTTACAGATAAATTTTTAAGATTTACAGATACATATTTAGTATTTACAGATACATATTTAATATTTACCGATACATATTTACAGATACATATTTAGTATTTACAGATACATATTTAATGTTTACATATACATATTTACAGATACATATTTATTATTTACAGATACATTTTTACAGATGCATATTTAATATTTACAGATACATGTTTAATATTTGCAGATACATATTTAGTATTGGCAGATACATATTTACAGCTACATATTTACAGATACATATTTAGCATTTAGAGATGCATATTTACAGATATATATTTAATATTTACAGATACATATTTAGTATTTACAGATACATATTTAATATTTACAGACACATGTTTACAGATACATATTTAATATTAACAGATACATATTTAATATTTGCAGACAGATATTTACAGAGATATTTAATATTTAAAGATACATATTTAGTATTTATATATCCATATTTGCAGATGCATGTTTAATATTTAAATATAAATATTTACAGATACAAATTTACTATTTGCAGATACATATTTACAGATGCATATTTAATATTTTCAGATACATATTTACAGATACATGTTTAATACTTGCAGATACATATTTAGTATTTACAGATACATATTTCCAAAAACATATTTACAGATACATATTTAGCATTTAGAGATGCATACTTACAGATATATATTTAATATTTACAGATACATAATTAGTATTTACAGATACATATTTAATATTCACAGACACATTTACAGATACATATTTAATATTTACAGATACATATTAATATTTGCAGACAGATATTTACAGATACATATTTAATATTTACAGATACATATTTACAGATTCATATTTAATATCTACATATACATATTTACAGATAAATGTTTAGCATTTACAGATACATATTTACAGATACATGTTTAATATTTACAGATACTTATTTAATATTTACAGATACATATTTAGTATTTACATATACATAATTAATATTTACAGACATGTTTGCAGACATATTTAATATTTACAGATACATATTTAATATTTGCAGACAGATATTTACAGATACATATTTAATATTTACAGATACATGTTTAGTATTTACAGATACATATTTACAGATACATATTTAGTATTAACATATACATATTTACAGATATATATTTACAGATCCATATTTAATATCTACAGATACATATTTACAAATACATGTTTAGTATTTACAGATACATATTTACAGATACATATTTAATATTTACAGATACATACTTACAGATACATGTGTAGTATTTACAGATGCATATTTACAGATACATATTTAATATTTACAGATACATATTTACAAATACATGTTTAGTATTTACAGATACATATTTACAGATACATATTTAGCATTTAGAGATGCATACTTACAGACATATATTTTAATATATACAGATACATATTTAGTATTTAGAGATACCTATTTAATATTCACAGACACATGTTTATAGATAAATATTTACTATTTACAGATACATATTTAATATTTACAGACAGACATTTACAGATACATATTTAATATTTACAGATACATGTTTAGTATTTACATTTACATATTTACAGATACTTATTTATAGATACATGTTTAATATTTACAAATACATATTTAATATTTACAGATTCATATTTAGTATTTACAGATACATAATTAATATTTACAGACACATGTTTGCAGATACATATTTAATATTTTCAGATACATATTTAATATTTGCAGATATTTATTTACGAATGCATATGTAATGTTTACAGATACACGTTTAGTATTTACAGATGCATATTTACTGATACATGTTTAGTATTTACAGATACATATTTACAGATACATATTTAATATTTACAGATACATATTTACAGATACATGTTTAGTATTTACAGATACATATTTACAGATACATATTAAATATTTACAGATACATAGTTACAGATACATGTTTAATATTTACAGATGCATATTTACAGATACATATTTAATATTTACAGACACATATTTACAGTTACATGAATCATATTTACAGATACATATTTAAAGATGCATATTTAATATTTAGAGATACATATTTACAAATACATGTTTAGTGTTTACAGATACATATTTACAGATACATATTTAATATTTACAAATACATATTTAATATTTGCAGACTGATATTTAAAGGTACATATTTAGTATTTACAAATACATACTTACAGATACATGTTTAGTATTTACAGATGCATATTTATAGATACATATTTTATATTTACACGTACATATTTATAGATTTATGTTTAGTATTTACAGATACATATTTACAAATTCATATTTAATATTTACAGACACCATATTTACAGATACATGTTTAGTATTTACAGATACATATTTAATATTTACAGATATATATTTAATATTTACAGATACATATTTCATATTTACAGATACATATTTAATATTTGCAGACTGATATTTAAATATACATATTTAGTATTTACAGATACATATTTACACATACATGTTTAGTATTTACAGATACATATTTACAGATACATATTTAATATTTACAGATACATGTTTACAGATACATGTTTAGCATTTACAGATACATATTTAGAGATACATATTTAATATTTACAGATACATATTTACAGATACATGTTTAGTATTTACAGATACATATTTAATATTTACAGATACATATTTACAGATACATGTTTAGTATTTACAGATACATATTTACAGATACATATTTACAGATACATGTTTAGTATTTATAGATACATATTTACAGATACATTTTTACAGATACATATTTCATTTCCTTATCCTTCCACTACATTGCAAGAGAGGTGAAGAAGAGAGTACAGGCAGGATGGAGTGGGTGGAGAAGAGTGTCAGGAGTGATTTGTGACAGACGAGTACCAATAAGAGTGAAAGGGAAGGTCTACAAGAGTGTACTGAGACCAGCTATGTTATATGGGTTGGAGACAGTGGCATTGACGAAAAGGCAGGAGTCAGAGCTTGACATGGCAGAGTTTAAGATATTAAGATTTGCATTGGTGTGATGAGGATGGACAGGATTAGGAATCAGTATATTAGATGGTCAGCCCAGGTTGGAAGGTTTGGAGACAAAGCCAGAGAGGCAAGATTATGTTGGTTTGGACATGTGCTGAGGAGGGATGAGAGTATATTGGGAAAAAGATGCTAAGGATGAAGCTGCCAGGTAACAGGAAAAGATGAAAGCATAAGATAAGGTTTATGGATGTGGTGAGAGAGGACATGCAGATGGTTGGTGTGACAGAGCAAGATGCAGAGGACAGGATGAAACTGAAAAAAGTTGATCCACAGTGGCAACCCCTAACTGGAGCAGCAGAAAGAAGAAGAAGAATATCCTTCCACTACAATATGTAATAGACAAAGTGCTGAGCAGCATTTTCACACCATCGATGAAGGTTTTTGGCTACTGTTTTTTCTGAGGAAAAAACTTTTAAAAATAGTGTTTTTTGTACAATAATACCACTGAACATAGAAAGTAAACCTTAGCCTCAGGGTTTTCATCTAGGGAAAGTGAAATGTATCTGTAATCTTTAATTGGCTCATCTCCACACATGTACAAGGAGTGGCCTGCTAAAGTCTATGGACAAAGCTCTTGTTCTTCCTACAATGACATTGTGAGACATACTATAAATTTATTTGGGCCAGCAAAACTTTTTATTTTAAAAAAAAATCTCAAATAAATGTGAAGTGAGGACAACGCAAATGCATATTGACACTTTCACAAAATGCAGAGATGCAACCATGAACATGAACAAATCACTTTAAAATGTGTGCATTAGTTTTTAGTGGACATAGTGTTCAATCAGCAGAATTTAATTAATTCAAGGGGACAATGTCAGTGGTAAAACATTTAATGACATCAGGAAAACTGATAGTTGACAAAACAGATGCTCACATAATTAAGTCTGTCACTACAACCACAGATATCTTTGAATTGGAAAGAAGAAACAGTAGTACTCATTCTTAGAATACTTCACCCTATCACAGATTGTATTATTTGACTAACTTATTAAGTATACAAAATTACTGTTTTAGGTTTTGTTGGCTTGACAAACATATGACATGATATCAAAATAAGATAATTTATTGTAATTGGGCACTCTGTCTCAAGGATCAGGAGGACCCTGAGATGGTAGGGTTTGCTGGTGCCTAAAACTGGCTATGTTTTGTCCATTGCTTGACCATGATTTACTTGAATATATTTAATCTTGGTTGGCATATCATTTTTGAAACTATATTAAGTAACATTAAAATGTATATACAACAGATAAACTTTTTATTATTTTCATGTCTCAGTTGTAGTTGAAGGAATCAGAATCCATTTCTTTCTACATGGTTATATTGGTCGTAGTGTATCACTATCTGTAAATATTTATGTATACATACTGTGTCAGGCACAAAGCTCATCCATCTAAGGCTCAACTCAGTTGAAATCTGCCAGTTAACAAACAAACATACCAACATAAACAAAGAGACAGTTTATCATTCTCCTGCATGATATGATATACAGAACAAGTGTTATAAGTTGCTGTCTATAAGGCACCGTTATTAACTAAATACATGGCCATTTTATCATTTAGAATCATACAATACATTATTACAGTATATTGTTACAAAGAATAAGTGGTCCTGCTTTTCTAAAGAGACTGTGCTGGTAATGGCTTTGAAGTTTCGCCATTTTCTGATTTTTTTTATTTGAAATGTACTGTTTTTTTCAGCTTTCTGGTTATTGCTTAATCTGTTTATGTTTTTAGATGCAAGTCCACAAACTCTATTGAAAGTCATGTTCAATGAGAAAAGAAACAATGCTGACTGAAGGGTGGGGCAATTGTAAAGATTAGGGTTCACCACCCACAGATCATACTACCAGAGGGTGGGCACAAATGATTGATAGAGGTCTGATACTGGACTTACTGTTGTGGCTCTATCAGTCAGTCATTTAACTCGTAAATGTCACAAATAATAAAAAAAATATAAAGTACTGTAGACACCCAAACACTTACACATAATAAGTGTTAAAAGCAGCCCACCTTACACATAACAGTAGCTAAATATGCTATTCCAATCTTACTGTAATCATCAGAACACAAAAATCCATCGCAATACTGGTTGCTCATAGGTTTATAGGTGTATACCAGTTTAACAACCACTGGGGTCTTTATAAGCCTAGTGTTGTAACATAATTGTATCTCATGAGTTATTATATATTAGAGGTCATTTAAGGGGTTTATGTTAGTTAGGGCATAATTTAACAGCTGCCTATGTCCATCAGAGAGATAGGTGTCAGAGTAGGGGTAAACTTCCAATTCCCATCCCCTGGTCCAGGCTGCACTTGAATAGGGTTAGGGAAAGGCCCTGGATGGGAAGCCTATATAAGAGAATGGTGATTCTCCAAGATACATACCTGTCCCTCCTACATGTGCTATTTAAGTTGACAGCAAGATGGCTCCAGATAACATCTGATAATACATGGCATTACCAACTGCTGTCTGTTAGTCATCCTCATTTGAAAATAATGTTAAAGCACTGATGTTTGGTGTTTTTTATTAGACGTATGTTGCAGAGTGTTGCTATTTTATTTTTAGTCAGCATGTCAAATTAATCACTGTTGTGTGTACATTTAAAAATTAATAAAGTACTGGTAACTAAGGGGGGTTTTCTCTGTACGCATAACAGTGACTAATTCGATATGGCATGACAAATACTGCATAATGATGTTAGAAATAAATTCCAATATGTATCCATTACAATTACGTAGAATTAGTCACTTATGTGTAACCTCCTGCAATTTATTATTTTTTCCACATACTTTCACGCCACCATTTTAATGCCACCACTATATGTACCATGGTACTCCTACTAGAACATCCCTTTAATAGGTGGAAACATCACCTCAGTCTATGTCACTACTGGGGTGGTCCTGCTTACTACGATCCTCCAATGCAAGGAAGTGAGTCCTAATCTTTACAATCACTAAGGGTGGCACACATAACATGAAAGAGATAGTTACCTCAATCTTTGCAATCACTAAGGGTGGCACACATAACATGTAAGAGAAAGTTACCTCAATCTTTGCAATCACTAAGGGTGGCACACATAACATGTTAGAGAAAGTTACCTCAATCTTTGCAATCACTAAGGGTGGCACAAATAACATGTAAGAGATAGTTACCTCAATCTTTACAATCGCTAAGGGTGGCACACATAACATGTTAGAGAAAGTTACCTCAATCTTTACAATCACTAAGGGTGGCACACATAACATGTAAGAGATAGTTACCTCAATCTTTACAATCGCTAAGGGTGGCACACATAACATGTAAGAGAAAGTTACCTCAATCTTTACAATCACTAAGGGTGGCACACATAACATGTAAGAGATAGTTACCTCAATCTTTGCAATCACTAAGGGTGGCACAAATAACATGTAAGAGATAGTTACCTCAATCTTTACAATCACTAAGGGAGGCACACATAACATGTAAGAGAAAGTTACCTCAATCTTTAAAATCACTAAGGGTGGCACACATAACATGTAAGAGATAGTTACCTCAATCTTTACAATCACTAAGGGTGGCACACATAAAATGTTAGAGATAGTTACCTCAATCTTTAAAATCACTAAGGGTGGCACACATAACATGTAAGAGATAGTTACCTCAATCTTTAAAATCACTAAGGGTGGCACACATAACATGTAAGAGATAGTTACCTCAATCTTTAAAATCACTAAGGGTGGCACACATAACATGTAAGAGATAGTTACCTCAATCTTTACAATCACTAAGGGTGGCACACATAACATGTAAGAGATAGTTACCTCAATCTTTACAATCACTAAGGGTGGCACACATAACATGTAAGAGATAGTTACCTCAATCTTTACAATCGCTAAGGGTGGCACACATAACATGTAAGAGATAGTTACGTCAATCTTTGCAATCACTAAGGGTGGTACATGTAACATGAAAGAGATAATTAACTCAATCTTTAAAATCACTAAGGGTGGCACACATAACATGTAAGAGATAGTTACCTCAATCTTTAAAATCACTAAGGGTGGCACACATAACATGTAAGAGATAGTTACCTCAATCTTTACAATCACTAAGGGTGGCACACATAACATGTAAGAGATAGTTACCTCAATCTTTACAATCACTAAGGGTGGCACACATAACATGTAAGAGATAGTTACCTCAATCTTTACAATCACTAAGGGTGGCACACATAACATGTAAGAGATAGTTACCTCAATCTTTACAATCACTAAGGGTGGCACACATAACATGTAAGAGAAAGGTACCTCAATCTTTACAATCACTAAGGGTGGCACACATAACATGTAAGAGATAGTTACCTCAATCTTTACAATCACTAAGGGTGGCACACATAACATGTAAGAAAGTTACCTCAATCTTTACAATCACTAAGGGTGGCACACATAACATGTAAGAGATAGTTACCTCAATCTTTACAATCACTAAGGGTGGCACACATAACATGTAAGAGATAGTTACCTCAATCTTTACAATCACTAAGGGTGGCACACATAACATGTAAGAGAAGTTACCTCAATCTTTACAATCACTAAGGGTGGCACACACCCAACATGTTGCAAAGATTGTTAACTCAATCTTTACATCACTAAGGGTGCCACACATAACATGTAAAGATTGAGTTACCTCAATCTTTACAATCACTTAGGGTGGCACACATAACATGTAAAGATTGAGGTAATCTTTCAATCATGTTATGTGTGCCACACATGATTGTAAAGATTGAGGTAACTCAATCTTTACATGTTATGTGCCACCCTTTAGTGATTTTAAAGTTTGAGGTAACTATCTCTTACATGTTATGTGTGCCACCCTTAGTGATTGTAAAGATTGAGGTAACTATCTTACATGTTATGTGTGCCACCCTTAGTGATTGTAAAGATTGAGGTAACTATCTCTTACATGTTATGTGCCACCCTTAGTGATTGTAAAGATTGAGGTAACTATCTCTTACATGTTATGTGTGCCACCCTTAGTGATTGTAAAGATTGAGGTAACTATCTCTTACATGTTATGTGCCACCCTTAGTGATTGTAAAGATTGAGGTAACTTCTCTAACATGTTATGTGTGCCACCTTAGTGATTTTAAAGATTGAGGTACTTCTCTTACATGTTATGTGTGCCACCCTTAGTGATTGTAAAGATTGAGGTACTTTCTCTTACATGTTATGTGTGCCACCCTTAGTGATTGTAAAGATTGAGGTAACTATCTCTTACATGTTATGTGTGCCACCCTTAGTGATTGTAAAGATTGAGGTAACTATCTCTTACATGTTATGTGTGCCACCCTTAGTGATTGTAAAGATTGAGGTAACTTTCTCTAACATGTTATGTGCCACCCTTAGTGATTTTAAAGATTGAGGTACCTTCTCTTACATGTTATGTGTGCCACCCTTAGCGATTGTAAAGATTGAGGTAAATATCTCTTACATGTTATGTGTGCCACCCTTAGTGATTGTAAAGATTGAGGTAACTATCTCTTACATGTTATGTGTGCCACCCTTAGTGATTGTAAAGATTGAGGTAACTTTCTAACATGTTATGTGTGCCACCCTTAGTGATTGTAAAGACCGAGGTAACTATCTCTTACATGTTATGTGTGCCACCCTTAGTGATTTTAAAGATTGAGGTAACTTTCTCACATGTTATGTGTGCCACCCTTAGTGATTGTAAAGATTGAGGTAACTATCTCTTACATGTTATGTCTGCCACCCTTAGTGATTGTAAAGATTGAGGTAACTATCTCTTACATGTTATGTGCCACCCTTAGTGATTGTAAAGATTGAGGTAACTATCTCTTACATGTTATGTGTGCCACCCTTAGTGATTTTAAAGATTGAGGTAACTATCTCTTACATGTTATGTGTGCCACCCTTAGTGATTGCAAAGATTGAGGTAACTATCTCTTACATGTTATGTGTGCCACCCTTAGTGATTGTAAAGATTGAGGTAACTATCTTACATGTTATGTGTGCCACCCTTAGTGATTGTAAAGATTGAGGTAACTATCTCTTACATGTTATGTGTGCCACCCTTAGTGATTGTAAAGATTGAGGTAACTATCTCTTACATGTTATGTGTGCCACCCTTAGTGATTGTAAAGATTGAGGTAACTTTCTCTAACATGTTATGTGTGCCACCCTTAGTGATTTTAAAGATTGAGGTACCTTTCTCTTACATGTTATGTGTGCCACCCTTAGCGATTGTAAAGATTGAGGTAAATATCTCTTACATGTTATGTGTGCCACCCTTAGTGATTGTAAAGATTGAGGTAACTATCTCTTACATGTTATGTGTGCCACCCTTAGTGATTGTAAAGATTGAGGTAACTTTCTCTAACATGTTATGTGTGCCACCCTTAGTGATTGTAAAGACCGAGGTAACTATCTCTTACATGTTATGTGTGCCACCCTTAGTGATTTTAAAGATTGAGGTAACTTTCTCTCACATGTTATGTGTGCCACCCTTAGTGATTGTAAAGATTGAGGTAACTATCTCTTACATGTTATGTCTGCCACCCTTAGTGATTGTAAAGATTGAGGTAACTATCTCTTACATGTTATGTGTGCCACCCTTAGTGATTGTAAAGATTGAGGTAACTATCTCTTACATGTTATGTGTGCCACCCTTAGTGATTTTAAAGATTGAGGTAACTATCTCTTACATGTTATGTGTGCCACCCTTAGTGATTGCAAAGATTGAGGTAACTATCTCTTACATGTTATGTGTGCCACCCTTAGTGATTGTAAAGATTGAGGTAACTATCTCTTACATGTTATGTGTGCCACCCTTAGTGATTGTAAAGATTGAGGTAACTATCTCTTACATGTTATGTGTGCCACCCTTAGTGATTGTAAAGATTGAGGTAACTATCTCTTACATGTTATGTGTGCCACCCTTAGTGATTGTAAAGATTGAGGTAACTATCTCTTACATGTTATGTGTGCCACCCTTAGTGATTGTAAAGATTGAGGTAACTTTCTCTAACATGTTATGTGTGCCACCCTTAGTGATTTTAAAGATTGAGGTACCTTTCTCTTACATGTTATGTGTGCCACCCTTAGTGATTGTAAAGATTGAGGTACCTTTCTCTTACATGTTATGTGTGCCACCCTTAGTGATTGTAAAGATTGAGGTAACTATCTCTTACATGTTATGTGTGCCACCCTTAGTGATTGTAAAGATTGAGGTAACTATCTCTTACATGTTATGTGTGCCACCCTTAGTGATTGTAAAGATTGAGGTAACTATCTCTTACATGTTATGTGTGCCACCCTTAGTGATTGTAAAGATTGAGGTAACTTTCTCTAACATGTTATGTGTGCCACCCTTAGTGATTTTAAAGATTGAGGTACCTTTCTCTTACATGTTATGTGTGCCACCCTTAGTGATTGTAAAGACTGAGGTAACTATCTCTTACATGTTATGTGTGCCACCCTTAGTGATTGTAAAGATTGAGGTAACTTTCTCTAACATGTTATGTGTGCCACCCTTAGTGATTGTAAAGACCGAGGTAACTATCTCTTACATGTTATGTGTGCCACCCTTAGTGATTTTAAAGATTGAGGTAACTATCTCTTACATGTTATGTGTGCCACCCTTAGTGATTGCAAAGATTGAGGTAACTATCTCTTACATGTTATGTGTGCCACCCTTAGTGATTGTAAAGATTGAGGTAACTATCTCTTACATGTTATATGTGCCACCCTTAGTGATTTTAAAGATTGAGGTAACTTTCTCTTACATGTTATGTGCCACCCTTAGTTATTGTAAAGATTGAGGTAACTATCTCTTACATGTTATGTGTGCCACCCTTAGCGATTGTAAAGATTGAGGTAACTTTCTCTTACATGTTATGTGTGCCACCCTTAGTGATTGTAAAGATTGAGGTAACTTTCTCTTACATGTTATGTGTGCCACCCTTACAGACATTATGGAGCTCTCAAAATATGTGTCCAAGGAAGGTATGACCCCTAGCCTTGAGATGAATTGCACCTTCACCAAGAAAGATGCCATACTACGAACAAAAGAGTATTGACCTCAACAATTGGCTTAGCTTCTGGTATTATTCATAGACGGTATAATATATTTGCCTGGGAGGAGATTATAGACAGTCCTAACCGCTTTGCCATAGATGGCCTGCACCTATCCCCTGAAGGCTTTCTTATATTGACTAATCCCAATAGTGTCTTTTTTGGGCAACATCAGTCTTCTAAAGCTTCCAACATACAGAATCTGTATTGCTGCTCAATGCAAGAAGCCTAAAGAAAAAAAAAAGCTCCCTTCAAGTAGTTCTTACCTTGGAAATTATTGATATAGCCATTGCTACAGAGTCCTATTTCAAACCAATAAGAACACGCTATCAGTGCTGGGTGTCAATGCCCACCATATGTTCAGACCCACCTCATTACATGAAGGCACTAAAGGCAGTGGTATCTCCATATTCTTAAAATGTCACCTTCAGACTTTTTAGATAAGGCAATAGTCCCAAAATCCTCCACATACAATTTACTATTAACAAACTCACTTATTATATCATAGCTAAATATAGGACCTCCTCAGCCCATATCTCCTACCTAACAAGTATGGAGTCCCAGTGCATTAAACAAAACACCATTCTGCTAGGAGACATCAACTACCTTCCATTAACAGGGAGACCTATAGATTCTCAGACATGTAAGCCCAGAAATTTTTAGACTTCATCAATATAAACTCTCTGGGCCTGTTAGTCATCACCCCAAACAGGGGCAATAAACTCCTGGACTTGGTCTTTACCAACATGAGGCGGTTTTGTTTCCCCATTAACTGGCACTTCCGCTTCAGTCAAATCAGACCTCAGATCAGTCACACTCACCATAAAATGGAAGCCAGAAGCATCCGCTAATACTTTGGTATTAAGAGATTATGCTACAAATCAGACCTCAGATCAGTCACACTCACCATAAAACTGAAGCCAGAAGCAGCAGCTAATACTTTGGTATTAAGAGATTAAGCTACAAATCAGACCTCAGATCAGTCACGCTCACCATAAAACTGAAGCCAGATGCATCCGCTAATACTTTGGTATTAAGAGGTTATGCTACAAATCAGACCTTAGATCAGTCACACTCACCATAAAACTGAAGCCAGAAGCATTTGCTAATACTTTGATATTAAGAGATTATGCTACAAATCAGACCTCAGATCAGTCACGCTCACCATAAAACTGAAGCCAGATGCATCCGCTAATACTTTGGTATTAAGAGGTTATGCTACAAATCAGACCTTAGATCAGTCACACTCACCATAAAACTGAAGCCAGAAGCATTTGCTAATACTTTGATATTAAGAGATTATGCTAAAAATCAGACCTCAGATCAGTCACGCTCACCATAAAACTGAATCTGAAAGCATCCGCTAATACTTTGGTATTAAGAGATTATGCTACAAATCAGACCTCAGATCAGTCACACTCACCATAAAACTGAAGCCAAAAGCATCTGCTAATACTTTGGTATTAAGAGATTGTGCTACAAATCAGACCTCAGATCAGTCACATTCACCATAAAGTTCAAGCCAGAAGCATCCGCTAATACTTTGGTATTAAGAGATTGTGCTACAAATCAGACCTCAGATCAGTCACATTCACCATAAAACTCAAGCCAGAAGCATCCGCTAATACTTTGGTATTAAGAGATTCTGCTACAAATCAGACCTTAGATCAGTCATGCTCACCATAAAACTGAAGCTAGAAGCATCCGCTGATACTTTGTTATTAAGAGATTATACTACAAATCAGACCTCAGATCAGTCACGCTCATCATAAAATGCAAGCCAGAAGTATCTGCTAATACTTTGGTATTAAGAGATTGTGCTACAAATCAGACCTCAGATCAGTCACACTCACCATAAAACTGAAGCCAGAAGCATCCACTAATACTTTGGTATTAAGAGATTGTCCTGCAAATCAGACTTCAGATCAGTCACTCTCACCATAAAATTGAAGCTGAAAGCATCCACTTACACTTTGGTATTAAGAGATTATGCTGCAAATCAGTCCTGAGATCAGTCACATTCACCATAAAACTGAAGCATCCGCTAATACTTTGGTATTAAGAGATTATGCTAAAGCTAATTGTCAAAAACTGACCAATGACTTGACTGAATTAAAATTCATTTCCCCTCTAGGAAACCCACTGCTTATTAAGAATCCTTTGCTGCCAAGTTCATTACGCATGTAAATAGCTGCCTCGATGTATCTGCCCCTGTATGAAGTAAATATAATGCCAAATTTAAGAATAAATCCCATTTGATGGAACCCAGGTATAAATAGACTGTTGCACACAAAAGTAAATTTAACTCTGAGGATACTAAAATGATCTTGCTAAACTTAACAGGGAACTTGAGACCCAGATCAAATCAGGCAAATCCATATATGAAGGAAAAAATAGCCACTCAGGTGAAGGATATCAACAAAGCCTTCTTTAACTATATCAGAAGTTTCAGACACAATGCCCAGCACTGCACAAAAGTAATAGTAAATGACACCACATACTCAAACCCAGGGGACATAACTAGTTAACCAGTGGACAAATTCAGTTCTAACCCCCCCTCCACTTGCCTCCTATATTACCATATCATAAACCCACATCTATATGTCCCTCTAAAATCTTCCAAGTCCTCAAGGCACTATACAAAGTCAGAAATACTGTTTCTCTGGGGCTGGATAACATACCAGACTCCCTATTGGTAAGCCTGAAACAGGACTTGTCTGACCCTTTACAAAGCCTATTTAATTTAATCTTCCAAGCAGGCTTCATGCTAGATGAATGGTGGGCAGCAGCAGTCACACCTTTCTACAAATGTGAGGCATCAGTGGACCCAGGTAATTATAGACCCATAAGGCTGACCTGCCTCATTTGTAAAGCTATGCAAAGGATCATTATGGAATTAAAACATAAGGACAGAGGCAAGTTAGAAACTCAAGCCCCAACCTAGTTTGGATTTGTTAAGGGTAGATCCTGCCTACTTAACCTGGTCAACTTCTTTGGGAAGGTAGTCCTCAAGCAACGCATGAGACAAATCTGTACACATTTCATATTTAGTCTTCACTAACATGTAAAAAGCAGTCCCACATTCAGGCATCATAGATAAACTCTTGCAGTTAAATGCAAATCTTTCAGACAGCAAGGTATCTTCCTTACCACACATTGATAGATGTGCTACACTCTTTGGCTAACCTTGCTCTGTGGAATGGACTTTAATCCACTTGCAGGTCATTGCACATGGCTCTTGCAAGTGAGACATGATAGTAATTGAAAATGTCATCACCAGGATGGTGGTATTAATGGGTACTTGAGCCTTATTTGAGCCCACATATAGAACTCATTCATAGAGGAGTCCAATACAGAAAATTTACACAAGATTCTTGCTTTTATCCATTTCCCTACTATACTGGCTTACCTGCACTGCTGAGTGAGTCTATTAAACAAGCTAAAAACTACTAATGAGTGCTTTGAGTTTTTTTGACAAAATAAATTATTTTCCAACCATAGCTCCAGGCCGCTGGGATCTCCTGGGAAAGAGTGCATTTCCCTATCTCATTCTCCTCTCTATCACTCTCTCCCCTCCCTCTCTCTCTGTGAGGAGGAAGATATCACCTTACCAGGAAGATATAAGTATCTTGAGGAGTAGAGGAGAGATTAGGAGGTTGACCATCACACTGGTACAGCTGTAGACTGTGATGAGAACCAAGAGATGAATCATAAAAAGAAGTTCTCAGTACCACACTGATATATACCTGCCCTCACTACTGTACAGGTTACATACTAATCCTTACCTAAATTCTCAGTGCTACTCAGGTTACATACCAAATGTTAATAAACATATAAAAGTGGTTGAAAATGCCCAAAAGTTACTAATAACATGTAGAAAGGCACTGGAAACCAGCTGGTCCACTCAACAGAAGTTTAATCCAAAATGCACACGAAAACAGTGGTTAAAAGCACAAAGCACATCAAGCACATAAATATTGTAAAAACAGTTCCCCTTACATTTTCGTCTGGTCTGACCAGCTGGTTTCTGGTGCCTTTCTAGAGGTTATTAGTAACTTTTGGGCATTTTCAACCACTTTTATACATTTATTGGTATTTGTTTCATGGTTATGGAATCACCGGCCGGTCCTACCATATCTAATGGAGAAAACAGACCTAGAGGAAGTGAAGTGGGTGAGCTGCGGAAGCTCATTGGCCAATTAACTCAATTGGTGGGGCTTTTGATGCCCCTTAGCCAATCTATGGCCTCGCTTGCTACAAGAGCTTCTCTGCCAGGCAACCAGGAAGGTTTGAGATGTTCAGCTTCGAATGAAGGAATGGATGGCTGTAATAAGTTTACCAGGAATGAAAATTCAGTTCCACAGCCTAGCCAACGTCAGCGACAGAGTTTAGAAGGATTTCCTTGTCTTCCTCTTGCTACTGCTTGTACAGGAGCAACCGGAACCACAGATGCATGGCAACACAACCCAGGGGGTGAAGAAGAAGTGCGCCTGGGTAATACCAATCATATAGGTACTAAAAGACTTTTTAAAGACATTATGGACTTAAAATTGATTTTACTGAAAAAGCACACGTTAATACAAGTAATGACTCTTATGCTACTATGCTTTATAACTTGGATAATTTGTTATATAAATACAAGACTTGGGAGATGGGTAATGCCTATTTAAAGCATTTAAATCAAACAACAACAAAGTGCTCCCGACAAAGTTAATGCCTCACCACGGAAAATGAAGAGAATAGTAAGTCCAACCACAGCACCATGTATGAGGCGACCACGCTCACTGGAATTATCCAGAATACTCAAAGGATGTATAAAAGCAAAGATCTTTTATTCACATAAATCCAACAGGTCAGTGGTTTCACATACTGCTTCCTCAGACCATAAAAACTCAAATGCTACAGTTGCACTCTTTAAATACTGCAACGGTCAAGGGGCAGCCCTTCACTTAACCATTTAAAGGGAAACAGCTTCATTTTCTACCTGCTGCCAGATAACACAATATAAAACAATAAATATACATCCTTTATCCCTAAACATTAACACTAAAAAACTGTCATTACAACAGATATAACACTACATAATCAAAACCTTAAATGAAACACTGCACATGTTGTCATTGAGCATGCATTCAAAATTAAAACTATTCTACCTAAAACATTCAGAATAGATCAGCTCACATATTAGCCATTCTAACTATATATAAAAAAAATGTAAAATTTCAGAGCAATCAAAGGATATATACATCCTACAAAACAATTTCTAGACAGAACATAAATGTACATATTTCACTATCCATAAATGTCATGGAGTCAAAAGGGAGACATGGGCACAAACTCAATATATCTCATCCTATCTAAAAACCAAAGCTGCGTTCATTTCCAACCTCACTTCTGCATTAAAGCATTATTGTGTTAGCCTGATCACATATAATATCACAAATCTATATATATGACAAAGGTAAAAAAAGGGCTTGACACCCCGTCAGTGTATTTATGAGGCTAATGTGAAACAACCAAACTCCTAGATCTCAAAATAGGTTTTATAGAGGCTCTCTCATTAAGGCCATAGCCTTTATCAGCTCTCAGGCGTACTATCCAGTTGGTTTCTTTCCTCTTCATATTGTTTCTGATGTTACCTCCCTGATTATGGGCTGCACATAGTCTATGACCATAAATTTAAAGTGATGCTCTTGCCCAAATGCTAGAACATGTTTTGCTAATGCATTTTACATGTACTTAACTCTAATAGCATATAAATGCTCCCTCATCCTATGCAGCAACAATCTGTCTGTCTTACCGACATAGAATGAGGGGCAACCTTGACACACTGCCAAGTATACTACATGTGAACTATTGCAATTAGCTGACACCCTGAACCTATACATCTGTCCAGTGTATGGATGTGTGAACCTGTCAGTAGTCATAACATGTTCACAAAAATTACAGTGGCCGCAAGATGTAGTCCCCATACACACACCTAAACCTGGCCTATGATGTTGTTGACATAACAACTGTTTAAGATTAGATTTATTCTTGAATCTAAATATCGGAGTGTCCCCTACAATTTCTCTGATGACTGAATCTGTGGTTAGGACACGCCAATGACGGTTGATAATGTCTATGATGGCACCATTGTCCATTGTGTAATACATCGGTATCCTAATACCAGACTGTTTTTCTCTATTGGTTCTAGCATTACTGTTATTATCAGAAAAGTATGGGGCAGCTCTCTCTTTTCTGTAGATGTCCATGCCCTTAAGGCCTACCTTTATCTCTTCCTCCTTGTACCCACGTACCCACAATCTATCCCTAAACCTATCCAACTCATATTTAAAGCCAGCATCTGTGGCATTAAGGCAAGAGATCCTCATCCCTTGACCTTTTATGATATTTTTAAAAATATACTGTGGGTGCATACTGTGTCTATGGAGGAGTGTGCTCTTATAACATTCCTTCCTAAAGACACCAGTATTTATATGCGTGCCCATAACCCTTTCTACATACACATCCAAATATTCCAGCCTATGCAATGAGTACTTCAAGGTGAATCTTAAATATTCAGTCATATTGTTCATCCAACCTATACATTTAGTTAGTTCATCTGTGGGCCCATCCCAAATAAGGAACACATTGTCCACAAAACGATGATAAAAAGGTACCCACCTCTTGAGCCAATTCTCAAGAAATAGCATGTCTTCCTTCCAAGCAGCTAAGAACATGTTGGCGTAGCTATTGGCACACAAGGTGCCCATAGCCATGCCATCACACTGTATGAAGAACTTGTCCTCAAATACAAATACATTATTTTCCAGGATAATTTCTAGAAACAAACATAAAAGATCTATCTTATGTTCTCCATAGTCACTGTGTTTCATCAGATATTTCTCCACTGATTCAATACCTACATTATTGTGAATAATGGTGAACAACGACTGAACATCTAATGTCACAAAAAGCATATAAGGTTTCAACTCATACATGCTATTAAACTCATAAAGACCTGCCAAAAACTGCTTAGTATCTCTAAGTATAGTTTTACTACAATTAACTATTGGTCTTAAATGCTTCTCTACATAGAGAGAAAACGGCTCTGTGGACCAACCCCTCCCAGAAACTATTGGTCTCATGGGTGGGTTTACACCATTCTTGTTAATTTTTGGCAGGCCTTGAATAACTGGAATCATAGGATGTTCAACTTCCAGAAATGTACCCATATCTGGCAATATTAAATGACTGTTAACTAAATCAGTTACTGCCATGTAAACCCCATACTTGATACTATCAACCTTCTCTTTAGATATAATACTGTAATAATTACTATCACTCAACATATGTAACATGACTTTGGAATAGCCTTCTTTGTCCATGATGACTAAGGGTCCCTCCTTGTCCGCAGGCCTTATGAATACATTACTGTCATTCTGCAGCCTTTGTAAAGCAATCCTCTCATGAAAGTGCAGATTGAACCTGTTATTTCTTACTTTATGTTCCAATCTACCTTCACTATATAATGCATGTGAATCATCCTCCACTAACTTGAGGAAAAGCTTCAACCAGTGGATGATTACTAGGCACATAATCACTTGGTTTCCTAAATACATATTCATGCTCAGTGTCATTATTCCCAAAATCATATCTAAGCATAACATTCCTGATGTACATTTTAACATCTATCAGTACATCTGTTAATCTGTTGTGTTTAGTAGGAATGAAGCTCAATCCTTTGTTCAAAACATTCAGTTCATGATCATCTAGCTCTCTACTGTATAAATTCCAGACTAAGAAATTCACATCTGGTTCCACATTTTCTTGAGGGACTTGTTTGAATCTCTGTCCCCAGATAGCTTCCACTTCTGTCTCCCTCGACTGACAGAGAAGTCCCTCCTTCCCCCCTTCTCCACAGCTATGGGAAGGGGGAACTGATGAAAAACCACAGTATTGCTGTGATTATTGTCTATGGTGTGTCTATTGCCATTATACATATTCATAGTCAACTTTGGTCGGACTACCAGTTGTTCATTCTCACTAGTAGATTTGCTGTGGCCAGAACCACCAGTTGGCCCTGTCTGTGTTGACACTCTCTTCTCCGTGTCAACTGCTCGTTCAGCCACAGTTAAACTAGTGGATGTATCTCGTTGGTCTATTCTAACAGTCACATTTCCACTGGTGTCTTCAACAGAAGTTGGTTGTGCAAAATCACCATCAACACTCACATTAACTGGATCAGTCATAATATGGCTCAACTGTGCAATATCAAGGTTATTATGTCTACTGTCTCTAGTCACCCTAGGCGCCTGTTTTTCATCAGAGGTGATTGGTTTTGAGGCTTAATTCAGCCTGGGCCAAGTGAAGACATGAACCTGCTGAAAGTCCTGCACATCTCTATCTATTATACCACACTTCTGCTGTAATAACCGTCTTTCATATACAAGGATACCATCTAGTACATTGGATAAAGCATGACCTACAGCATCAGCAGGAAAAACGTGAATGCAATGCTGTTGTTCTATAATGGATTCTCTTAAATTGTTCTCTTGTGGTCTAAAAAAATGTATTAATAGCCTCATATAATTCATGCTCACCTCAACATTCAGCTTCTGCCATTTGGCTAATAGCTCCGGATACTGTTCACCATATGTGGGCATCTTAAGTACACAAAGTCCCCTCGGTATAATCCCTCTCTTGAGGCAGACCTCAAAGTGCTGACGTTGTGTAGTCAGTCTTTTAAACTTAAGAGAGTCACTCTCTAACTTCTCTATAGCCACACATAACTGCTCTGCATTGTCCAAATCCATGGGTGTTGTTGAAACACCACTACCCACTTCGTATGCTATTAGCGGATTGAAGTCATTCCTCATACAAGATGAAAACCTATGCGCTAGGCCTTCGCCTCCAACACGCCAGGCATTCGAATCTTCCTCCACTCATAACATTGCATTGGCACTCACACTGGAGTCCCCTGTCACATCAGCACCTGTCAACCCAGTTGGTCTATAATCCAGTTCAATATCTTCATTTATATTAGCCATGAGTCCGTTGGGAGTACAAAAGAAAAGTATATAAATCAAGCAACAACAAAGTGCTCCCAACAAAGTTAATGCCTCACCACGGAAAATGAAGAAAATAGTAAGTCCAACCACAGCACCACGTATGAGGTGACCACGCTCACTGGAATCATCCAGAATACTCAAGGGATGTATAAAAGCAAAGATCTTTTATTCACGTAAATCCAACAGGTTAGCAATTTCACATACTGCTTCCTCAGACCTTAAAAACTCAAATGCTACAGTTGCACTCTTTAAATACTGCAACGGTCAAGGGCAGCCCTTCACTTAACCATTTAAAGGGAAACAGCTTCATTTTCTACCTGCTGCCAGATAACACAATATAAAACAATAAATATACATCCTTTATCCCTAAACATTGACACTAACAAACTGTCATTGTAACAGATATAACAATACATAATCAAAGCCTTAAATGAAACACTGCACATGTTGTCATTGAGCATGCATTCAAAGTTAAAACTATTGTACCTAAAACATTCAGAATAGATCAGCTCACATATTAGCCATTCTACCTATATATAAAAAATAAATGTAAAATTTCAGAGCAATCAAAGGATATATACATCCTACAAAACAATTTCTAGACAGAACATAAATGTACATATTTCACTATCCATAAATGTCATGGAGTCAATAGAGAAAAACAGTTTGATGGCGTGTCCTAACCACAGATTCAGTCATCAGAGGAATTGTAGGGGACTCTCCGATATTTAGATTCAAGAATAAATCTAATCTTAAACAGTTGTTATGTCAACAACATCATAGACCAGGTTTAGGTGTGTGTATGGGGACTACATCTTGTGGCCACTGTAATTTTTGTGAACATGTTATGACTACTGACAGGTTCACAAATCCAGACACTGAATAGATGTATATGTTCAGGGCGTCAGCTAATTGCAATAGTTTGCATGTAGTATACTTGGCAGTGTGTCAAGGTTGCCCCTCATTCTATGTCGGTAAGGCAGACAGATTGTTCCGGCATAGGATGAGGGAGCATCTATATGCCATTAGAGTTACGTACGTGCAAAATGCATTAGCAAAACATGTTCTAGCATTTGGGCAAGAACATCACTTTAAATTTATGGTCATAGACTATGTGCAGCCCATAATCAGGGAGGGTAACATCAGAAACAGTACGGAGAGGAAAGAAACCAACTGGATAGTAAGGCTGAGAGCTGATAAAGGCTATGGCCTTAATGAGAGAGCCTCTATCAAACCTATTATGAGATCTAGGAGTTTGGTTGTTTCACATTAGCCTTATAAATACACTGAGGGGGTGTCTAGCCCTTTTTCTACCTTTGTCATATATATAGATTTGTGATATTATATGTGATCATGGTAAGACAATAATGCTTTAATGTAGAAGTGAGGTTGGAAATGAACGCAGCTTTGGTTTTTAGATAGGATGAGATATATTGAGTTTGTGCCCATGTCTCCCTTTTGACTCCATGACATTTATGGATAGTGAAATATGTACATTTATGTTCTGTCTAGAAATTGTTTTGTAGGATGTATATATCCTTTGATTGCTCTGAAATTTTACATTTATTTTGTATATATAGATAGAATGGCTAATATGTGAGCTGATCTATTCTGAATGTTTTAGGTAGAATAGTTTTAATTTTGAATGTATGCTCAATGACAACATGTGTAGTGTTGCATTTAAGGTTTTGATTATGTATTGTTATATCTGTTACAATGACAGTTTGTTAGTGTCAATGTTCAGGGATAAAGTGTGTATATTTACTGTTTTATATTGTGTTATCTGGCAGCAGGTAGAAAATGAAGCTGTTTCCCTTTAAATGGTTAAGTGAAGGGTTCCCCCTTGACTGTTGCAGTATTTAAAGAGTGCAACTGCAGCATTTGAGTTTTTAAGGTCTGAGGAAGCAGTATGTGAAACCGCTAACCTGTTGGATTTATGTGAATAAAAGATCTTTGCTTTTATACATCCTTTGAGTATTCTGGATAATTCCAGTGAGCCTGGTCGCCTCATACGTGGTGCTGTTATTGGACTTCCTATTTAAAGTATTGTCTACATTTAAATATTGTTCCCAAGGGCTTAAGAGTATGTAAGTACCCTAATAATGTGAAAGAAGGGTTCACTGTTTCATCAGGATTTGTTAAAGGCTTTTGATAGATGTGGTGCTGATATAATGAAAGCCATCAATAGAAACAATGAGGTTGCAATGGAAAGTATATTTAATCAGATTGAAACCACTAATAACAAAATTTTGAATGACTTACTTTTCAGCATAGATACTGAAAAGGAGAAATATTTTAATATGCTGAATAATAATGAATTAAAGTGTAAAAAGATACAGGAGAGGAAAATTAAAAAAATTGAGAGGGACAGAAATGAGTGTCCCACACTCATTACCCTAAACCCAAAGTATACAGGGCAAACAGCAACTTTAATATTTATTTTTATTTTTTTATTTTATTTTACATTTGTTGACCAGGCTAGTCTAGCTGGATTCATGTCCATTTTCAGTAGAGGCCCGGGGAGAAAAGCTCCACAATCAAAGAAAAAAAGACAAGAAACTTGTACCAAATAATAAGCACTTCAAAAAACAATGGTAGTAGGAGAGCCAACACAAAATACATCAGGTGGACAAATTATAAACAAAGGAATACAAATAGAGTCATAAAACGTCTGGAGTCCTGATATCACAAGACATAACATGTTGAAAGTATTACAAAGAGGATTATCATTGAATATAAAAATATTATTTTTTTTTTTTGTCATTCAGTGGAATTGTTGAAATTAAAGTAGTCAGCTAGTACTATAGTAATGTAGTAAAGCAGATGAGAGGCTGGAGGCAATAGAAGTTTCAGTCAGTGTTAGTACAAGGGCAGAGCCATTGGGATTTAAGAAAGATTTTTAGATGCTTTTTGAAAGTGGGTGTAGAGGTAAGTAAAGTACGTTCACTTGGAAGCTTGTTCCAAATAGGTCCAATTGAGTTGGAGAACAAACAGTCCCCAGCTTTGTTGTGGGATTTATGGTAGGCTGCTAGGAGCTTAGTAGCTGAGCGCAATGAAGAGAGGTTTTTATAAGGGCTAATAAGAGTGCAGAGTATGGTAGTATTAGAAGGGTGAAAGAAGATTTTGTGGGTGATGCTAAGTTGCTGTAGCAGTAGTTGATTATGTAATTCCAGCCAACCAAGTTGTTTAAGATTTATACAATGGTGGGTACGAAAAGGGGCTCCTGTGGCATATCTGGCAATGTTGTTGTATGATGTTGCTAGTTTATTGAGATTAGATTTAGATAAGTTTGTTAAAATAGGTGAGGCATTGAGAAGAGTAGATAGTAGGTGTGTTTGAGCGATGGTAGCTCTTGCTGGGGCAGTGAGGAAGGGTTTAAGCCTATAAAGAGATCCAAGTTTTCTATTAACTGACTTGATGGTTAAGTTAATATGAGAATCAAAGTTCAGATTATGATCTAATGTGACACCTAGTAGTTTTGTAGTAGGCTCAGAGGATATTATTCTGCCATTATTAGATGTTATATTGAAGTCAAAAGTAGAGGATTTCTGTGTAGGTGTAAATAGTAATAATTTAGTTTTTTTGTGATTAAGTAGGAGACAATGATGATAGAACCAATTTTCAGCAGCTGTAAAAACTTTTTGGGTAGTAGTCTGAAGCTCAGCTGGGGAAGATTCTGAGCATATCAGTGTCGAGTCATCTGCATATTGAATGCAGGTGGTTTGTGGAAGGGACTTATTGAGATCATTAATAAAGATAGAAAAGAGGACTGGTCCACGAATGGTACCCTGTGGGACTCCGATTCTGATGGGAAGCAGAGAGGATATGTGATTGTCCCAAAGAACTGCTTAATGCCTATTTTCTAAGTAGGAATTAAACCACTGGATTGTCTGGGCATCTAATGACAGAGATTCAAGGATGTTTAGTAAGAGTTTATGGTTAACCATATCAAAGGCCTTAGAGAGGTCTAAAAAGAGAGCTGAGGACAGCAAGTTGTTATTACGATTTTTATTAATGTGGTCTGTGAAAGATAAGAGTGCAGTAGTTGTACTGTGATAAGGTCTAAAACCATGTTGGCAGTCTGCTAGAAGATTATTTTGGAGGAGATGGTCAAGCAATTGCTGATGGACACATCTTTCCATGATTTTAGCTAAAGGAGAAAGTAGAGCTATGGGACGGAAGTTGGAGAGTTCGTTAGTGTTACCCCCCTTATGAAGAGGAATGATATGAGAGACTTTTCAGAGGGATGGGATAAGGCCTTCAGTTATGGATTGATTTATTAAAATGGAGACAGGATAGGCAAGTACTCCCGCTGCAATTTGCAGATATTCTGATGGGAGGAGGTCAGCTGAGGGAGAATATGGTTTAAGTTTCCTCAGTAGGGTGTGGATGAGATCTGTAGAGGCTGGTTGTAATTTGAAAGAGGGGAGGTTTTTGTTCAGGGAGTAAGGTTCCTTGGTGGATCTAGGTGGCAAGGTCTTGGCTAGGGATGTAACAGTCTCAGAGAAAAATTTGTTGAAAGTGTCAGCAATTTGGTTGCATGTACTTTGAGTGAGGTTAGAAGGAGTGGGAGTTTTAGAGTTACCTGGATGTAGTAATTTGTTGATACCTGACCAGAATTTCTGAGGGTTTTGGTATTGAGTGTGTTGGAATTTCAAGTAATAATTTTTCTTGTCTAGGAGTATTAATTTCTTGGTTTCATTTCTAAGTTGTTTAAAGGTTTGGTGGTCAATCATGTTTTAGAGCTACGCCATTTGGCCCAAGTTCTATTTCTCTGTAACATTTTCTGTTTGGTGTCTTTGGTTAGCCAAGGAGCAGGCTTTGCTCTGGTTTTAATTGATTGAGTGGGGGCATGTTGGTTGAGAATTTGAAGGAATTTGTTGTTGAAGTAGGAAGCTGCCTCATCAAGAGGTAGATATTTTAGGGGAGACCAATTGCAAGCTTTGAGCTCTATTTGGAAGTTTGTTTGGTTGAAATATTTCTTGTTCCTGGTTGTTCTGAAAATTGTATGCTTGGGGATAGGGGTTATTTTTCTGATAATATAAATGAGTAGGTGAGTTAATAACTATTCTACACTCATTACCCTAATCCGAAAGTATACAGAGCCAACAGAACTTTAAAAACTATTCTAACGGTGGGAAATGATGAACGATGGGCGTGTATTGAAACCAATAATGAAAATAATCAAGAAGGTCCTTTAGATTTTCCACCACCGAGGAGGTCGGAAAGACTAAAGAGAAAGGACCCTGTGAATTACAGGTATGGGAATTAGATGCAGAAGGGGTGGGCACCACCAGACAGGGTGTATTGAAGGTAGACACTCAGGACGAAATATTGCAAGATGGTTGTATTTTTACTTATGATGGTTTTAACATTTTTAATTACACCAACACCATTATTAGCAAAGCACATTTTAACTTGTTTTTAAAAGGTTTTACTTTTATACCCAGGGTCAAAGCCAACGTTGTGAATCTGTTAGTTGATTTTAAATTATTTATTACACAGAAAAATTTGGAATTATTTTTCAACAGACAGGAGAGAAGAAACACACACAACCCCTTAACTAAGAGAAGTACTTTTAACCCACCTCTACATCTGCAGCTCAAAAACTTTGAACTATTGGTGGAAAAGGAGTTAAGGGAACAGCTTATGTACAATAGAGTGACCCCTAACTTAACAATGGAGGAGAGAACAACTTTGCAGGAATCTAAGGAAAACAAAAATCTTAGAATTATGTAACCGGACAAAGGTGGGGTGGGGTGGGGTTGTTTTAATGGATCACATCGTTTATGAAGGTAAAATTCTGGACATACTCAGTGATGAAGAAACTTATGCTAGAGTGTCTTTGAATGAAGTCAACATTGTGTACAAGAAAATACAAATGTGCTTAAATGATTTACTGCTCGAGGGGCTCATAGACATGGAGGCATATAATTTTTTAAAGGTTGATAAACCCAGAGTTCCCTCTATTTTTGGCATACCCAAGGTGCACAAAAACACCTTGGACCCACCAATTAGGCCTATTGTCTCAGCCGATGGATCAGTGACGGCACCTTTATCTAAATATATAAATCTAAAACTTAAAACAATGGTTTTAAACAATGCCAACATTTTAAAAGACTCCTGGGACTTTTTAAGATGTATAGACAATACCAACTTAAGCAGTACATAGAGTTTTATCACATTGAATGTTGTAGACTTATTTACATGTATTCCACATGATGTAGGTCTCTTATGGTTTGAAGAATTTTTAGCTGAGAGTCACACTATTCCCTTCAATGTATTTTGTACTTGCATAATTTTGATGGATTTGGTCCTGAAGAATAACTTTATATTCTTTCAGGGTGAGTATTTTGAACAATTGAAGAGAGTAGCAATGGGGGCACATTGTGCCCCCATTTATGCAAACATTATTCTTTTATATTGGGAGAACAAATACACTTTTACTTCAGACTTTAAAAGTCACTGGAACCTTTATGGATGCTTTCTTGATGATATATGTCTGTTTTGGAACAACTCAGAAAATAAATTTCTGGAATTTCTGAAAAACATTACCAACACTACTCATTTTTTACATTTAACATATCAAATAAGTAATACTGAGTTAGTTTACTTGGATGTCAATATACAGAGGTTTGGCAATGGTTTTAAATCTAGGATACATAGGAAACAGACGTTTTCTAATTCCTATTTGCATTACACTAGCGCCCACCCCCCACATCAGAAAAGAGGGGTAATAAAAGGTCAATTGGTGAGGGCTAGTAGAATGACCTCTGATGATCAGGATTTTCAGAACAAGTGTAAATACATTATGGAAATGTTTAAGGCTAGAGGTTATCCCAGTGATTTGTTATCTGAAGTTTACACAGAAGTCATAGAGGCCAGGGCTCACAGATTTGCTCCCATCTTGGGTAAAACTCTGCCTTCTTTGGATATGCCACATTTAATGGTGATGGTGATGAAGACCGGGGTAAATTTCCTTCTGCCCTAGTCATTACTTATAGTGGTGAAACTAATTTAGTGAAAAGGGTAATAAATAATGAATGGAACAGGTTTGCCAGGTTATCAGATGTAAACTGCATATTTGAGAAACCACTTAAATATGTATATAAAAAAGGCCGTAACATCAAAAATATACTAGAAAGATGTTCATACAACCAAAACTATGGCACTTGTTTGAATAGCAAGAAAGGAACACACACGTGTGGAAAGTGCCCTCAATGTTGTAAGATCTGGAACGGAGAGGTCCTGTTTCTAAAATGTAGAAACAAACATATTGTGACTAAAGGGTTTGCAAATTGCAGTGCCACAGGTGTTGTTTATATTGTTCCATGCACGTTATGTGATTCTTTTTATGAGGGTAAGACAGAGAGAAAGTTAAAACAAAGAATATACGAGCATGGGTGCGATATAAGAAAGAAAAACAATAACAATGCCCTGTTCAAACACTCACAAGTATGTGCAAATCCTGAGTTTAAATTTTTTGTGATAGAAGTTGTACCCACTGATCCCAGGAGAGGACCCTAGGAGACCCGGCTTGAATACAGGGAGTTATACTGGCAATTGGTGTTGGATGCCAGTAACCATTCAAGGTTAAACATGGTATCTTTAAAGCCAGTTCTGAAACTCAGGTCTGCTAAATTATAAACCACAACAGTATAACAACAATTATTACATTAAATTAATTATAGAACAACATTTATATAAATATTTATATATTTTATATAGTCAGTTTATTTATTTATTTATGTAATCATTCTTGCTTTTTCCGCTAGATGGTGCTATTTCATGCTACCTTAATTTACTATTTTTTACATGGTTTTATGTTTTTTATAAAAAAATTTTTATAAAATATTTATTGTTTTATAACATGAGTATTTTATGTGGACGATTCACACAATACACCCTACTTGATGCATTTTACATTACAAACGTTTTAAGACTGATTTCATGTTACAGGTTTTATTTCTTTCATCTTATACATTCTGTATTTTAATTCATTTAAATTGAACCATCATTGTTAATTGTTTAATTGATCAATGCCTCTTATTGGTTAATTTCCATTTGAAAATGTATTTTACATGGCCTTTGGGACAGTACATGCCTATCTGATGAAGTTTGTAAGACGAAAACTTAAGGGGAACTGTTTTTACAATGTTTATCTGTTTGATGTGCTTTGTGCTTTTAAACCACTGTGTCCGTGTGCATTTTGGATTAAACTTCTGTTGAGTGGACCAGCTGGTTTCCAGTGCCTTTCCACAGGTACATACCAAATGCTCTCAGTACCGCACAGGCTATATACACATCCTTACCAAAGTTCTCAGTACCTCACAGGTTATATACACATCCTTACCTGAGTTCTTAGTACCGCACAGGTTATATACACATCCTTACCTGAGTTCTTAGTACCTCACAGGTTATATACACATCCTTACCTGAGTTCTTAGTACCTCACAGGTTATATACACATCCTTACCTGAGTTCTTAGTACCGCACAGGTTATATACACATCCTTACCTAAGTTTTCAGTCCCATACAGGTTATATACACATCCTTACCGAAGTTATCAGTACCACACAGGTTATATACACATCCTTACCTGAGTTCTTAGTACCTCACAGGTTATATACACATCCTTACCTGAGTTCTTAGTACCGCACAGGTTATATACGCATCCTTACCTAAGTTTTCAGTCCCGTACAGGTTATATACATATCCATACTGAAGTTCTCAGTACCGCACAGGTTTTTATATACATCTTACCTAAGTTCTCATTACTGCACTGGTAATATACACATCGTTCCAAAAGTTATCAGTGTCACACAGGTTATATATACATCCTTACCTAAGTTTTCAATACTGCACTGGTTATATACAGATCCTTACCTAAGTTCTCAATACCACACAGATTATATACACATCCTTATTTGAATTCTCAGTACTGCACAGGCTATATACACATCTTTACCTAAGTCCTCAGTACCACACAGGTTATATATAAATCCTTACCTAAATTCTCTGTACCATACAGGTTATATACACATCCTTACCTAAGCTGTCAGTACCTCACAGGTTATATACCCATCCTCAGTACCTCACAGGTTATATACACATCCTTACCTAAGTTCTCAGTACCACACAGGTTATATATGGGTCTATATTATATGAACAAAGTTTTATAACTTCGAATACCATATGATCAACACCATATGAGTGAAGTTATAAAACTTTGAATAGTTAAAAAAAAAATAAAATAAAAGAATAAACCCTAAACTAAGGGTTGTAGGCAGGGAGGCAGGGAGGCAAACCCCACTGCACCCCCCTCACCCCCTGCTCTTTAAATATACCAACTCCAAGACCGCACTATAATGCGGTAAAGGGAAGACTTCCATTTAATGTACTGTAGTGTGATCTCAGAGTTGGTATATTTAAAGAGCAGGGGGTGTGGTGTGCTTGACCCCCACATGGGGGGTGCAGGGGGGCTTGCCCCCCTTTTTTAAACCATTAGGTTACTATTTCTTTTTTAACTATTCAAAGTTTTATAACTTTGACCATATGGTGTCGATCATATGGTATTTGACATTATAAAACTGCATTCATATAATATAGACCCATTATATACACATCCCTTACTGAAGTTCTTAGTACTGCACAGGTTATATACACATCCTTACCTAAGTTCTCAGTACCTCACAGGTTATATACACATCTTCAGTACTTCACAGGTTATATAAACATCCTTACCTAAGTTCTCAGCACTGCACATTTTATATTCAAATCCTTACTAAAGTTCTCAGTACCACGCAGGTTATATACCCATCCTTACTTGAGTTCTCAGTACTGCACTGGATATATACAGATCATTACCGAAGTTCTCAGTACCATACAGGTTATATATGCACCCTTACCTAAGTTCCCAGTACTGCACAGATTATACACACACCCTTACCTAAGTTCACAGTACCGCACAGATTATACACACACTCTTACCTAAGTTCTCAGTACCGCACAGGTTATATACACACCCTTAACTAAGTTCTCAGTACCACGCAGGTTATATACCCATCCTCAGTACCATACAGGTTATATACACATCCTTACCTGGGTTCTCAATACTGCACTGGTTATATACAGATCCTTACGAAAGTTTTCAGTACCGCACAGGTTATATACACATCCTTACCAGAGTTCTCAGTACTGCACAGGTTATATACACATCCTTTCCAATGTTTTCAGTACTGCTCAGGTTATATACATACCCTTACTTGAGTTCTCAGTACTGCACTGGATATATACAGATCATTACCGAAGTTCTCAGTACCATACAGGTTATATATGCACCCTTACCTAAGTTCCCAGTACTGCACAGATTATACACACACCCTTACCTAAGTTCACAGTACCACACAGATTATACACACACTCTTACATAAGTTCTCAGTACTGCACAGGTTATATACACACCCTTAACTAAGTTCTCAGTACCACACAGGTTATATACCCATCCTCAGTACCATACAGGTTATACCTGTATGGATACATTTAAATATCTTTGCATTAATCAACCACTTATTCCTGTAATTTTTGGATTGCCAAAAATTCATAAGGATGTTAAAGAACCGCCCTTTTGGCCTATAGTGGATGGTAGACAGTTTATTACTTATAGCTGTGCTAAATTTGTTGACAATAAATTAAAAATTGCCATCTGTGATGAACTTCAAATATGTGAGGACTCTTGGGCCTTTCTGGAGGGTTTGAATAATATCAAATTCTCCGAGGATCTAAATTTTCTCACCATTGATGTACGTGATTTGTACACTGTTATACCCCATGATATCGGATGTAATTGGGTGAGAGGATTTCTATTGGAGAAACATGTGGAAGGTACTATTATTGATTTGGTCTTACACTTATTAGAATTAGTTTTGAAGAACAACTATTTTATGTTTGAACAGGAATATTACCTCCAAAATACCGGTGTTGCCATGGGTTCCCCATGTGGGGGTATTTTTGCGAATGTAGTAATGGCTTTTTGGGAGAAGCTTTTTCTTTTTAAAAATTCTGTATTTAAACAAAAAGTTGTTTGGTATACCCAGTTTTTGGATGATATATTCATTCTATGGAGAGGGGATGAACAATCTGTCAAACTTTTCATGGAAGAAATAATGAATTATACTGAATTCCTGAAGTTTACATGGGACTTCCACACTGAGAGAATTTCTTATCTAGATGTGGATATAATAAAAGATCATTTTAACTGTAGATTTCAATCAAAAATATATAGGAAACCCACTTATTCTAACACCTTTTTACATTTTACTAGCTGCCACCCAGAATTTCAGAAAAAAGCTGTAGTTAAAGGGCAACTAGTAAGGGCAGCTAGAATGGTTTCGTTGGAATCAGATTTTGTTGATGAATGTAACAATTTGAAAATGATGTTTTTGAAATGTGGGTATCCTGAATATTGGTTGAATGAACTTATTGATGAGGTTTATCAGAAAAGGGTAAGAGGTTGGTTTAAGCCATTATTGAATGAAACATGTGGAAACCAATTGTTGAATTCAGATCTTACAGTTTTAGAATGTTACTCTAACCTCAGTGTACATGATGTTCTAGATCAAACATCAATTGACGCATCTATTAATTCTATTAATAATAATAGCGTAGAACCTAATAATGATAGATTGAGTTTTATTACAACATATACTCTGGATTCCCCTATTATTAGGTTTATCCTATACAAGAATTGGGGCTTCCTAATCGAGGATCAGAACATTCAGAAAATTGTTGGTGAACACCCCAGATTTACCTTTAGGAGAGGTATGAACATCAAATGTCTTTTAGAGCATCAAACGTTATATGAATTTTCACCTTATAATGGCATGTACAAATGTGAATGCTGTAAATGGTGTAAATATATTAAAATAGATAAGTCTATACATATCCTAAATAATAAATATGATATACTGGGTAAATTTAATTGTAATTCTAAAGGGGTCGTATATATTGGTGTTTGTAAATTTTGCAACGCTTTTTATGTTGGAAAAACAGATCGACCCCTGAAAAACCGAATTTACGAACATCTTTATGCTGTTGGGAAGGCTAATTTGAATAATGCTTTAGCAAAACACATACATTACAATCTAAGTCATAAATTCGAGTTTATGATTATTGACAGTGTATGTGAAAATAAGAGGGGTGGACCCACTTCACTTAAATTAGAAGAAAAAGAACTTTTATGGCAGTTAAAATTGAATGCCATGGTCCATCCAGGTTTAAATGATTCTATTTCTATAGGCAGTATTCTAAAAATGAACGCACTTATGAGATAATGGGGTGACATTTGCCCATTTAAAATAAATAAATATTATGCAGAATTTGCACTTGCATGTGAGATTTACATATATATACATATATTACTTTATATTTTAAATTTTATATATATATATACATATATATTTTTTATGTTTAGGGTCATTATGAACTTATGTTTACCAATAGAATGTTCCTGTTGAGTGAATATTTATGTATCAGTACCCTTAATGTAATGTGCCTTTAAAATTTTCAAGTGATTTGGTGATGTCATTGTTTAAAATTGTATATAAGTGAAGCATTTTTAAAATGTATTTGTCTGATGAAGTTTACCTATGAGAAGTAAACGAAAGCGCTAACAAAACGTGATTGGGTGTTCATGTTTCGTTTTTGTGTTTATTTTGGTTTAAAGTTGGAGAGTATTTTTGGAGTTTCTTCTACAATAATGCTTCTTGTCTTAATTACTAAATAGGTTTCTCTGCTCGATACTTCCATGATGGCATTTGATTTCTCTATTTCCTTTTGCTTACTGCCCTTTGTTTTTGTGGTAACAGTTTATCTGTTATTAATTAAGCTGCACAGCAATGTATCCACTTTACTTCTGTTATATTGCATGAATCTCTATGAACAGTCCTAATTATTGTATCTATTTGTTTTATTAAACTTCTAACTTTTGGGTTTTTATTGACTTTATGTAATCTGTTTCTTTCATCGATCTTAATGTCTGTCCATCTCTATTAAATCAAGCAACTCTTCTCTTAGATCATTTTCTTCTAAACTGAAGGCACATTCTTTGTTCTCCATTTCCTGTAACATTCTATAGAAAGTTCCAGAACATCTTCCTGTGCCACATTCTCTTCAGTTTCATCCTGTGTCATCTGTTTCTCTTTCATATGGGAAATCACTGGCCTAGCACTCCACAACATTAACTACGTCAGAGTTGTCAGTTTCCTGTTCCTTCCCTTGCTGTGCAACTCCGATTGAATATTTGTACTGCTTTCCTAGGCGATGCTCCAAAGTATCTTCATATGGCACCTGATCAGATGTTTCCTGCTCTACTAGTTTCTCCTTAATTTGGGAATTGATTGCTCTATCCTGCTCTGATGTTCTCAGAGTTAGATTTTCTACACTAAATCCTTCACTTCTTAGGTAATCCATAACCTCAAGTTTCTATTTCTTTAACGTCTTCATTACTAATCTTCTTTCCTACTTTTCCCGCTTTTGTCTTATTATTTTTATATTGTAAAGTTTTCCATATCTGGATGCCTTTGCCTGTATTTCTTTTCAAATATCTTTGGTGCTGCTCTTTTTGTGTTGATTAGTTTTGCTTTCTCCTTTGCATAAGTATTGCACCATATTAAATTTCGTTCCCATGACCATGTTCCTTCTTCAGACATCTTCTGCTCCTCTTGTTTCTCATTACTGTGGGGACTCATTGCTCCATCATGCTGTGATATAACCTGTGTTAGATTACACTAAATCCTTCACTTTGCAGTTATTCCATAACTTCAACTTTATTTAACATCTGTCTATTTGACAAATCGTCTGTTGTACGTTCCTGCTATGTGAGCTTATTTTTTGTATTGTGAAATTTTCCATATCTGGATGCTTTTGCCTGCATTTCTCTTTGAATACATTTGCAGCTGCTTTTTTTGTATTGATTAATTTGGCTTCGTCATTTGCATAAATATCGCGCCATATCAGATCTCGCTTTCTTTCCTCATGTCCCTATATCTTATCAAAAATTTCTAGATGTTGTTCTTTATATTTTAGCTCTTTCTCAATCACTTCTATTTCTTAACAGCCCAAAGGTTTCTTGGTCTATACAATGTTTTTCATAAATCTGTTGTATTAATGAACACAAATTTTTATTTGAAACTTCGGACAGTTTTTCTTCTGCAAGTATTTTTTTCTCTCTAATTTCTCTCTTAACCTTTTTGTATATCTTCTGTCTGGAAATTCTGGGCTTTTTGCATAATAGTAACAATACATAATTGCTTTCTTATCCTCAATAGTCCACTCTACGGTCTTTGTGGCTCTTTTTTAGCATATCCGATTTTGTGATTTTTGTGTACTACTACTTCCTTCTACAATGGGGGCAATCCTCCAAATGGGCCTGGCTTATCCTCATTGTAGGAAGCTTCACGTGTCTTGAGCATTCTGCACTGCCATTTTTACCAGTCCTGGCACCAGTGCATTTACCAGGATTGGGCATTTTTTATCCTAGGTCTTGGACACTCAGCTATCTTTTATTTTTTAACCTATTTCTGTCCATGATATATGCTATATAAAATACAGACTATATATATATATATATATATATATATATATATATATATATATATATATATATATATATATATTTATATATCAGTGTTGTCTTGGTGAGATTTTGTGAAAAACAGGGTCCACCTCATGAAGGTACTCCCCAAGACTTGAGGATGAATTCAGTTTCAGCACTACTACTCTCCTTTGCTTGTTGATTTTTCATCTCTCCATTTGGATTTTGATTGGGTGACTAAAATACCAAACCAAGTGAAAGCTGTGGTTATAACCTACACGGACATTCAGGAGATGTTTCGCATAGTTCCCCATAGACAATTAAGCAGGATATTCATTAAGTATACAAAATGTTAAGTGCATAACAGATTGCAGTGAATGATGGGAAATACTATTTAAAGAGACGAAAGGGATGGGAAGCTGTTATTGAAGGGATTCTGATGAGCAGGTCACAGGGACTCACCTTGTTAACATCTTTGTAAGTGACAGACAACAGAGAGACTATGAGACTAAATATGCTCCTTTGCAGAGAACACGATTACTGGAGAATAAACGTGGAGTTGATGAAATGGAAACTTTTTGTCTTTTACATTTTTGTATATTTATTTTCTTAGTTAATTATGTATCAATGTTAATCACGTATGACACAAACCTCTGTAGAGAGATCAAACACTGAATCAAAGAACACAACAATTAAGTTCAAATGGGCAATTCCACAAAATTAAAATATGACAATTAGAATCTCACAGGGCACAGCACTGTAGCAACAAGCTAAAAGGCTTGCCCATTGTGTGTTTTTTTCAGAAGCTCTCTTATGTCATGAATTTGATTGAGTTAACAAAGAGGTTTCTATCAGCTCTATGCTTGGCCTTCTTCTTTCCCCTTATTTAACATTCTCTTATGGGTCTTTCTAAATAAAAACTGTATTCTCTATACAGATGGCAGTTTTAACTAAGTCTCAAAAATTTCATAACCTATAAAATACAATACAAAATAATTTCAGCCAGATCTAGAATTGGCTCTACTCCAATAAGCAATCAAAGGATAATTTACAACTAATAGTTATGTGGTTTTGCACCCTGTAAAAGCTTAGCTCTGTAGATGCCTTGTTAATAACTGAGCTCAAGGTAAACCCCACAATTTGTTATGAAACAAAATCAGTTGGCCAACTTAGGGCTCAACACAAATAATAAATGGTATCAAGCTCAGTTACAAGCTCTCAAAATTTCTTGCCAGACATACATGGCAAGGCACTGGCATTAACGTTTTGATCCCTCAACTTTAAAATGTTCTCCACATTGTCATTTTAAATACCCAGTATAACATTTCTTTAATTTAGAAAGATGAAAACTAGATTCTGAGAGTCATTCTTCTTTTAAACTCTATAAAACACCACTGACCTTAAAGAAAATAAATGGCCTCGAGTTTCAACAAGATCCCTTTTATTACTAAGCTGTCTCACTTTTAAATTAGTTGACATGTCTTACTATCCTTCACCGAAAAACAGACTTTGTATAAGATGTCATTGATATGGTCTATGAAGTAAGAAGGTTACTTCTGTTAAGTCCATCTTACATCTGAGGAACTGGTGAGCATGTTTTTATTAAAACTGCACCTTATTCATGGAAGTCTATTCCAACAACATGAGAAAAGAGAAAAAATACTGCATTTACCAGACAATTAAACAAATAATTTTTGATGAAGACAAATACTTATTAAAAGTTACCACAAGGTGTACCCAAGGTGTTCACCTGATGACGTTTTTTAATTTAGATCCAGTATCACCACAGTGCTTCTGCATGAAGATGTCCAGTGCCATGGTGGGCTGTCTCTGTGGCTATGATTGATACTAATGAGGCAATCTTGGAGATGCGTATGGTAGTCATGTGGTCTTCCCATCAAACTGTCTGCATTAAGCAATTTATGCAGTTGAATGATTTAGTGAATTGTCTGCCTGTATAATGCACCGTGGCTTCGTCTGGACACTTGTAATGAACATGGACAAAAGAGCATGTTTATCCATCACACTAGAGGCAAGTACTGGGGAGTTTAGTGGTCAATTAGTGTTTGGGGGGTGAGCGCATGACTGTTTGTCAGGGGCTGTATGTGTGAGTCTATGTGTGACTGTGTGTCTACCTAGCAGGGGGCAGCATGGGGGTTAGTAGTGGGATAGGTTAAGTAGATAAGTGTGTGTGTGTGTGTGTGTGTGTGTGTGTGTGTGTGTGTGTGTGTGTGTGTGTGTGTGTGTGTGTGCGTGTGTGTGTGTGTGTGTGTGTGTGTGTGTGTGTGTGTGTGTGTGTGTGTGTGTGTGTGTGTGTGTGTGTGTGTGTGTGTGTGTATGTGTGTCTGTGGGTGTGTGTGGGTGTGTGTGGGTGTCAGTTATACCTCCATAGATCTCTGGACTAATGAGCAAAGCCTAAAGCAATGGGTTGGGGAAGCACTCACCAGGGAGAATTCTTCATTTTGTACCTTAACAGCACTTAAACATAACACAGGGATCAGGAAGGAAAACACTAGACACCATGGATTTCTCTTCATTTCAAGCCTTAATGGCACTTGCACTTAACATGGGTTGGGGGGCACGAGACAGCAGTGGTACTCTGCACAATGTGTCAAAAAGCACATACAAAGAAACAAAGAAAGACATACTATATGCATATAGTACAAAGTTGCTTCCAGGAATCAATTATACATTTGCTTTTCTCTGTCTTCTTTAATACGGCCTCTAATTTGCTGTATTCAGCAATTCCGGCTCTGCAAAGTTAAAGAGGGTTACTCTCTGGCTATATCTCCTTCCTCTAGGTTGTCAAATTCAGTTCAGCACATGAGGTGTCAATAAGGGAGAGACAAGCATTTCAAAGAACAAACAAAAAACTGACTAAATCTCAAGGAAACAAGCATATATAAACTAAAACCAAACAAAACAACACTGGCAGCATGAAAACAAACTGAACAAATGACTTAAGTGTAAAAAAAAAAATTTAATCAACACTTTCATCAAAAAGACTTCTTCAGAAAAACAAATAAACCTTTAACCTGCAAATTAAACTACCAGCTGGTAGTCCCCCTAGCTGGAATGATGTTATTAATGTTACATTTTTTTTTTATTGCAAAGGAAGTTGACTATTTAATACTTTAATAGTTTTTATGGTATACAGTATTAGATACCTGCTTTTTAGAAGTTAATAACATTTAGCATTTGATTGTTTAATTGTTTAATTAATTGAATTATTGTCTGATGTAATTTTATTGGATGTTTCCAACTATTTAAACAGGCAGGTTAAAGGTTTATTTGTTTTTCTGAAGAAGTCGTTTTGACGAAAGCACTGATTAAAAATTTTATTATGCTAAAACCGTTCCTTCAGCTTGTTTTTCTGCTGCTAGTAATTTTTGGTTTGATCTCAAAGAACAAAACAGTAATGCTTGTACCAAAACCAAACATCTTCATTGATTGCAGAGTGATGGGAAAAGACACGGAAGCACTTTTTATAATCAATTGTACATGGTGCACTTGTGTACCAAAAAGCAGCTTGGAATCACGAAAGTAGGAGGAGAACCTCATTTACATAGTTAAGTCACAACCTTTGCACACATTTCTCATTTACATCTCATGAATTCCTCATTTGCCAATGACCTTCTCTTTAAGTTTTTAACCATAATTCTCAAATGGCAAGACTTGTGCAGAATGTCAAGAATTTTGTCTCATGTTTTGGTCTGCTCCTCATAAAATTTGTGGATTTCTGTCAGATCAGTGAGGATTGTAGCTACTAAATAATGATATAAATTTGAGTTTCAGACTTCATATCCTTCATAAAATGCATGGTGACAGAAAACCTTTTATTCTATTATTATAAGAGTAATATTTAAAATCTGTCCCTGTTTTTGGGCTTGTGTCTCCCTGTTATTTTTAACTTTGTCCAGATTTCTTGTACTAAGGGATTTATAGGTAGGTTTCTAACCGCTATGCTTCAGCACGACCAGTGTTACTGAATCGTGCCTTACCTGTGCTTAGGTGCAACCAGCAGCCATACCTTCTGTGATCTAGTGCAATGTTTATGATTACCACCCACTGTGTAAATGTTAGATTATATGCAGAAAGGAAGCACTGAAATAAACAGACCATATCAAAAAGGGAGTGAACCCCACAACAGAGAAATAGAAGAAAGGTATGAGAAAAGAGCAACAAATATTAAATATGAATAAGAAAAATGGAGATTTGATACAGAAGCCAAAAACATGGAAGGAAACAAATGTAACAGAAATTCAATGACATGATATGATATGGGAAAAGGAGTAAGAAAAAACAGATATATGATTAAGGAAAAATGTTCAGGTATAGAAAGTAAAAGTAAAAGATAAAAGGAAATAGACCATGTGATGCCTTTTAATAGTGCGAAAGAAAAAAAATGACTGAAGCATGGAAGGAAAGTTTGATAACAAAGAAATAGAATTATATGTTTGGAAAAGTAAGCTGCATTCATTTAAATTTACAAAAGAATGGTCGTAACTACAACAATGGTATAAAAAGTAGACTAGAAAGGTGGGAAAGATAAAGATGGTATAAGAAAACCAAGTATTGAATATATATATATATATATATATATATATATATATATATATATATATATATATATATATAAATAGGTGAGTACAATGATGAATTAAATATTGAAATATTAGCAAAAGTGAATTTGCATACAACTTCACAAGATAGCATAGCATATACGTTTTGCAAAGGTCTAGAGGAACAAAGATTTGAAGATGCTTCCGATATAATTAATACATTGTAGAATAATGAGACAAAACGACTTGTGCAAAGATTTAATAACGATGTTATAGAAAAGAAAAGGTGAAAAGAAAAAACAACAAGATAATCAATATGCTCTTTACCAATCCCTCTTCCTCAATTCATCCCTCATCATATCCTCTCTTCTGCTACTCTTCTCTAATCTAACCTCTTACCACACTCATCTAATCCAGCACCCCTGCTCTCCAACATCATGTCACATTACACACTCGAACACCCATCACTGCTTTCCCCTGCTGTCCATTGTGTCACTACATTACACACACCAACACCCATCACTGCTTTCCCTGCTCTCCAACATCGTCTCACATTACACACTTTAACACCCATCACTGCTTTCCCCTGCTCTCCAACATCGTGTCACTACATTACACACTCCAACACCCATCATTGCTTTCCCCTGCTCTCCAACATCGTCTCACATTACACACTTTAACACCCATCACTGCTTTCCCCTGCTCTCCATCGTGTCACTATATTACACACTCACACCCATCACTGCTTTCCCCTGCTCTCCATCGTTTCACTACATTGCACACTTTAACATCCATCACTGCTTTCCCCTGCTCTCCAACATCATGTCACTAAAGTAGACACTCCAACACCCATCACTGCTTTCCCTGCTCTCCAACATTGTGTCACTACATTACACACTCCAGCACCCATCACTGCTTTCCCCTGCTCTCTAACATCATGTCATTACATTACACACTCCAACACCCATCACTGCTTTCCCCTGCTCTCCAACATCGTCTCACATTACACACTCCAAAACCCATCACTGTTTTCCCCTGCTCTCCATCGTGTCACTACATTACACACTGCAACACCCATCACTGCTTTCCCCTGCTCTCCAACATCATCTCACTATATTACACATGCCAACACCCATCACTGCTTTCCCTGCTCTCCAACATTGTGTCACTACATTACACAATCCAACACCCATCACTGCTTTCCCTGCTCTCCAACATCGTCTCACATTATACACTTTAACACCCATCACTGCTTTCCCCTGCTCTCCAACATCGTGTCACTACATTACACACTCCAACACCCATCACTGCTTTCCCCTGCTCTTCAACATTGTGTCACTACATTACACACTCCAACACCCATCACTGCTTTCACCTGCGCTCCAACATTGTCTCACTCCATTACACACTCCAACACCGATCACTGCTTTCCCCTGCTCTCCATCATGTCACTACATTACACACTCCAACACCTATCACTGCTTTCCCCTGCTCTCCAACATTGTGTCACTACATTACACACTCCAACACCCATCACTGCTTTCCCCTGTTCTCCAGCATTGTGTCACTACATTATACACTGCAACACCCATCACTGCTTTCCCCTGCTCTCAAACACCATGTCACTACATTACACACTCCAACACCCATCAGTGCTTTCCCCTGCTCTCCAACATCATGTCACTACATTACACACTCCAACACCCATCACTGCTTTCACCTACTCTCCAACATTGTCTCACTTCATTACACACTCCAACACCCATCACTGCTTTCCCCTGCTCTCCAACATTGTGTCACTACATTACACACTCCAACACCCATCACTGCTTTCCCCTGCTCTCCAGCATTGTGTCACTACATTATACACTGCAACACCCATCACTGCTTTCCCCTGCTCTCAAACACCATGTCACTACATTACACACTCCAACACCCATCACTGCTTTCCCCTGCTCTCCAACATCATGTCACTACATTACACACTCCAACACCCATCACTGCTTTCCCTGCTCTCCAACATCGTCTCACATTACACACGCCAACACCCATCACTGCTTTCCCCTGCTCTCCAACATTGTCTCCCTACATTATACAGTCCAATAACCATCACTGCTTTCCCCTGCTCTCCAACATCGCGTCACTACATTACACACTCCAACACCCATCACTGCTTTCTCCTGCTATCCATCGTGTCACTACATTACACACTCCAACACCCATCACTGCCTTCCCCTGCTCTCCAACATGGTGTCACTACATTACACACTCCAACACCCATCACTGCTTTCCCCTGCTCTCCATCATGTCACTACATTACACACTCCAACACCCATCACTGCTTTCCCCTGCTCTCCAACATTGTGTCACTACATTACACACTCCAACACCCATCACTGCTTTCCCCTGCTCTTCATTCTGTCACCACATTACACACTCCAAAACCCATCACTGCTTTCCCCTTCTCTCCAACATCATCTCACTACATTATACACTCCAACACCCATCACTGCTTTCCCTGCTCTCAAACATCATGTCATTACATTACACACTCCAACACCCATCACTGCTTTCCCTGCTCTCCATCGTGTCACTACATTACACACTCCAACACCCATCACTGCTTTCCCCTGATCTCCAACATCATGTCACTACATTATACACTCCAACAACTATCACTGCTTTCCCCTGCTCTCCTACATTGTCTCCCTTCATTACACACCACAACAACCATGCCTGCTTTCCCCTGCTCTCCAACATTGTGTCACTACATTACACACTCCAACATCCATCACTGCTTTCCCATGCTCTCCAACATCATCTCACTACATTATACACTCCAACACCTATCACTGCTTTCCCCTGCTCTCCTACATTGTCTCCCTTCATTACACACCCCAACAACCATGACTGCTTTCCCCTGCTCTCCAACATCGTGTCACTACATTACACACTCCAACACCCATCACTGCTTTCTCCTGCTATCCATCGTGTCACTACATTACACATTCCAACACCCATCACTGCCTTCCCCTGCTCTCCAACATGGTGTCACTACATTACACACTCCAACACCCATCACTGCTTTCCCCTGCTCTCCATCATGTCACTACATTACACACTCCAACACCCATCACTGCTTTCCCCTGCTCTTCATTGTGTCACCACATTACACACTCCAACACCCATCACTGCTTTCCCCTTCTCTCCAACATCATCTCACTACATTACACACTCCAACACCCATCACTGCTTTCCCCTGTTCTCCAACATCATGTCACTAAATTAGACACTCCAACACCCATCACTGCTTTCCCTGCTCTCCAACATCGTGCCACTATATACACACTCCAACACCCATCACTGCTTTCCCCTGTTCTTCATTGTGTCACCACATTACACACTCCAACACCCATCACTGCTTTCCCCTTCTCTCCAACATCATCTCACTACATTACACACTCCAACACCCATCATTGCTTTCCCCTGCTCTCCATCGTGTCACTACATTACACACTCCAACACCCATCACTGCTTTCCTGTGCTCTGCAACATCGTCTCACTGCATTATACACTCCAACACCTATCACTGCTTTCCCCTGCTCTCCTACATTGTCTCCCTTCATTACACACCCCAACAACCATGACTGCTTTCCCCTACTCTCCAACATTGTGTCACTACATTACACACTCACACACTCCAACACCCATCACTGCTTTCCCGTGCTCTCCAACATTGTGTCATTACATTACACACTCCTACACCCATCACTGCTTTCCCCTGCTCTCCATTGTGTCACTACATTACACACTCCAACACCCATCATTGCTTTCCCCTGCTCTCCATCATGTTACTACATTACACACTGCAACACCCATCACTGCTTTCCCCTGCTCTCCATTGTGTCACCACATTACACACTCCAACACCCATCATGATTTCCCTGCTCTCCAACACAATGCCACTACATTACACACTCCAACACCCATCACTGCTTTCCCCTACTCTCTAACATTGTGTCACTACATTACACACTGCAACACCCATCACTGCTTTCCCCTGCTGTCCAACATCATATCACTACATTACACACTGCACAACCCATCACTGCTTTCCCCTGCTCTCCAACACCATGTCACTACATTACACACTCCAACACCCATCACTGCTTTCCCCTACTCTCTAACATTGTGTCATTACATTACACACTCCTACACCCATCACTGCTTTCCCCTGCTCTCCATTGTGTCACTACATTACACACTCCAACACCCATCACTGCTTTCCCCTGCTCACCAACATCATGTCACTACATTACACACTCCAACACCCATCACTGCTTTCCCCTGCTCTACAACATTTTGTCACTACATTACACACTCCAACACCCATCATTGCTTTCTCCTGCTCTCCATCATGTTACTACATTACACACTGCAACACCCATCACTGCTTTCCCCTACTCTCCATTGTGTCACCACATTACACACTCCAACACCCATTATGCTTTCCCCTGCTCTCCAACACTATGTCACTACATTACACACTCCAACACCCATCACTGCTTTCCCCTACTCTCTAACATCGTGTCACTACATTACACACTGCAACACCCATCACTGCTTTCCCCTGCTGTCCAACATCATATCACTACATTACACACTGCACAACCCATCACTGCTTTCCCCTGCTCTCCATTGTGTCACCACATTACACACTCCAACACCCATCACTGCTTTCCCCTGCTCTGCAACATTGTATCACTACATTACACACTCCAACACCCATCAATGCTTTCCAGTACTTTCCAACATCATCTCACTACATTACACACTCCAACACCCATCACTGCTTTCCCCTTCTCTCCAACATCATCTCACTACATTACACACTCCAACACCCATCACTGCTTTCCCCTGCTCTCCAACATCGTGTCACTACATTACACACTCCAACACCCATCACTGCTTTCCCCTGCTCTCCATCATGTCAATACATTACACACTCCAACACCCATCACTGCTTTCCCCTGCTCTGCAACATTGTATCACTACATTACACACTCCAACACCCATCAATGCTTTCCAGTACTTTCCAACATCATCTCACTACATTACACACTCCAACACTCATCACTGCTTTCCCCTTCTCTCCAACATCATCTCACTACATTACACACTCCAACACCCGTCACTGCTTTCCCCTGCTCTCCAACATCGTGTTACTACATTACACACTCCAACACCCATCACTGCTTTCCCCTGATCTCCATCATGTCAATACATTACACACTCCAACACCCATCACTGCTTTCCCCTGCTCTCCATCATGTCATTACATTACACACTCCAACACCCATCACTGCTTTCCCCTGCTCTCAAACATCGTGTCACTACATTACACACTCCAACACCCATCAGTGCTTTCCCCTGCTCTCTAACATCATCTCACCAGTACATTACACACTCCAACAACCATCACTGCTTTCCCCTGCTCTCTAACATCATGTCACTATATTACACACTCCTACTCCCATCACTGCTTTCCCCTGCTCTCCAACATTGTGTCACTACATTACACACTCCGACACCCATCAGTGCTTTCCTGCATCTCTCTAACTCTTTTCCACTACTAAATTCACTTTCCCCAAAATCAAACTACCTCCCAAAATTCACTCACTCTACAGAGAAAAACAAAAATACCTTACCCCCTATTCATTTAGATCACTTCTCCTCCACTTTCTTATCACCCTCCATCTATTTATTGATATTCACCCGAACCCCTGCCCACATACTATGCAAACTGCACCTGCCACTACCCCACTAACCCTCCTGAACACTACTAACCTAATTCCCAACTATTTCTCCTTCTACTTTATCAACAGCCACAGTATCCTTAATAAAATAATTGAATTATACTCATGGATAGCTCAATACCATCCTAATAAAATTACTTTTTCAGAAACTTGGCTTAAACTACACAACAATCACAACAAATTACCCCCCCCATGTTACAACATTCTATGCCTTGATATAACCCATAAGAAAGAAGGTGGAGCTGCTATCCTGTACTCAGATCTCCTAACACTAACCCCCCCAACCAAATCCTCTTATCTCCTTTCACTCAGCTGAGCCCCTTATAGCCAACTTTAGACCCAAAAATCACAAAGCCATAACAATAGTTGCCATCTACATACCACCGGGTGATAACATACCCTTACTAGAGCTATTCAATTGGATGTCTGACCACATCCCTAATGTGACCATCATACTAGGAGATGTTAATATTAACTGGCTTAACCTCAACTCTAACTCCCCTACCACCCGCATTAACCTTTATGGTTACACCCAACTCATCTCCTCCCCCACATTCCACAACAAATCTACCAATTCCAGTTCTATCATTGACTGGATTCTTGTTTCTAATCCCAATCTCTATCTGCAGCCTGAAACACTACCAGACTCCATCAGCGACCATTGCACAATGCAAATAGTCCAACTCTCCCCATCATTCCCAAACCCCACAAATTCAAAGAATGTCAGAAACTGACTACCTTTAACTGCGAGACATTCAATAATTCTCTCTCAGCAATAGACTGGTCCACTCCCTCTACATTATCTCTCAACGGTGCTGAATCATACTTTAACTCCATCTTCCTTAACACACTCAACTCCCTTGCCTGTCCATGTACTATTAGAGTCAAATCCCACAACTCCCCCTGGCTCACCACCACAACTCGGTCTCTAATTCAAAAAAGAGGCTCTTTCTGGAAACTTTGTTCCAAGACAAAATCTCCCTCACACTTCTATAGTTGTAGAGAGCACCGAAATCTCACTAAAAAAATACATTAATAATGATAAAAGGAATTTCTACCATCAACGCCAGACTACACATTCCAGAAACCCCAAAAAGTTCTGGAACACTATCAACCGAATACTCCACTCAGGAAATCCTTCAACACTCAATCCCTGCCCCAACAACACACCTCTCAAAACTTAAACCTTAAACTCAAACCATATTTAAATGTTGAGTATAATTTTTAAAAAAAGTGCAGCAACTTTTGTGGTGATATTTGAAGATTGGTCCTATTTGTAGGTAGTCATAGTAGTGGACCACTTCTGTACATACAGTGTTTTGAACTTTTCTACAGCTGAAATTGCACTAAACTGTGTTTTAATTATTTTTTGAATATCGGTGAATAACCCTTTGAGCAGAAATAAAATGAAATGTAGTGTTTTGAGTGGAGCACAGAAGAGAAAAAGAGCTGCAGAGGAGAAGGAGAATATTTACAAACTTACAAAATTAACATCCTGTTTGAACCCAGATGCAACATCATCAGCCACTAATACTGCTCCTTCAACTATAGCATCCACATCTGCATCCACTCCTGCATCCACATCTACATCCACTCCTGCATCCACCTCTACCTCCACTCCTGCATCCACATCTACCTCCACTCCTGCATCCACATCTACCTCCACTCCTGCATTGACATCTACATCCACATCTACATCCACTCCTGCATCCACATCTACATCCACTCCTGCATCCACATCTACCTCCACTCCTGCATCCACATCTAAATCCACATCTACATCCACTCCTGCATCCACATCTACCTCCACTCCTGCATCCACATCTACATCCACTCCTGCATCCACATCTACATCACCTCCTGCATCCACATCTACATCTACATCTACATCCACTCCTGCATCCACATCTGCATCCACTCCTGCATCCACATCTACCTCCACTCCTCCATCCACATCTACATCCTCATCTACATCCACTCCTGCATCCACATCTACATCCACTCCTGCATCCACATCTACCTCCACTCCTGCATCCACATCTAAATCCACATCTACATCCACTCCTGCATCCACATCTACCTCCACTCCTGCATCCACATCTACATCCACATCTACATCCACTCCTGCATCCACATCTACATCACCTCCTGCATCCACATCTACATCTACATCTACATCTACATCCACTCCTGCATCCACATCTACATCCACTCCTGCATCCACATCTACCTCCACTCCTCCATCCACATCTACATCCTCATCTACATCCACTCCTGCATCCACATCTACATCCACTCCTGCATCCACATCTACATCACCTCCTGCATCCACATCTACATCCACATCTACATCCCTCCTGCATCCACATCTACCTCCACTCCTGCATCCACATCTACATCCACTCCTGCATCCACATCTACCTCCACTCCTGCATCCAGGTCTACATCTGCATCTACATCCACTCCTGCATCCACATCTACATCAACTCCTGGATCCATATCTACATCCACTCCTGCATCCACTCCTGCATCCACATCTACCTCCACTCCTGCATCCACATCTACATCCACATCTACATCCACATGTACATCACTTCTGCATCCACTCCTGCATCCACATCTACCTGCACTCCTGCATCCAAGCATCCAGTTCCAGCAGATATATCAATGGTATCATTACCTGTTCCTACTGCTGGGGATATTCCACAAGAGGAAATATCCAAATCTATAACAGTAAAGGAGTCTGAGATCCAAGACACAGAGTAGGGGCTATGGAACATTAACGACAGTAACACAGTGAATTACTGGATTCATAGTGGGCCATCATCATGTCAGAATCATGATAGCAACTTTTCAAACTCATGCAGAGTGTAAGAGCTGGAGGAGAGAATACTGAGACAAGGTATTTATCAAAGAATGTGTTCAAATGTCACCTGCGGAATGACCAGTGTGTAGAATTTAAATGGCTACTCTATTCACCTTCCCAAGGTCAAACAGGAATGTTTCAACCTTGAACTTTTCACTTTTAGTGAGTAGCACCTCTTCTTCTGATCTGTTGTATCTAGTAAGACACACACTTCGCTTTCATTCCCGTTTTTCCATAGTTATACTGCTTTGTATGTTGTCAGTTGTCCAAGACAGAGTGTCCCTTTGCTACATCAGGATTCAATGACTGGAAACACAGCAATGTTATTGCAGACAATGAAAACGGAGAACATCGTAAGTGCATGACAGCTTATTTGATCCAACATAAAAAAACTGAAAGTGTAGATTCTTTGTTTCTTGAACATCGTTAGTCAGAGCAGGAGTACTGACATAAAGTGTTCACACATGTGGGTTCTATAATTTGCTTTCTTGCCTCTATAGGTTTGCTATTTCATGGAGATAATCAAATTATTGGGTCAGCAGAAATGGAAATTAGGTATTCTAGAGCTGTTGAGTGAATCTGACCCTTTTTTGGAAGAACATTTCAAACTGCATGGAAATCTTGGAAAAGGTAAGCCATCATATTTATTGATGAATATTTGTGAGGAATTTATTTAATTAATGGAGCTATTCTTGAAGAAATAAAAGAGTCAAAGTATGACTCAGTAAGTGTGGATTCCACTCCAGACATCTCAGACACTGATTAACTGACATTTACTGTCTGGTGCATTCGAGGATGTGAGCCTGTGGAACCTTTCAATAAGTTCATTCCCATCTTTTCTCATGGAGCAAAGAATCTTACAGACATTGTTTTGGATTTCCATAATGAAAACAAAATTCCACTATCAAACTACCATGGTCAGTTGTATGATAATGCCTCAGAAATGTCTGGATGCTATACTGGATTGCAAGCATGAGTCATCAACTGAATGAGTTTGCAATCTATGTCCCCTGTACCGGACACAGCCTGATCTTGGTGGGAGTATAAGTGGCACAGTGTTGCCTACAGAGTGTAAAATTGTTTGACTTTGTTCAGCATCTGTATTCCTTTTCCTGTACTTCTACTCATTGACAGAATATTCTGGCATCATCTTTAGTAAAAGATGTTGTGGTCAAGGGTCTGTCTGACACAAAATGGTCATCACATTGTGAAGCTGTTCATGGTCTGTATGGGGATTTTGAGAAATTAAACGTACTGGATTCTGTATCAGATGTCACTGAAAAAGAAGTGAACACAAAGCTAGAGGCAGAAAGATTGAGCAAGAAAATGGAGAACCTGGAAACAATCTTTCTGAGAATTCTGTGGAATGATATTCTTGAAAAGTGAACAAAACAGGTAGTTTCCTGCAGTCAGAGGATGTGAATATACTTGTTGCCATGAATCTCTCTGAGTCCTTGAAAACCTATCTTAAGGAAATTAGAGACAAAATTAGTGAATACAAATTAAAAGCCAGGAGTAGGTGTTCAGATTCAGATTTTAGCTATGTGAATAAACGGGAATGAAAGCTAAGTGTGTGTCTTACTAGATACAACAGATCAGAAGAAGAGGTGCTTCTCACTAAAAGTGAAAAGTTCAAGGTAGAAACATTCCTTTCTCTTCTGGACTCTAATCTTTGAGCTGACAAAATGTGCAGAAACTTATTGATTGGGAATCTGTTTTCCTTCTTCAGTTAATTGAAAACAATTGGTTCTGATGAGCTAAACAAAAAGTGTGAAAATCTGACTAATGTGTAACACAAAGACCTTGATTATGCTGACCTTTTAAATTAATTTGTTCATCTCAAGCACTACATTGTTGTTGATGAAAATTGTGAGACTTTCCCTGCATTGCACAGAAAAATAATTTCAGACAACTTGAAATCTGTGTTTCCCAATGCTGAAATTGTACTCAGAGTATTTGTGTTCATGATGGTTACCAACCGTGCAGGAGAACATTCATTTTCAATACTGAAACTTATAAAACAACAGCTTCGCAGCACGATGGGGAGGCAGTATTTGAACTGGCTTTCACTTATGTGTGTGGAAAATGATATCCTGAAGACCATTGACTTCATCAATTATAAAGCAATTTTGTGCAAAGAAATTTTGCAAATGTTTATGTCTAACACTTGATTAATATTAAATATTTCATCATAATTTCATACTGCGCCATCTGCATCTGTATGGTTTATTGGTTGTAGTATCATTAATTTGTTGAAATTGTTTTTTAAAGCTCATGTTATATTGTTCAAATGTTTATGTTGAATAATCTTTGCTGTACAACATTGTTATCAATGTTTAAACACTGATTTTGTTGGAAGTATTAGCAAATATATGTTTAATTTTATCAGCCATTTTCATTTGTAATCCTGTGAGTGGTTGTATAGGTAGGGGCCCCAGTGCACTGCTTTTCCCAGGGTCAATAATACTGTTAAGATGGCTCTATTTGTGATGTAAAATGCCTGCAACAAGGACCGAGTTGAAGTGGTTTGTTTTCATTTATTTAAATGTATGATTGCCTGTGTCATAAGTGAGGGTTTAATAAATGCTTCTTGTTTAAAAAAAATGGGCAGGAATTAAATAATTTATGTAATGTTGCTTAGGTTATATAATATATAACAATATAAGTGAAGTATAATATATGTAAATGTAAACTTGTTAATACAGTTTGATTACTTTTATAAGTGATAATTCAATAAAGGTGTTTAAAAAAAGAATATGTATGAAGTTGGTTCATAAGTTAACAGGTTTATTGTTGAGGCACAAGGCCTAGTATGATGCCATGGATCATCGTTGCAACCTGCAGATATTCATGTAGTCGTCCACCTTCTTGGGTGTATGAAGTGATAGGCTACGCTTAATTGAAATGAGGAGTTTATTCCATAAGCATGAAAGTCTTTTGAGATATGAAGCTTTCACATTTCATGGTACAGTTGATATTAATTTTTATTTAGGTTCTGTATTCTCTAATGTTCGGGTCACAGGTGGGGGGGTCTATATTATGTGATTGAAGAATCTCTTCTTGGAAGACATAATGATCGACACGTATACAGCGATTGTTGAAAACCGTGAATGGCCACGTCCTCGAATGTTTTCCCTTAGGAAAAAATTTGTATGGCCGTAAAATAAAAAACAAACTTTAAAACACTAATTAAGTGGGGGCGATCTGCCCCCCACACCCCCCAACTAAATATACCAACTCTGAGATCAGTCTACATTGAAGAAAAAGGCAATTCCTCATAGTTTCATAGTTTCATAGTAGTGTACTAGGCTATCTGCCCGGGGGCATTTATAAGCCTAGCCAACAGTGATGTGGCTTTACGCCACCCCATACTATATAGTTGCGCCTCTCTAGTAGTGACACATGTGGGACCCCATTATTTAGTAAACTATACCTCTGTCTAGTAGTGACATTGAGGTGACTCCCGGGGTAAACTTGCGATCTCCCATCCATGCATCGAGATTTTTCTTGAACAGTGCCAATGAAGGGCTCTGTCTCACATGAACTGGGATTTTGTTCCAGAGACCTCTGTGTTATGAATCTATCCTCCAGCATGTCCTATTCATATTTGTGCAGAGGTTGAAATCTTTAGCTCGTGTGGTTCTGGTGGATTTGGATTTTTTGAGATGGAGCATGTCCATCAATTCCTGGTTGGACATGGCCCTGTATGTTAGGCACAAATCACCTCTGAGCAGGCGGTATGCTACTGAATAGAGCTGGAGTTTCTTTAATCTAGCTGGATAAGGCACATGTTTGAGACCTATGATCCTCTTGGTGAGGTACTTCTGGGGTCTTTCCAGTTGTTGCATGTGCCGGGTGAGATACATCCCAAATGGAGCATTATATTCAATCATGGGCCTGACAAGGGAGGAATATAGAGGTACAATGACCTCCTTTGATCTGGATGAGAATCCATGGTTGTCAAAGGAGAGGTCACTATCGACTTGAGTCCCCAGGTCTCTGATTACGATAATTTGTGGGTACTTTGTTTTTCCCAAAGGGATGACTATACATTTTGGCGTTAAGTTTGAGGCCATGATTCCGCACCAGTTGTCTGTTTCAGTGAGACGTTTCTGTAGGATGTGTGTGTCAGCAGGTGAATCAACTATGGCACCCAGTTTGCAGTCATCTGCAAACTTTGTCAGCCATAATCCTTCCATATTTGCTTTCACATCTGAGAAGTAAATGCCCTGTGGGACACCACGTGACTGGTTTTGAGTCTGACATGGCTCCAGCAATTTTAACCTTATGGGTTCTGTTTTTAGCCAGTTTGCTACCCATCTTGTGACATATGGATTTACATTTAGGCTGCTGAGCTTGTCAATGATGCCAGAGGCCTTAGCCAAGTCCAAGTAGGCAGTGTGGACAGCCTTGCCTCATCGATGGCACTAGTGACTGTCTTGAAGAAGTCAACCAGGTTTAAGAGGCAGGATCTGCCTTTACAAATGTGGGATCAAGGGTCTGCAGATCCCCAATGTCGCCATTTATGAGTTCCATGATGATTCTTTCCATAGCCTTACAGACCAGGCTGGTCAAACTTATGGTCAGTAGAATTTCCCTTTGTGGGTGGGACCACTGTTGCTGTGCGCCAGTGTTCAGGTACATATCCTGTAGTGAGGCTAAGATTGAATAGAGTTCTTAGGGTTTAGTTCATCTTGAAGTTCACGGGGATACCATCGGGTCCCATAGATGCTGTGTTTTTGCTTGTTGAGTGCTGATTTCACCTGTATGTCTGTGATGACAGGTAGGTTACATTCAGCAGGGATAATTACTTCATCTTTAGGGGTGAGGGAGGGAGAAATTTGCACTGAACCTATCTGCCAGAATGTTGGCAATGTCGGTAGGGTCAGTGAATTTTTGTCATTGTGTACTAGCTCAGAGCATATCTGAGAATTCCCTCCCAAGGTTCTGACATAATTGAAGAAGGCCTTGTGATTGTCTTTGGTATCCTTGGCAATCTTTTCAAAGTTTTATGAGAGAACATAGTTTTACTTGTGCTGATCAGGGAAGCCTTTCCTTGTGGGATTTGGCTTTGTCCTGCAGTAGCTTCCTTCTTTGTTGTACAGTTTGTTTATAGTCAGTCCACCAAACCGGCGTTTTCCTTGGTGGAGAGGGGGTTTTGGTTTTGGGATTGCTGCTGATCCATGCATTCTTGGAGATGTCCAGAAGGCTTTTGTGAAGGATTCAGCATTTTGGGATGTGGTTTCCATTAACCAAGTAGGCTTAAAGGATATCATTTCTGACTTGAGGAGCCCAAAGTCAGCTTTTGAAAAGTTTTTCACTGTAGTCTTTGTTCTGGGGGTGGGGTGGATATGTACATCCAATGTGATCAGTTTATGATCAGATCTTACTAGTGAGGGTTTATATCCGTTGTGTGGATTTGGACCCCATGTTTGTGATAATCAGGTCAAGTATATTATCTCTCCTCAGGAGAAGTGACCAGTTGCTCCATAGCATTTGAGTTTATGAATTCCAGGAATCTTTGGCTAGGGTGTAGGGGGCTAGAATAGTGCCCCAGTCTATGTTGGGGTAGTTGAAGTCACCCAATATGATGGTGTTTGGTGTGACATTCATATCCTCCAGTGTTTTCAGGAATGCTTGATGGGATTCCTGGGATTGGGAGGGAGTTCTATAACATGCACCACCAGTTGTATGGCAGTTTTGCCTATGGTGAGTAAAACTTGTATGGTTTCTGATGCTTCATGGTAGCCACTAAATCGAGAGGTGTAGGTGTCCTTTATGAAAATGGACACTCCCCCCCTTGTGGTTCGACCTGGAACTTGAGGTCAAAACGCATGATATGAGGTATAGCCTGGTAGCGCTGGAGTGCCTCAGGAGCCTTGAACCAGGTTTCGTTACTGCACAGACATCAATGTTCTCCATACTGAGAAGTGCTTCAGTGCCTGCATCTTGAGATTTAGACTTCTGGCTGGAGAGCAGCATTACCTTAATTTTTTCCATTTTGTTTTTATGGAGGTTGATTTGTCCTTTGAGCATTGCCTATTGCCTAAAAGGCACTATGGGGTGGCAAGAGCCTTGGGCCAGTATCCGAAGCCCAGTGGACAGGTGCAAGTGCCATCCGGCAACGTGGGGCGCGCTTGTCCAGCATGTCATCCCAGGCTGACAGACATTGATCCCCCTAGAATGACACCAGATGATTAAGCCAATTGTAAAAAAATCATTTTGTTTGTCTGTACTGAGGCATCATTTCTGGTGAAGGCAGCTGCTCTGTCAGGGTCAGGTCAGTCCAGTCTGGGCTACATAATTAGAGCCTCAGATCAATCTCTTCATCTAGTCCAGGGGGGGAGGAGGTCGTCGCTCACACCACCCGCAGATGGACAATGACTGAATCATACTTGTACTTGCTTTGGAGTGACCTGAGTGCGTGTGTATGGCGTGCGGTGTAATGTGGCGATCCTAGCCCCGATAGGCAGCTCACCGCTACCCTCTCCTTATTCAGCCTGGTAAGTGGAACGCCGGTGTGTCTGACTATAGAGTCACCTATTACTAATGTCTCTGGCATAGTATTTTGCCTTAGGGCTGTGGATTGTGTGACACACCTGTTGCTTGAGGTATGTGTTGTAGGTGTTGCGCTTGTGGGGTGTATTTCTGGGTGTCTGCTTTGGAGGCCTCTGTTGTTTTGGTAAGTTTTTATAAGAGCCTCCGTATGTCTTTGTGTTCTTATGTGTTTGGTTTGTAGTAGTGGTGGTTTTATGTGTGACTGGTTTTGCTTTTGGGGTGGGTACCATCTCCTCCTGTCTGGTCTTGCCAGTCCTGAGTTGAGAGAGTTCAGCCTCCAGTCTGGCTATATAGTTGCAACTCTCACAAGTATATGTGTTAGTAGGAAGGAGGAGAGGGTTGTCTGTGTACATGAGACAATTGTAACATTGTCTTAAGATTCCCAGATTAACCAGCTGAACAAGAGAGGATGGTAGTGGTCTACCACTCGACATACTAAATATATAAGGAGTGTGTGTGCCTTTTTGGAAGTGGGTATTCACAGGGGTAGTGGATGCCTGTAGTGCTTACTTTAGGGTAAGAGTGCTTGTTTTATTATGAGTGCTTTCTAAGGATAGAAGTTCAAAAACAAGTGCTAATATATACAGCTAAATAGACTGAGTAGAGCTTCTAAGGAAAATTGAAGAGCAGACTTGGCGAGCCAGAAAAATAGTTTAAACCCCATAATAACCGCTGCTGCTGCTCCTAAATCAGCGCCAAGAAAAACGTTTTTTTATTTAGAAAATTGAAAATGAAAGAAAAGAATGGTCCAAGGCAACCAATGATTTACAGCTCAAGTGCTGAGGTCACTTCCCCAGGGACAGTAGGGTGCTCAAGGCTCCCCACTCCCACTGGTGAGCTCAGAAACTTCCTTCTATCCAAGTAAGGCAATGGCCAACACAGGAACTACACACAGCAGAGATACAGCAAAGCCTGTATACTGGTCTTAACTATCGGAGCAAAAAAAAGGAAACAAGCAATTTTTTTTGTTTTTGTTTTTTTTTTAAGCACACAATGCAGCAGTTAGCAAGGCAACAGTAAAATCGATTTACACAGGCTAGCACACTTTAGTGAGCAGCCTCAGCAATTAAATTAGCAAAAAAACAGTATTATTCGACCAGAGTCGACCAAAATGCTACTTTTAAGTGCAGATACTTAACAGCCAACTGAATTTTTTTCCCAAGGAAAAAATTTGAGGACGTGGCTGTTCGAGGTTTACAGCATTCACTGTATATGTGTTGATTATTATGTGCTCGAAGAAGAGATTCTTTGATCACATAATATAGACCTGGTAGGGGATAGTCTAAGTTTCAAATAGTAAACGATCATTTAATATTCTTATTTCAAGCAATATCTTCTCTAACGAGCTGATGAAATTCAAAGAATAGAAAAAGATTGTTGTAGTCTTTTGGTGTTTTAAAACTAGCCTTGAAGCCTAGCAGTTCTCTCTCTCTGAGGAATCTTTGTACCTTCTTGATTTGCACAAGATGTGTTAGTAGGTCGTGGAACAAAAGCAGTATTCTGCAGTTGGTCAGAATAGAGCTGTATAAAGGGGAAAATGAATTTGCTGATATGGTTTTCACCTTATGGTCTATATATGTCTATGAACATCTGTCTCTCTACTCCCACCAAGCCTTCTCATGGTCATTGCTGTATATGAGTGAATACACTTATGTAACTTCTTACACTTTTTCCTACAGGACACCATAAAGGTCACACCTCTGTTCTGCACCAGCAATCAATTATAGGTTCATACTTCAACCAGCCTATATTTATAGAACATATTCTTACAGATCTGTAACTGTTTCCCTAAAACTCCCCCTCCTTCCCCATCTTTAAGTTTGGTTGCACTACCCCATCTTTAAGTTTGGTTGCACTACCCCATCTTTAAGTTTGGTTGCATTACCTCACCTTTAAGTTTGGTTGCACTACCCCATCTTTAAGTTTGGTTGCACTACATTTCTACATCATTAGCATGAACGGCATCAAACTCTACAGATACAATCTTTGCAGTTCTAATAACAAACTTCCTGAAGGTTGGCTCCCACTCATAGTCTTCATATTATGGATATTACAGGCTTACTGATTCTGCAAGACCCAAGTCAGCTTTTGCCAAACATATCACATTTTATAAATTCTTCACAAACTCCTGGTATGATTCCAGTCGGTAGTAATAGATTTCCCTTATTTCAGGGAACACTGCTGTACCTCCATAACTTTCTAAGTCATATGATCTCAAAATAGACCCTAGCTCATCACTTTTAGGTCTTAAACAAGCAGCACAATAGACAACTACGGTATGAAAGGGCTCTTACAGAACGATCATTTGCCATGACAGTGATCAACTGTAATACTAAAGTATAACATTCTCTCAACATAAGGCTCCCCCTCTGTATAAGTACTACCCTTCTGAAAATAAGAGAATTTGGTGTTTAGCTCATTCCATGAGTTAGCTCTGAGCTAAAGAAGAACTTCCCCAGACATAATCATGGCTTAGTCAGAATACAAAAGCTGTCTTACTCTGTCTATCAGAGACATGGGGGCAAGACCCAGGATGAAGTTCTGATTTCCCATCCATTGGTTAAGGTTACATTTAAATGGGATCAGGGATGGATTCTGCTTCACTTGGATGGGAAGCCTGTTCCAGAATATGGGGATCCTCTGAGACACATGTTTTTCTCACCAACATGTCTTAAATGTCACCAGCAAAATGTAAATCCCTGGATTTAGTGGTTCTGATGTTCATTTTGCAGATGTGCAAAAGGTTGGATCTGAGGATGCCTCATTTTATACCCTGAATTCTCTTGGTAAGGAATCTTTGTGGCTGTTACAACTGTTTCATATGTTTGTAGAGATATGCTGAAGGGGGCATTATACTCAATGATGGGTCTGATAATGGCCAAATAAAGTGGCACTATGACTTCCTTGGACCTAGATGGCATGCCCTTACTTATAAGTTGGGTGGCATAAAATGATTTTCTTACTACCTTGGCCACATATTGGTCAAAGGTCAGATTACTGACAGATGTGTTTCCAGATCCCTGACTACTTGGTCAAGTCTTAATTGTATCTTATCAATGGAGCAATTAGCGTGGCATTTTTCCAAAAAGGAACTATAATACATTTCTTGGCATTTAATTTTAGTCCTTGACATTGGCACCAGTCATTTGCCCGTGTTAGACCCTCTTGTAAGATGTTTGCGTCATGAGTGAAATCTATGATAGCTCCTAGTCTTTAGTCATCTGTGAACTTGATCAGCCAAAGGCCCTTAATGTTAGCCTTTACCTCGGAGAAGTAGATGTTAAATAGGAACAGTCCATGTACACAACCGTGAGGTACTCAACTGCTGACAAGTGTCTTATTGGAGGTGGTATCACAAATCCTGACATCCTAAGACCTGTTGGCTGTCCAGTGAGTTATGTAGGGATTTACGCTCAGCTTGGTGAGATTGTCAACTATACCCAGGAGGGATATTGTATTAAATGCCAGATCCAGGTAGATGGTATGTTCTGTTTTTCCTTCATCCATTGCTGTGGTGACCTTCTCAAAGAAACCCACCATTTGTAGTAGGCGTGATCTTCTCTTGACAAACTGAGTTGGGTTCAGTGTCTAAAGGTTTCCTGTGTCTTTTCTGATCATTTCTATGATAATTCATTGCATAGCTTTGCATATTAGACTTGTCAGACTAATAGGTCTGTAGTTTCTGGCGTTGGTTGATGATCCACCCTTTTGAAGTGGCATATACATTGCAGCCCTCCACTCTTGTAGTACAAAGCCTGTTTAGAGGCTACAGTTAAAAAGTGACTCAAGTGGTCCTAATAGGTCATGTTTCCAGGTATTTTGGGGGTATCCTGGGATATTGTCAGGGCTCACTGAGGCTGTGTATTTGGTGTTAGTGAGCACTGCCGAGACCTGCTCCCGGATAATAGTTGAAAGGATTATGCTAGTAGGTATTTCATGGAAGGAGGTTGGGGAGTGTTTAAAGTAGTGATTAACACCTTTCATTTTTGTAGCCCTATAAACAGTAGGCCTTGATGTCTATGAACTCAGAAAAATCTATAATGTATTTGGAAACAAGACTAGAAGATATTTACTGGAAGTATTTGTGCTCACAGCTCTCTTTGGCAAATATACTGTCAGATTCCAGTGAAGTATTATAAACCTGTTTACAAAGAGGTATTTTCTATTCACAGAAATTGTTGTAAGCAAATGCCCAGTGAAAATGAAGGACATGGTCCTTTAAAGATTACATCTGGTTGGTCATCAGGTAATCTGCTAACAACCGGAACAGATTACATCAGTAAAACAACCAGTTCTACAATAACAAATAAAACATTTCTGCATTTCTGTGTGGAGCCATGCTCTTGTTATCTTCTCCATTTTGGATCACCTTCTTAAAGATCAAACAGGAATCTAGAAAGGAGCATCTTAGAGACAATGAAACAGTGTTGGCTGACACAAAACCTTGTATTCCAGCATTAGTTTTCATATCCCCCAACACACACACACACACACACACACACACACACACACACACACACACACACACACACACGCGCACACATGCACAGATAGCTAGACAAGTACACACAAACACACAGACCCACATATGAGCAACTGACATTTCATGCAGTCCTCATTAAACATTATTAGAGTTAATGAGTTACGTCTGTCCAATTGATAACTCATGGGTGAACATTTTTAAACAGCAGTCTGAGGGCTATGTCAGTCATGGACTGAATATGCAGGACTGCATATTATCTGCATATCTAGAGCAGTTGAGTAGGGCAACAGACTAGGAAATTGTGTTCCTCTCATGAGTGCTGCTTTATATTCTGTCACTATGTTCAGATTACAGCTTATTACATCATATTCAGCACCACTAAGCATTGGATCTACTCCCACTCTTCTCATCTTCTGGTTAAGTGAGTAAAGGAAAGCTTCACTTTAACATATGCAACAGATATGCTGGTGCCATTTTAAACTCCCCAGAGGACACCATGATTCCCAAAGCGTGTCTTTCCCAAACATTGTGGAAATGTGTGTATCTCAGTCTTAGTATTAGAATATTTTTTTATAAAGTTTTAGAAAAAGTGTAGAGCAATGAGACAAGTCTCATTTTGCAATCTGATTCTATCTGGTAGTTTTTATGGTGATTATCTGAGTACAAAGTTATATTAGCATCGCAGTAACATGGGACATTTTTTAAACATTGCAGAAATATAACACCAGTCTGAACTCGAAGCAAAGCTACCAACTGGACTTTTTACATTTTTTGATACTGTTAATAGAATGTTTACATAAAGAGAGTTCTGGGAAATCCACACAACCCCAAAACTGGCCTCACGTTGAAACATTTTTATTACAAGACCACATTTTTTTGTTTCCAGAATTGTAGTTCACAGACTTGGTTAATACATCAACAGCAGAAAATTTATGCAAAGAAAGCTTGAAGAAATTTGTGGATCCCTAAAAACCTGTCTTCTAGAATTTTGCTATTTATTTAACTGCATTTTTTTTATTTTAAGTTTTACAAGTTGCATTGTTTTTGAAGACATATTTTTTGAAGATGTATTTGTTAATCCGACTTAATTCTTTGAAATACAGGAAAAGTACTGTAGCCTTAAACTAGTCTTTTTTTGATGACATCCTACAATTTCAAATGCATTAATCTCTGCATGAATTTGTAGCCAGAGTTTTAGAAAAGTAAAGCTGTTCTGAAAACAGTTCAGTATTGGCAGAAAATAACTTGACTTCATTTATTTTGGTGCCATATGTCAGTGCTATAAATATACTGCAATGCTTGAAGAATTCTGGGAAAGTCAGAGAGCCCTGTCCCTGTAACTTGGATGATTTTTTGCAGAATAACAGTCAAACTTCTAGTCTTTGTTAACAATGACCACAGTGTTGGCAGAGCATCGGAGACAAAATCGTCATGCACTTAACAAGTAACCCAAACTGCATTCTTATTTTTAAGCAAGTTATGTCAGGTCTATTTGGGCACATGATGCATTTTTGTTATTGTACGATATATTTTCTGGATTTAATCTCTTTTTGATGACTTGTTCTTAAGAATGCTGAGAACACCATAGGATCACATAACTCATAATTTCCAGTCAAAACTGAAATTACTTGTACATTTTCCTTCATGATATGTTGCAATTGTCATAAGCAAACAATTATGGGACATTCATGTACCTGAAATTCTGGGGCAATCAAAAGTCATGAAACCATATAATAATGCTGTGACTAGACCAGTTAAAGGCATATCATGAATGAGAGGGATACAATTTGTGTAAAGGTGTGGAAGATATGTACAAATGATCAAAGTATTTAAAAATCTATACAAATATGCACAATATTTAGGAGCAACTGGACGAAGCATATTTCATGATATATAACTTGAAAAAAACACTCTGGATTCCCTTTTACTTTTGATGTGGTCATATCATAGCTGATTGTTTTGTGGGGTGCATGTTCTGGGTCTCTCCCAGCATAGGGGAGTAATGGGACCAGTACTGGACTTTGTTTACAGTGGGACGTCTTTTGTCCCTGGTGCTGTAACAGGCTGCAGTCATTGGCACAGCACTTGGACTCAATGGCTTTATACTTTTGACTATAAAAAAATTCAGGACATTAGTAGCTGTGCAAAATATTAAAAGTTTTTATCTAAATACATAAGACTTTTTGGAATATTCCTCTGCATGTTTTGTGCATTTAGAGAATTTGTGAATATGTTCTGAGAATCTGCAACATCATTCTGGGTACTCTTATTTGTGTACATGTTTGTAAGGCACCCAGAGTAATTTTTAAATGCCTTATTGTGTTAGGGATTAGGCAGAATTAGTCATTACGGATGGACAATGAATTTACCAGGACGATTGCAATTGATAAGAAAGTGTTTGTTGTTACAATGTTGCTCTATAGCTATTGACCAGTCAGACGGTGAAATGTATGCAACAACCATATGCCAAAAGGAGCTGCACATTGCTAAAGCTGTTGTTGCATGTGGAATATGGAATGGGGGTGGGGGGCATGGGTACATTTTAAAATGAAAAACAATGCTATTTTCCTTGTATCTGTACCATTATCGATCACAGAAGGACTTTACATTATCTAAGACTGCCTAAGGTTTGTTTTTATTTTGGAGAACTAAATCTTTTAATAAATGCTTGTCCTAATAAATACCATACTGCTATGGGTGGGGAAAGGGGACATAAATAGTTTGATTGCCCCATACTGCATACTGCTCAAATCTCTGCTATGGAATAAATAAACACTACAGAAGGGGGGACTTTGCCAAAGTAAATGTATTTCAAGTTGAAAATTATATAACTAAAATGGAGATATATCATATTCCAGATGAAAGCTTTATACAAGATACTGCATGTGTGGATGAGATAACTCTTCCTTCTCAGCCTATGGACTGTCAAATCGATATTGTATATTTGGCAGGTACTGTAACTGATTCTGATGAAGAAAGCATTACAGATATCATAGTTAGTGATGTTGGAGACATGAGGCCCATGAGAAGAAGATACAGTAAAGAAAAACAACAAGAAAAAAACATAACACAGGGCAGAAAAGGTAAATTAAAAGGCAATGCTTGACATATCTATTTTAATGTTTAATATTAAAGGTAACCTCAGTAATTTGCATCACTTAATAGTACTGCATTCAGTTAAATCATCAATATATTATATCATTACTTTAGTGGCTATAATATTGTTACAAAAGAGTAAACAGCTGTAATCTGAAAAACACGGGGGGAATGCATTGTCTGGTCATTGGGTAGAGATGTCTGTTAAGAGATAGAATTTCTATGAAGAAATGACCATATACAGATAAAAGATGCATTACAGATTGCACCTGTGACAGCTTTAAGTGTACTGTCACAGGCAGGGAGAAGAAAATGTTATAGGATACCAAGGTTTGTGATGATATAGAGAAGTTAGGAAGTTTGCTGCTGGGGAAACTAAGATTGATGGTTTTCCATTATTTTCTGAGTTCTTATGTGAGATTATGGGAGGTCTAAGATAGGGTGATTATACAAATGCACCATAGCATCTAATTTTACATTCAGAGGACAGAATGCCATCTACTGGTGTCAAGATGGCAAACACAGTTGGGGTTTGAATCCCACAACAGTAAACCAAGGGTAAACTAATAGCAAGAAAGTACATGCAAGTATGTTTCAATAATTAATTCACAAAATGCAACCTGGTACCAAGACCATAAATGTGCCTCTCTGAAACCTGGCTAAAACCATCTACTGATGACTGTCAGGTTCTACCACCAGACTATACCATGCACCGACTAGACCGCATGGGAAAGAAGGGAGGAGGGGTAGCAGTGCTCTATAAAAACACATTATGTGTTACTAAGGATTCCATACAGCCACCCCCATTTAATAATGCAGAAATCCTCACTACTAAAATTCAAATAAATACTACTAAAAGCATAAACATTATCTGTATATATATTCCCCCAGGAAATAACGTAGGCAACTTGAAATTATTCTCCAGTGGACATCTACAATCTATCCCCAAGATGCCATTATACTTGGTGACTTCAACATCGACTGGAACACCTGTTTAGCTGAATCCCCTGTCACTCATCTTAATCTCTTCGGATTCACACAAATAATAGCGGCCCCTACTAGGATTAGTAAGCCTTCTCACAAAGAAAGCATATTAGACTGGATACACATCAACAGTCACCCCCACATGTATAAATCTGGCACCCCCCCCTATCCCCTCAGTGATCATTCCCCAACTTACATTATTAAGCAAAAGACAGGAAACCTCCACCATACCAAATTCAAAACTGTCAGAAATAACAAAAATTTCAACACTACCAACTTCCAAAATGCACTCAGCTCCAAGTGGGCAACCCTTAAACATTTGCCACTAGAAGAGGCTGTAGGTCACTTCAGTGCTACATTCCTAAGTATCCTTGTCACTCATGTCCCTGCTCGAACTATTAGAACAAATCAAACTCTGCACCTGGGCTCTCGTCCCTGCACGAACTATTAGAACAAATCAAACTCTGCACCTGGGCTCTCGTCCCTGCACGAACTATTAGAACAAAATCAAACTCTGCACCTTGGCTCTCTAAAGAAACCAAGTCAAAAATCAATCTTAGAAATAAAACCTGCGACAAATGGGGCGCTACTAAAGCCTCCCTCAACCATCTAAGATACCATCAGCATAGGAACAATACAAAAAAATCCATTCTACTTGACAAAACAAATACTACTACAACCTCCTGCAAAAACACCAAAACAACTACCAGAAGTTCTGGTCAGGTATAATCCAACTTCTGCACCCAGGACAATCTACCACTCCAACCCCATCAAACCTCACCCACAAACCCCCTGAGACTACTGTCAATGCCTTTAAGAACTTTTTCACTGAGACTATCCAGTCCCTAGCCAACCAACTAACCCCCACAGGTTCTACCCCACTCCTGTCTCACCTACTACCCATCCCCCCTTCAAATTCCAGCCAGTGCCCATCACCCTCATCTGATCCCTAATTAAAAAATGAAAACCCACCACCCTATCAGCCGACCTCCTCTCAGCTGAGTACCTTCAAAAATCAGCAGATACCATAGCCTACCCTATCCCTATCCTGATCAACAGGACACTAATAGAAGGTGCCATCCCCTCTATCTGGAAAATATCCCACCTTATCCCACTCCATAAAGGTGGAGCTTCTACAGAACTGTCCAGCTACAGACCAATAGTCATTCTTTCACCATTAGCCAAAATAATGGAGAAGTACATGCATAAGCAACTTATGCACTATCTCACCCAGAACAATCTGCTGACCAACTCACAGCATGGTTTTAGACCCCATCACAGCAAGCCTCCGCCCTCCTTTCATTTACTAATGTCATACAATAAAATCAGAACAATAACATGCTATCCTCTGCTTTTTTTCTTAGACCTCGCTAAGGCCTTTGATATGGTTAACCACCAGCTACTCATTCACTCTCTGGAATCTATTTCCCTGGACAACCATGTTATCCAGTGGTTCCTCTCTTATCTCAGCAATAGACAGCAGGCAGTAATATGGCAGAGCAAACTGTCCAACCTATTACCTCTCACCCTTGGAGTCCCTCAGGGTTCAATTTTAGGTCCCCCCTACTCTTTTCTATCTTCATCAATGACCTCCACACTCTCCTCCCAAAAGTAACCTGCATCCAATATGCAGACAATTCCACACTGATCTGCTCTGCCTTTTCCCCATCAGAACTGCGAACCTTAACCCAGAATACATTTCACACAGTTGAACACTGGCTCTCTAATCGCAGGCTTCTCCTGAATACTAACAAAACTAAATTGGTTCTGTTTGCCACCCCCAGTAGATCCACCCCACCCTCCGTCTCCATTACCTCCAGCAATGGTACCACTATTACCGCTGACAACAATGGTACCACTATTACCCCTGACAACAACGGTACCACTATTACCCCTGACAACAACGGTACCACTATTACCCCTGACAACAACAGTACCACTATTACCCCTGACAACAACGGTACCACTATTACCCCTGACAACAACAGTACCACTATTACCCCTGACAACAATGGTGCCACTATTACCCCTGACAACAATGGTACCACTATTACCCCTGACAACCACACTAAATTATTAGGGGTCATAATTGATAACAAACTCAAATTTGATTTGCATGTCAATAAAACTATTAAGACAATAAACAAGAAGCTCGGGTCACTGTATAGAAATAATCCCTTCCTAACCCCACTAGCCAGGACTGCCATCCCCTGCTCTCATCTCCTTTCTACCCTTCCATATGCATCCCCCATACTCTCTAATTTGAATAAATCTGAACTCAACAAACTCTCATGCTCCTATAACCACATTACCAGATTTGCCACAAACTCCACATACAGTATCCATCACTGTGACAACCTCAAACGCCTAGAATGGCTTGAATTACCCAATGTAATACTAGTTAACCAGCTTATAGTAGCACACAAAATACTCAACAAACCTGAAAATACTCCTGCACTCACAAACATACTAAAACCTTATAATAACCCAGGCCACTACGCTCATCTAATAAACTCCAGATCCAAACACACACAGCCAATAATGCAGCTGGAGCCTCTCTCTTTGCCAACTTTGTTGGTAGAACATGGAATTCTCTCCCAGCCACCCTTACCCAGGAACCATCTCTAAATCTCTTCAAAAATGGCCTGAAACAATACTTTAGAACACATTGGCTCTGCCCATGTACTAACCCAGATAACCCACCACTCTGTCTATCAAATATAAAAATTATTGTGTGCATTCTCAACTCTTATATAATTTGCTAACTGATGACAAATTATGTTTATGTAAAGTTACTATGAGTACTGTGAGTTCCTTCCTAAGGACTGCATTTTTGTATATACTATAAATTTGCATGCCTTAACTGTTTTGCCTTATGTGTGTCTCTGGAGCTTTTCTTCCCGGGTCTCTGCTGAAAATTGACATATATCCAGTTGGACTATCCCGGTCAACAAATGTAAAATAAAAAAATAAAATTAAAATAAAATAAAGGGATTTTGCATACTGTCCTGGGTATGAGCTCTCATCTTCCACATCCATTCTGGACTGCATGCAGAGCACTTACAAAGATGCGTCTTTCAGCATTCATGCCCCCCTCACATATCCCCTTGTGCACAAGTGTCTTCCAGTGCTCCTTTATTCCACTGCTCCTTTATCTACAGTAATTGCAATTCACACAAATTATTATTTACACACACACACACACACACACACACACACACACACACACACACACACACACACTAACTCCTCAGGAAAAGTTGGCAGAATTCTCCAATTTTCCACAGCCTTATTTTCTGGCATAATAGTATTGGCTCCATCCTGGAGTAGGGTCACAGATACTCCACTTGCATGCTGCTCTTATGTTAAACCAGATAAGACATCATACCCTCTAATATTTTTCACTGGTAGTAGGCATAGCAGTTAATAGGAAATAAGTGTTAAACAGCTTAGCCGACGGTGTGAATAATGATTACTCTCTTTTCTGATAAATAATAGTCTATAAATATAATAAAGTGCCAGCTCGCAAGAGCATAATGGTTAATAAATGAGGTTTACATAAATAATAATGAAAATGGTGCAAACATCAATGAAAATATAAATAGACGGGCCCACACAGAGAAATAAAATAAAAGGTTAGTGAGAGTAGGGTACATATGAACTAGGATCCAGATACCTAAGTTCCCTGGATAGAGATTACTACAGAAATACTAGCTATAACTGCTGTAAATAAATAATTAGTACTCACAGATGGTAACATGACAAACAAGATTAAGATGCACCATCTATTATCCCTTTCATTGCATGCTACGCAGTTATGCATAGTGATTTCCCACAGGCTCCAGTGTTTATCACATGACATTCCTTTCTATAAACTAGAGAAACACGTGTAGTAAAACCAGTTTTTCTTGTTATAGTAAGAGCACACTTAATACACATCCATGTCTTCTTTCTTTCCTTTAAATTTACCCTGGTATCTTAACAATATGCAAACCATTAAGTCCAACAGCCATTACAGCAATTACATCTTAACAACAAGACAGTGCCTTACCTTTCAACTTTATTTGTTACATTAACAAGGGGGGTCAGAGATCCAATACACTTTAAAAGACAGTACTTATTTGTTTATTTATTGATGGATTGTCTGGCATTAGTTTACCGGGAAAGTCCAAACGAGCAGTCCTGTTTTTCAGCAGAGGCCCAGGGAGAAAAGCTCCTTTATACTAACATCATGGACATCATTTGCATTGTTCCATCATTTTCAGCCAGTTTTTTTCATCAACAACAGTTCCATTATTCAAGCATCCCTGACATCAGTTATATCATTTAAAGTTTTGTTTAAAAATAACAGCTACGTGGGTTGTATATTATATTTTGCCACTTTATGAGGAATGTTCCTCATTCTGAGTCTTAAAAAGTTCATGTTTCTTGCTGTTCCACATTGAACAGGTCTGTAACACATCTGATGTTGAGAGTTTTTGTAACTAATATCCATGATACTTAATAATGAATCAAATTAATTCATGTAAATAACTTCAAGTGTAAAATAACACACCTCCTCCACTATACCCAACTAACCTTAGCCCACAAATTAATCTTCAGTCCTAGTGACTGCCCAGCACTCAGCTCCGTCCTGCAAACATATAATCCTACACGAACACTAAAATTGTCAGACAAACAGCTGCTCACTATAACAAAACCCACAAAAGAGCTGGACAATGTCTGTACTCCCACAGCATTGCCAAGCTATGGAATGCCTTACCCCCACATACAACTCAAATGGACTGCATAAAAAGCTTTAAATCAGCACTAAAATCATATTACCTAAACAATCCATCTTGCCCTTGCCTAACAAACAGGCCACCATGAAACAATCCTAAAACATTACCGTCTATTGCACTAAAACCAGTTCTATAACCTCTGTGATGCCAGTGCCCTGGCCCAGCAATCAAGGAGCCTCAATCCTCACCACTATCACCAGTGAGAGGCATCTCATATAGGGGAAAGGATAACAAATACACACAGTACATAGGTTCATAGGTTCATAGGTTCATACTAGGCTATCTGCCCTAGGGCATTTATAAGCCTAGCCAGAGTATGTTTGGCTTTCGCCACCCATTTTAAATTAATTTTGCTATTTTCTTTTCGGCAGTTACTGTGCCTCTGTCTGTCTAACAGTGAGAACAGAAGTGAGGGTAAACCTAAGATCCATCATCCACTCATCAAGATTCCTCTTGAAGAAGTCAATGGACTTCTGCTAACCTGGGACACTGGATTGGACATCCATTCCATAGGGGAGCCTCTGGTCCTGTTATCTGTCCCTCAGCATGTCCGTTGGCCTGTACCTCGAAAATATAGTACAAAACAAGAAGGTCCCAGGACTGAGCCTTGTGGGATGCCACTTTGTAACTGGTTTGGTCCATGACATGGCTCCAGCAATTCTAACCATGTGGGTTCTGTCCTGAGCCAGTTTGCAACCCATCTAGTGACATAGGGTTTTTATTTTTAAGCTGGTGAGCTTATCTATAATGCCTGGAGTGGGTATTGTATCGAAGGCTTTTTGCTAGGTCCAGGATAGGCTACCACCTCCACCTTCCTTCGTCAATGGCCTTGGTGTGACAACCAAAGAAGTCAACCAGGTTTAAGAGGCAGATCTGCCCTTAACAAAGCCAAACTGGTAGGAGGATCCAACTTCTTTTCCCTAACATCTTCTTTTATGAGGTCCATGATGATCCTTTCCATAGCTTTGCAGACCAAGCTGTCAGGCTTATGGGGCTTATTAGTTTTTCTGGTCCGCTGAGGCACCAGGCACCTTTGAGGTGGAGAGTTGCTGTACCACTCTTGGGTACATATGGGTACATATCCCTGAGATTGAACAGTAGTTTTATGTTTGGGTTGTTTGTCATTTGCTCTCATAAGTGTAGGATTTGAGCCTGGGACACCGCCCGGCCTGGTTGATGCTGTGTTTGCTGTTTTTTGAGGCAGAGAGGGGCAGCTCTCCTGGAGCATCTGAGATGTCAGGCTGGGATAGATATTTGGGATTTGGTGGGGAGGGGAGGGAGAGGTTTGGGAGGAAACCTGTGTCAGCTAGGTATTTGGCACAGTCTGTGGGATCAGTGTATTTTTGTCATTTTGACCACTCTGAGCATATCTGGGAATTTATCACTTGTGATTATCTTAGGAGTGAAATTTTTGCTAGAGAAGTTTTCACTTCACTGTTCTTTGTGGGGCAGGGGTGTCGTCAATGAGATGTCAATGAGATCAGTTTATGGTCTGATGAGATACCAGTGAGAGAGATACACTGAGAGTCTACATGAGTCCCCATGTTGGGTCCAGATGATCTCAGTATCTTTGGGAGTGTGTGGGGTAACAAGGTGTTTCATTTGATCTTAGTTATTTGGTTTATGAATTCTAGGGAACCTTTGGGCAAGGGTACTGGATCTAATATGTTTGAGTGATTCTGGGTTGGTGGTAGTATGGTGTTTGGAGAGACCTGGATAGACCCCAGTGTTTTCTTTTGGGCTGTGGGGGTCCTGGGGGGGTGGTGGGTGGGGGAGGGAGGCTGTAACTGGTTGCGCACTGGAAGGTTTAGATCACAGTCAGTCCGGGGTTGGTCACTCCCTTGCTCTCCAGGTCCCCAACAAGACTCCCCACTGGCACAGCAATAGGGTCCAGATCTCAACCTAGTGGGCAAGCTAAAACCTCCAGCACCCTCTCTGTCCAACCAGTGTTTTGTGTCCCTGCCCATGTAGCTGACATGCACACACACACACACACACACACACACACACACACACACACACACACACACACACACACACTCACACTTTGATAAGAGTTTATACAACCACACAAGCACTTCTGGTGAAGGCTGGCACAGGTTCTCCAGCTGTGCCCCTTTTTTCCCAGACTATATGGTAGTACCAGCTGCCACCACCCACTAATATTTATCAGCTACTCAATGGCTCTTAAAAGTGTGTCCAATTATTACTGTGTAATATTATTATCCAACCGGTAGTATAGCCCAGGGCTAAAGCTATTGAAGTGGCTTTGTATAATTTTACAAAAGGCATGAAAGTACTCTAAAGAGCTTAAATTATCTCTACAAAAACAGCCACAGTTGAAAGGGTTTAAAATATTTAATAATAAATAGTCAAAACAGAAGACAATACTTTTTACTACACAGTGCTAGTCAAGAGTTCAGAGATCACAGAGAAATACTTAAAATAATTCAGTAGTACAGTTCTGACATCACAGAAAAACACTTAGTCTAATCTTTCTAGTTTCTAGCTATTGCTAAGAGAAAACACAAGTCTAAGGTAAACTTACATATAAAGCAAGACAGTGCTGATGAGTTGGATGGTCAAGACAAAAATGCTCAATGTTCTCTGGTTTTCTGTTTTTAAAATCACATTCCCGGTTCACATTACATCATTATTCACACTTACCTAGGTTACATTACATCATTCTTCACACTTCCCTGGGTTCCCAGGCTAACAGAAACTACATTTACATTCTTCACCTCTGGGTAGAACCCAGAGCAATAAAGGACATTTATGCATGCAAATTCTGGCCATTAACTCTGGCCTTAAAACAATAGGCAGGATGCCCCACTCTAGACTTACTGACTCCGAGTTTTAACATCAAAGGGTCACAACATGCTTTACTTGGTCAGCAGAGTGCACTGTTGTTACAATTTTTGTCAGTTCCACATGTAACACTATTTTTACCATTTAAGACAATACGCCTGTGGTTTACATTAATATTTAGAGATGACAGAATTATCTCCAAAATTCTATCTGGCTAGGCTGGTATCCTTCATCTATCTTCACCCAATCTTCACATATCACCCCCCCCCAGAGACCTCAAGCTAGTTTTTCAAGGGATCCTTGAGAAACACTGCTTGAGGGAGTTAGGTTTATCTGAGTATAACTTACCCCATTCTCTGTCATGAGAGCCTATCTGCATTGGCATTGCTAATCCCACTGCGGTGTGGCACAACCATATCATATGCTTGCAACCCCAGGCTCCATCTTAGCAACTTGGCATTTTGCTGGCTGCCTCTGTTTAACCATGTTAGGGGGTTGTGATCTGTCATAACAGTGCATTTCCTTCCATACAGATAAGGCCAAAGTTTCTGCAGTGCCCACACTATGGCTAGACATTCCTTTTCTACAGCTGCATAGCATTCCTCCCTGGGTTGGAGCCTACAAATGTGATAAATCACTGGGTGCTCTTCCCCCTCTGAAGAAATCAGGCTAAGTACAGTCCCCACCACATGGATTGAAGCATCCACCTGCACAACAAATTCTTTGCTGTAATCTGGACTGGTTAACACAGGGGGTCCTCCCAAAGCTTCTTTAAGCTTCTGGAATGCCTGCTCGCATGCACCACAGTATGTGCCAGCTGAGACTCTGGCACCACCATAGTATGTATCAGCTGAGAATCTGGCAGTGGCACAGTATGTACCAGCTGAGACTCTGGCACCAGCATAGTATGTATCAGCTGAGACTCTGGCACTGGCATGATATGTACCAGCTGAAACTGGTACCAACACGATATGTATGAGCTGACACTCTGGCACCACCACAGTTTTCATCAGCTGAAACTCCAGCACCACCATGGGATGTATCAGATAAGACTCTGGCTCAAGCATGATATGTACCAGCTGTGACTCTGGTACCAGCTTAGTATGTACCATCTGAGACTTTAGCACTAACACAATTTGAATTAAATGAGATTTGGGTACCAGCATGGTATGTACCAGCTGAGACTCTAGCACCAGCACAATATGTATCAACTGAGACTCTGTCACCAGCATGGTATGTATCAGCTGAGACTCTGGCACCAGCACAGTATGTAAGACTCTAGCACCAGCACAGAAGGTGGCAGCTGAGAGTCTGGCACCAGAATGGTATGTATCAGCTGACACACTGGCACCAGCAGGATATGTACTAGCTGAGACTCTGGTACCAACATGGTATGCATCAGCTGAAATCCTAGCACCAGCATGGTATGTATCAGCTGAGACTCTGGTATGAGCATGGTATGTACCAACTGAGACTCTGGTACCAGCACGGTATGAATCAGATGAGACTTTGGTACCAGCACGATATGTACCAGGTGAGAATCTAGCACTAGCATGGTATGTATCAGCTGAGACTCTGGCACCACAAGGATTTCTATCAGCTGAGACTTTGGCACAACCATGGGATGTATCAGATAAGACTCTAGCACCAGCATTATATGTACCAGCTGTGACTCTGGTACCAGCTTGGTATGTACCATCTGAGACTTTAGCACTAGCACAATTTGAATCAAATGAGACTTGGGTACCAGCATGGTATGTACCAGCTGAGACTCTGGCACCAGCATGGTTTGTATCAGCTGAGTCTCTGGCACCACCATGGTTTGTATCAGCTGAGACTCCGGCACCAGCACAGGATGTGTCAGCTGAGTCTCTGGCACCATCACACTATGTACCACCTGAGACTTTGGCACCAGAACTGTATGCATCCACTGAGACTCTGGCACCAGGACGGTATGTATCAGCTGAGACTCTGGCACCAGCACAGTATGCTTCAGCTGAGTCTCTGGCACCAGCACGGTATGTACCAGCTGAGAATCTGGCACTGGCACTGTATGTATCAGGTGAGACTATGGCACCAGCATGGCATGTGTCAGCTGAGAGTCCCTCACCAACATGATATGTACCAGCTGAGACTCTGGCACCAGCACAGTATGTATCAGGTGAGACACTGGAACCAGCACAGTATGTGTCAGATGAGAGTCTGGTACCAACACGGTATGTATCAGCTGACACTCTGGCACCAGTTCAATATTTACCAGCTGAGACTCTGGTACCAACATGGTATGCATCAGCTGAGACTCTAGCACCAGCACGGTATGTATCAGCTGAGAATCTCATACCAGCATGGTATGTACCAGCTGAGACTCTGGCACCAGCATGGTATGAATCAGATGAGATTGTGGTACCAGCACGGTATGTACCAGCTGAGAATCCTGCACCAGTATCAGCTGAGATTCTGGCACCACCATGGGCTATATCAGATGAGACTCTAGCACCAGCATGATATGTACCAGCTGAGACTCTGGCATCACCACGGTTTGTATCATCTGAGACTCTGGCACCAGCACAGTATGTATCGGCTCAGTCTCTGGCACCAGCACATTGTGTACCAGCTGAGAATATGGCAACAGCACAGTATGTAAAAGTTGTGACTTTGGCACCATCATGGTATGTGTCAGCTGATAGTCTGGCAACATCATGGTACATACCAGCTGAGACTCTAGCACCAGCATGTTATGTATCAGCTGAGACCCTGGCACCAGCACAGTATTTGTCAGCTGAGAGTCTGGCACCTGCACGGTATGTATCAGATGACACTCTGGCACCAGCACGATATGTACCAGCTGAGACTGGTACCAACACGGTATGTATCAGCTGACATTCTGGCACCAGTATAATATGTAGCAGCTGAGACTCTGGTACCAACATGGTATGCATCAGCTGAGTCTCTGGCACCAGCACGGTATGTATCAGCTGAGAATCTTGAATGAGCACGGTATGTATCAGCTGAGACTATGGTACCAGCATGGTATGTTTCAGCTAAGAGTCTGGCACCAGCATGGTATGTACCAACTGAGAGTCTACCACCAGCACAGTATGTGTCATGTGAGTGTCTGGCATGAGCAAGGTATGTATCAGCTGACACTCTGGCACCAGTTCGATATGTACCAGCTTAGACTCTGGTACCAGCATGGTATGCATCAACTGAGACTCTAGCATCAACATGGTATGTATCAACTGAGACTCTGGTACCAGCATGGTATATACCAGCTAAGAATCTAGTAGCAGTATAGTATGTATCAGCTGAGACTCTGGCACCACCATGGGATGTATCAGATGTAACTCTGGCACCAGCATGATATGTACCAGCTGGGACTCTAGCACCAGTATAGTATGAATCAAATGAGACTCTGGTACCAGCACAGTATGCACCAACTGAGATTCTGGCACCACCACGGTTTGTATCAGCAGAGAATCTGGCAACAGCACAGTATGTATCAGCTGAGTCTTTGGCACCAGCACGGTATGTACCAGCTGGGAATCGGGCACCAGAACGGTATGTATCAGCTGAAACTATGGCACCAGCATGGTATGTATCAGCTGAGACTCTTGCACCACCACGGTTTGTATCAGCTGAGTCTCTGGCACAAGCACTGTATGCTGAGAGTTTGGCACCAGCATGGTATGTAGAGCTGAGACTCTGGTACCAGCACAGTATGTGTGAGATGAGACTCTGGCACCAGCACAGTATGTTTCAGCTGAGAGTCTGGCACCAGCATTGTGGCACTAGTACGATATGCACCAACTGAGACTCTGGTACCAACATGGTATGCATCAGCTAAGACTCTAGCACCAGCACAGTATATATCAGATGAGACACTGGTACCAGCATGGTATTTACCAACTGAGACTCTGGCACCAGCATGGTGAGAATCAGGTGAGTCTGTGGTACCAGCACCGTATGTACCAGCTGGAGAATCTAGCACCAGTATGGTAATTGTCAGCTGAGACTCTGGCACCACCACGGTTTGTACCAGCTGAGACTCTGGCACAACCATGGGATGTATCAGATGAGACTATGGCACCAGCATTATATGTACCAGTTGAGACTCTGATACCAGCATTGCATGTACCAGCTGAGACTCTAGCACCAGCACGGTATGAATCAAATGAGACTTTGGTACCAGCATGGTATGTACCAGCTGAGACTCTGGCACCACCATGGTTTGTATCAGCTGAGACTCTGGCACCAGCAGAGTATATATAAGCTGAGTCTCTGGCACCAGCATGGTATGTACCAGCTGAGACTCTGGCACCAACACGCTACATATCAGCTCAGACTATGGCACCAACATGGCATGTGTCAACTGAAAGTCTGGCACCAGCATGGTAGGTACCAGCTGAGACTCTGGCACCAGCACGCTACATATCAGCTCAGACTATGGCACCAGCATGGTATGTGTCAACTGAGAGTCTGACACCAGCATGGTATGTACCAGCTGAGACTATGGCACCAGCATGGTATGTATCAGTTGAGACTCTGGCACCAGCAAGGTATGTATCAGCTCAGGCTCTGGCCCCAGCACATTATGTATCAGCTGAGTCTCTGGCACCAGCACAGTATGTACCAGCTGAGAATCTGGCACTAGCACGGTATGTATCAGTTGAGACTATGGCACCAGCATGGCATGGCATGTGTCAGCTAAATGTCTGGTACCAGCATGGTATGTACCAGAGGAGAATCTGGTACCAGTATGATATGTAACAGCTGAGACTGATGCCAACACAGTATGTATCAGCTGACACTCTGGCACCAGTTCGATATGTACCAGCTGATACTCTGGTACCAACAAGGCATGCATCAGCTGAGACACTAGCATCAACACGATATGGAACAGCTGAGACTCTGGTACCAGCATTGTGCATACCAGCTGAGATTCTGACACCAGCACGGTATGAATCAGATGAGACTCTAGTACCAGCACAGTATATACCAGCTGAGAATCTAGTACCAGTATAGCATGTATCAGCTGAGACTCTGGCACCAACTCGTTATGTATCAGCTGAGACTCTAGCATCAGCACAGTATGTATCAGCTGAGACTCTGGCACCAACACGATACGTACCATGCTGACAATCTGGCACCAGCATGGCATGTATCAGTTGAGACTCTGGCACCACCATGGGATGTATCAGATGAAACTCTGGCACCAGTATAATATGTACCAGCTGAGACTCTGGTACCAGCATGATATGTACCAGCTGAGACTCTGGCAGCAGCACGGTATGAATCAAATGAGACTCTGGTATCATCATGGTATGTACCAGCTGAGACACTGGCACCACCAAGAGAATCTGGCAGCAGCACAGTATGTATCAGCTGAGTCTCTGGCACCAGCACGGTATGTAACAGCTGAGACTTTGGCACCAGCTATGTATTAGCTGAGACTATGGCACCAGCATTCTATGTACTAGCTGAGACTCTGGCACCAGCTTTGTATCAGCTGAGACTATGGCACCAGCATGGTATGTATCAGCTGAGACTCTGGCACCACCACGGTTTGTATCAGCAGAGAATCTGGCACCAGCACAGTATGTATCAACTGAGTCTTTGGCACAGCACGGTATGTACCAGCTGAGGCTCGGGCACCAGAACTGTATGTATCAGCTGAAACTATGGCACCAGCATGGTATGTGTCAGCTGAGAATTTGGCACCAGCATGGTATGTACCAGCTGAGACTCTGGCACCAGCATGGTATGTATCCGCTGAGACTCTGGCACCAGTATGGTATGTATCAGCTGAGACTATGTCTCCAGCATAATATGTGTCAGCTGAGAGTCTGTCACCAGCAAGGTATGTACAGCTGAGACTCTGGCACCAGCACAGTATGTGTGAGATGAGACTCTGGCACCAGCACAGTATGTGTCAGCTGAGAGTCTGGCACCATCACGGTATGTATCAGCTGACACTGTGGCACTAGAACGATATGCACCAACTGAGACTCTGGTACCAACATGGTATGCATCAGCTAAGACTCTAGCACCAGCATGGTATATATCAGCTGAGAAACTGGTACCAACATGCTATTTACCATCTGAGACTCTGGCACCAGCATGGTGTGAATCAGATGAGTCTGTGGTACCAACACAGTATGTACCAGCTGGAGAATCTAGCACCAGTATGGTAATTATCAGCTGAGACTCTGGCACCACCACGGTTTGTATCAGCTGAGACTCTGGCACAACCATGGGATGTATTAGATGAGACTATGACACCAGCATTTTATGTACCAGTTGTGACTCTGATACCAGCATAGCATGTACCAGCTGAGACTCTAGCACCAGCACAGTATGAATCAAATGAGACTTCGGTACCAGCATGGTATGCAACAGCTGAGACTCTAGCACTACCACGGTTTGTATCAGCTGAAACTCTGGCACCAGCAGAGGATATATAAGCTGAGTCTCTGGCACCAGCATGGTATGTACCAGCTGAGACTCTGGCACCAGCATGTTATGTATCAGCTCATACTATGGCACCAGCATGGTATGTGCCAACTGAGAGTCTGACACCAGCAGGGTATGTACCAGCTGAAACTATGGCACCAGCATGGTATGTATCAGTTGAGACTCTGGCACCAGCATGGTATGTATCAGCTCAGGCTCTGGCCCCAGCACATTATGTATCAGTTGAGTCTCTGGCACCAGCACAGTATGTACCAGCTGAGAATCTGGCACTAGCACGGTATGTATCAGTTGAGACTATGGCACCAGCATGGCATGGCATGTGTCAGCTAAAAGTCTGGTACCAGCATGGTATGTACCAGAGGAAACTCTGGTACCAGTATGATATGTAACAGCTGACTGATACCAACATGGTATGTATCAGATGACACTCTGGCACCAGTTCAATATGTACCAACTGAGACTCTGGTATTAACATAATATGTATCAGCTGAGACTCTGGCACCATCACAGTATGTGTCAGCTGAAAGTCTGGCACCAACACGGTATGTATCAGCTGACACTCTGGCACCAGCACGATATGTAGCAACTGAGATTGGTACCATCACGGTATGTATCAGCTGACACTCTGGCACCAGTTCGATATTTACCAGCTGAGACTCTGGTACCAACATGGTATGCATCAGCTGAGACTCTAGCACCAGCACAATATGTATTAGCTGAGACTTTGGTACCATCAAGGTATGTACCCACTCAGATTCTGGCACCAGCACGTTATGAATCAGGTGAGATTCTGGTACCAGCACAATATGTACCAGCTGAGAATCTAGCACCAGTATCAGCTGAGACTCTGGCACCACTACGGTTTGTATCTCCTGAGACTCTGGCACCAGCATGATATGTACCCACTGAGATTCTGGCACCAGCACGGTATGAATCAGATGAGATTCTGGTACCAGCATGATATGTATCAGCTGAGAATCTAGCACCAATATCAGCTGAGACTCTGGCACACCAGGGTTTCTATCAGCTGAGACTCTAGCACCTGCACTGTCTGAAACAAATGAGACTCTGGTACCTGCATGGTATGTATCAGCTGAGACTCTGGCACCACCATGGTTTGTCTCAGTTGAGACTATGAAACCAGCATGGTATGTATCAGCTAAGAGTCTGGCACCAGCATTGTATGTACCAGCTGAGAATCTAGCACCAGCATGGTATGTATCACCTGAGACTTTGGCACCAGCAGAGTATGTGTCTGGTGAGTGTCTGGCACCAGCACGGTATATATCAGCTGACACTCTAGCACCAATTTGATATGTACCAGCTGAGACTCTGATACCAACATGGTATGCATCAGCTGAGACTATAGCACCAGCTCGGTATGTATCAGCTGAGACTCTGGTATCAGCATGGTATGTACCAGCTGAGACTCTGGCACCAGCATGGTATGTATCATCTAAGACATTGGCACCAGCATGGTATGTGTCAACTGAGAGTCTGGCACCAGCTTGGTATGTATCAGCTGACACTCTGGCACCAGCAGGGTATGTATCAACTGAGACCCTGGTACCAGCATGGTATGACCAGTTGAGATTCTGACACCAGCACTGTATGAATCAGACGAGACTCTGGTACCAGCATGGTATGTACCAGCTGAGAATCTCGCAGCAGCATAGTATGTATCAGCTGAGACTCTGGCACCACCACAGTTTGTATCAGCTGAGACTCTGGCACCAGCACAGTATGTAACAGCTGAGTCTCTGGCACCAGCATGGTATATGCCAGCTGAGGGTCTGGCACTCGCATGGTATATATCAGCTGAGACTCAGGCACCAGCATGGTATGTATTAGCTGAATCTCTGGCACCAGCACTGTATTTATCAGCTGAGTCTCTGGCACCAGCACTGTATGTACTAGCTGAGACTCGGCACCTGAATGGTATGTATCAGCTGAAACTATGGCACCAGCATGGTTTGTGTCAGCTGAGAGTTTGGCACCAGCATGGTATGTACAGATGAGACTCTGGCACCAGCACAGTATGTGTGAGATGAGACTCTGGCACCAGCACGGTATGTTTTAGTTGAGAGTCTGGCACCAGCACTGTGGCACTAGTACGATATGCACCAACTGAGACTCTGGTACCAACATGGTATGCATCAGCTAAGACTCTAGCACCAGCACGGTATATATCAGCTGAGACACTGGTACCAGCATGGTATTTACCAACTGAGTCTCTGGCACCAGCATGGTGTGAATCAGGTGAGTCTGGGGTACCAGCACAGTATGTACCAGTTGGAGAATCTAGCACCAGTATGGTAATTGTCAGCTGAGACTCTGGCACCACCACGGTTTATATCAGCTGAGACTCTGGCACAACCATGGGATGTATCAGATGAGACTATGGCACCAGCATTATATGTACCAGTTGAGACTCTGATACCAGCATAGCATGTACCAAGTGAGACTCTAGCACCAGCACGGTATGAATCAAATGAGACTTCAGTACCAGCATGGAATGTACCAGCTGAGACTCTGGCACCACCATGGTTTGTATCGGCTGAGACTCTGGCAACAGCAGAGTATATATAAGCTGAGTCTCTGGCACCAGCATGGTATGTACCAGCTGAGACTCTTGCACCAGCACGCAACATATCAGCTCAGACTATGGCACCAGCATGGTATGTGTCAACTGAGAGTCTGGCACCAGCATGGTATGTACCAGCTGAGACTATGGCTCCAGCATGGTATGTATCAGTTGATACTCTGGCACCAGCACGGTATGTATCAGCTCAGGCTCTGGCCCCAGCACATTATGTATCAGCTGAGTCTCTGGCACCAGCACAGTATGTACCAGCTGAGAATCTGGCACTAGCACGGTATGTATCAGTTGAGACTATGGCACCAGCATGGCATGGCATGTGTCAGCTAAATGTCTGGTACCAGCATGGTATGTACCAGAGGAGACTCTGGTGCCAATATTATATGTAACAGCTGAGACTGATACCAACACAGTATGTATCAGCTGACACTCTGGCACCAGTTCGATATGTTCCAACTGATACTCTGGTACCAACATGGCATGCATCAGCTGAGACACTCGCAGCAGCACGATATGTAACAGCTGAGACTCTGGTACCAGCATGGTATATACCAGCTGAGATTCTGACACCAGCACGGTATGAATCAGATGAGACTCTAGTACCAGCACAGTATATACCAGCTGAGAATCTAGTACCAGTATAGTATGTATCAGCTGAGACTCTGGCACCACCTCATTATGTATCAGCTGAGACTCTGGCACCAACACGATACGTACCATGCTGACAATCTGGCACCTGCGTGGCATGTATCAGTTGAGACTCTGGCACCACCATGGGATGTATCAGATGAGATTCTGGTACCAGCATGATATGTACCAGCTGAGACTCTAGCACCAGCACGGTATGAATCAAATGAGACTCTGGTATCATCATGATATGTACCAGCTGAGACTCTAGCACCAGCATGGTGTGAATCAAATGAGACTCTGGTATCATCATGATATGTACCAGCTGAGACTCTAGCACCAGCATGGTGTGAATCAAATGAGACTCTGGTATCATCATGGTATGTACCAGCTGAGACTCTGGCACCACCACAGTTTGTATCAGCAGAGAATCTGGCAGCAGCACAGTATGTATCAGCTGAGTCTCTGGCGCCAGCATGGTATGTAACAGCTGAGACTTTGGCACCAGCTATGTATCAGCTGAGACTATGGCACCAGCATGGTATGTATCAGCTGAGACTCTTCCAACACCACGGTTTGTATGAGCTGAGTCTCTGGCACCAGCACTCTATGTACTATCTGAGACTCTGGCACCAGCTATGTATCAGCTGAGACTATGGCACCAGCATGGTATGTATCAGCTGAGGCTCTGGCACCACCACGGTTTGCATCAGCAGAGAATCTGGCACCAGCACAGTATGTATTAACTGAGTCTTTGGCACAGCACGGTATGTACCAGCTGAGACTCGGGCACCAGAACTGTATGTATCAGCTGAAACTATGGCACCAGCATGGTATGTGTCAGCTGAGAGTCTGGCACCAGCATGGTATGTACCAGCTGAGACTCTGGTACCAACATGATATGCATCAGCTAAGACTCTAGCACCAGCACGGTATATATCAGCTGAGACACTGGTACCAGCATGGTATTTACCAACTGAGACTCTGGCACCAGCATGGTGTGAATCAGGTGAGTCTGGGGTACCAGCACAGTATGTACCAGCTGGAGAATCTAGCACCAGTATGGTAATTGTCAGCTGAAACTCTGGCACCACCACGGTTTATATCAGCTGAGACTCTGGCACAACCATGGGAATTATCAGATGAGACTATGGTACCAGCATTATATGTACCAGTTGAGACTCTGATACCAGCATAGCATGTACCAACTGAGACTCTAGCACCAGCACGGTATGAATCAAATGAGACTTCAGTACCAGCATGGTATGTACCAGCTGAGACTTTGGCACCACCATGGTTTGTATCGGCTGAGACTCTGGCAACAGCAGAGTATATATAAGCTGAGTCTCTGGCACCAGCATGGTATGTACCAGCTGAGACTCCTGCACCAGCACGCTACATATCAGCTCAGACTATGGCACCAGCATGGTATGTGTCAACTGAGAGTCTGGCACCAGCATGGTATGTACCAGCTGAGACTATGGCTCCAGCATGGTATGTATCAGTTGATACTCTGGTACCAGCACGGTATGTATCAGCTCAGGCTCTGTCCCCAGCACATTATGTATCAGCTGAGTCTCTGGCACCAGCACAATATGTACCAGCTGAGAATCTGGCACTAGCATGGTATGTATCAGTTGAGACTATGGCACCAGCATGGCATGGCATGTGTCAGCTAAATGTCTGGTACCAGCATGGTATGTACCAGAGGAGACTCTGGTACCAATATTATATGTAACAGCTGAGACTGATGCCAACACAGTATGTTTCAGCTGACACTCTGGCACCAGTTCGATATGTTCCAGCTGATACTCTGATACCAACATGGCATGCATCAGCTGAGACACTCGCAGCAGCATGATATGTAACAGCTGAGACTCTGGTACCAGCATGGTATATACAAGCTGAGATTCTGACAACAGCATGGTATGAATCAGATGAGACTCTAATACCAGCACAGTATATACCAGCTGAGAATCTAGTACCAGTATAGTATGTATCAGCTGAGACTCTAGCACCAGCATGGTGTGAATCAAATGAGACTCTGGTATCATCATGGTATGTACCAGCTGAGACTCTGGCACCACCACAGTTTGTATCAGCAGAGAATCTGGCAGCAGCACAGTATGTATCAGCTGAGTCTCTGGTGCCAGCACGGTATGTAACAGCTGAGACTTTGGCACCAGCTATGTATCAGCTGAGACTATGGCACCAGCATGGTATGTATCAGCTGAGACTCTTCCAACACCACGGTTTGTATGAGCTGAGTCTCTGGCACCAGCACTCTATGTACTATCTGAGACTCTGGCACCAGCTATGTATCAGCTGAGACTATGGCACCAGCCTGGTATGTATCAGTTGAGGCTCTGGCACCACCACGGTTTGCATCAGCAGAGAATCTGGCACCAGCACAGTATGTATTAACTGAGTCTTTGGCACAGCACGGTATGTACCAGCTGAGACTCGAGCACCAGAACTGTATGTATCAGCTGAAACTATGGCACCAGCATGTTATGTATCCGCTGAGACTCTGGCACCAGCATGGTATGTATCAGCTGAGACTATGGCTCCAGCATAATATGTGTCAGCTGAGTCTGTCACCAGCAAGGTATGTACAGCTGAGTCTCTGGCACCAGCACAGTATGTGTTAGCTGAGTCAATGGCACCTGCACTCTATGTACTAGCTGAGACTCTGGCACCAGGTTTGTATCAGCTGAGACTATGGCACCAGCATGGTATGTATCAGCTGAGACTCTGGCACCACCACAGTTTGTATCAGCAGAGAATCTGGCACCAGCACAGTATGTATCAACTGAGTCTTTGGCACAGCACGGTATGTACCAGCTGAGACTCGGGCACCAGAACTGTATGTATCAGCTGAAACTATGGCACCAGCATGGTATGTGTCAGCTGAGAGTTTGGCACCAGCATGGTATGTACCAGCTGAGACTCTGGCACCAACATGGTATGTATCCGCTGAGACTCTGGCGCCAGCATGGTATGTATCAGCTGAGACTATGTCTCCAGCATAATATGTGTCAGCTGAGAGTCTGGCACTAGCACGGTATGTATCAGCTGACACTGTGGCACTAGTACGATATGCACCAACTGTGACTCTGGTACCAACATGTTATGCATCAGCTAAGACTCTAGCACCAGCATGGTATATATCAGCTGAGACACTGGTACCAACATGCTATTTACCATCTGAGACTCTGGCACCAGCATGGTGTGAATCAGATGAGTCTGTGGTACCAACACAGTATGTACCAGCTGGAGAATCTTGCACCAGTATGGTAATTATCAGCTGAGACTCTGGCACCACCACGGTTTGTATCAGCTGAGACTCTGGCACAACCATGGGATGTATCAGATGAGACTATGGCACTAGCATTATATGTACCAGTTGAGACTCTGATACCAGCATAGCATGTACCAGCTGAGACTCTAGCACCAGCACAGTATGAATCAAATGAGACTTCGGTACCAGCATGGTATGCAACAGCTGAGACTCTAGCACTACCACGGTTTGTATCAGCTGAGACTCTGGCACCAGCAGAGGATATATAAGCTGAGTCTCTGGCACCAGCATGGTATGTACCAGCTGAGACTCTGGCACCAGCACATTATGTATCAGCTCATACTATAGCACCAGGATGGTATGTGTCAACTGAGAGTCTGACACCAGCATGGTATGTACCAGCTGAAACTATGGCACCAGCATGGTATGTATCAGTTGAGACTCTGGCACCATCACGGTATGTATCAGCTCAGTCTCTGGCCCCAGCACATTATGTATCAGCTGAGTCTCTGGAACAAGCACAGTATGTGCCAGCTGAGAATCTGGCACTAGCACGGTATGTATCAGTTGGGACTATGGCACCAGCATGGCATGGCATGTGTCAGCTAAAAGTCTGGCACCAACACGGTATGTATCAGCTGACACTCTGGCACCAGCACGATATGTAACAACTGAGATTGGTACCAACACGGTATGTATCAGCTGACACTCTGGCACCAGTTCGATATTTACCAGCTGAGACTCTGGTACCAACATGGTATGCATCAGCTGAGACTCTAGCACCAGCACAATATGTATCAGCTGAGACTTTGGTACCATCAAGGTATGTACCCACTCAGATTCTGGCACCAGCACGTTATGAATCAGGTGAGATTCTGGTACCAGCACGATATGTACCAGCTGAGAATCTAGCACCAGTATCAGCTGAGACTCTGGCACCACTATGGTTTGTATCTCCTGAGACTCTGGCACCAGCATGATATGTACCCACTGAGATTCTGGCACCAGCACGGTATGAATCAGATGAGATTCTGGTACCAGCATGATATGTATCAGCTGAGAATCTAGCACCAATATCAGCTGAGACTCTGGCACACCACGGTTTCTATCAGCTGAGACTCTAGCACCTGCACTGTCTGAAACAAATGAGACTCTGGTACCTGCATGGTATGTATCAGCTGAGACTCTGGCACCACCATGGTTTGTCTCAGTTGAGACTATGAAACCAGCATGGTATGTATCAGCTAAGAGTCTGGCACCAGCATTGTATGTACCAGCTGAGAATCTAGCACCAGCATGGTATGTATCACCTGAGACTTTGGCACCAGCAGAGTATGTGTCTGATGAGTGTCTGGCACCAGCACGGTATGTATCAGCTGACACTGTAGCACCAATTTGATATGTACCAGCTGAGACTCTGGTACCAACATGGTATGCATCAGCTGAGACTATAGCACCAGCTCGGTATGTATCAGCTGAGACTCTGGTATCAGCATGGTATGTACCAGCTGAGACTCTGGCACCAGCATGGTATGTATCACCTGAGACATTGGCACCAGTATGGTATGTGTCAACTGAGAGTCTGGCACCAGCTTGGTATGTATCAGCTGACACTCTGGCACCAGCAGGGTATGTATCAACTGAGACCCTGGTACCAGCATGGTATGACCAGTTGAGATTCTGACACCAGCACTGTATGAATCAGATGAGACTCTGGTACCAGCATCGTATGTACCAGCTGAGAATCTCGCACCAGCATAGTATGTATCAGCTGAGACTCTGGCACCACCACAGTTTGTATCAGCTGAGACTCTGGCACAAGCACAGTATGTAACAGCTGAGTTTCTGGCACCAGCACGGTATGTGCCAGCTGAGGCTCTGGCACTCGCATGGTATATATCACCTGAGACTCAGGCACCAGCATAGTATGTATCAGCTGAGTCTCTGGCACCAGCACTGTATTTATCAGCTGAGTCTCTGGCACCAGCACTGTATGTACTAGCTGAGACTCGGCACCTGAATGGTATGTATCAGCTGAATCTATGGCACCAGCATGGTTTGTGTCAGCTGAGAGTTTGCACCAGCATGTTATGTACAGCTGAGACTCTGGCACCAGCACAGTATGTGTGAGATGAGACTCCTGCACCAGCACGGTATGTTTCAGCTGAGAGTCTGGCACCAGCACTGTGGCACTAGTACGATATGCACCAACTGAGACTCTGGTACCAACATGGTATGCATCAGCTAAGACTCTAGCACCAGCACAGTATATATCAGCTGAGACACTGGTACCAGCATGGTATTTACCAACTGAGACTCTGGCACGAGCATGGTGTGAATCAGGTGAGCCTGGGGTACCAGCACAGTATGTACCAGCTGGAGAATCTAGCACCAGTATGGTAATTGTCATCTGAGACTCTGGCACCACCACGGTTTATATCAGCTGAGACTCTGGCACAACCATGGGATGTATCAGATGGGACTATGGCACCAGCATTATATGTACCAGTTGAGACTCTGATACCAGCATAGAATGTACCAACTGAGACTCTAGCACCAGCATGGTATGAATCAAATGAGACTTCAGTACCAGCATAGTATGTACCAGCTGAGACTCTGGCACCACCATGGTTTGTATCGGCTGAGACTCTGGCAACAGCAGAGTATATATAAGCTGAGTCTCTGGCACCAGCATGGTATGTACCAGCTGAGACTCTTGCACCAGCACTCTACATATCAGCTCAGACTATGGCACCAGCATGGTATGTCAACTGAGAGTCTGGCACCAGCATGGTATGTACCAGCTGAGACTATGGCACCAGCATGGTATGTATCAGTTGATACTCTGGCACCAGCACGGTATGTATCAGCTCAGGCTCTGGCCCCAGCACATTATGTATCAGCTGAGTTTCTGGCACCAGCACAGTATGTACCAGCTGAGAATCTGGCACTAGCATGGTATGTATCAGTTGAGACTATGGCACCAGCATGGCATGGCATGTGTCAGCTAAATGTCTGGTACCAGCATGGTATGTACCAGAGGAGACTCTGGTACCGATATGATATGTAACAGCTGAGACTGATACCAACACAGTATGTATCAGCTGACACTCTGGCACCAGTTCGATATGTTCCAGCTGATACTCCGGTACCAACATGGCATGCATCAGCTGAGACACTCGCAGCAGCACGATATGTAACAGCTGAGACTCTGGTACCAGCACAGTATATACCAGCTGAGAATCTAGTACCAGTATAGTATGTATCAGCTGAGACTCTGGCACCAGCATGGCATGTATCAGCTGAGACTCTGGCACCACCTCATTATGTGTCAGCTGAGACTCTGGCACCAGCACGATATGTACCATGCTGACAATCTGGCACCAGCGTGGCATGTATCAGTTGAGACTCTGGCACCACCATGGGATGTATCCGATGGGACTCTGGCACCAGCATGATATGTACCAGCTGAGACTCTAGCACCAGCACGGTATGAATCAAATGAGACTCTGGTATCATCATGATATATACCAGCTGAGACTCTAGCACCAGCATGGTGTGAATCAAATGAGACTCTGGTATCATCATGATATGTACCAGCTGAGACTCTAGCACCAGCATGGTGTGAATCAAATGAGACTCTGGTATCATCATGGTATGTACCAGCTGAGACTCTGGCACCACCACAGTTTGTATCAGCAGAGAATCTGGCAGCAGCACAGTATGTATCAGCTGAGTCTCTGGCACCAGCACGGTATGTAACAGCTGAGACTTTGGCACCAGCTATGTATCAGCTGAGACTATGGCACCAGCATGGTATGTATCAGCTGAGACTCTTCCAACACCGCGGTTTGTATGAGCTGAGTCTCTGGCACCAGCACTCTATGTACTATCTGAGACTCTGGCACCAGCTATGTATCAGCTGAGACTATGGCACCAGCATGGTATGTATCAGCTGAGGCTCTGGCACCACCACGGTTTGCATCAGCAGAGAATCTGGCACCAGCACAGTATGTATCAACTGAGTCTTTGGCACAGCACGGTATGTACCAGCTGAGACTCGGGCACCAGAACTGTATGTATCAGCTGAGAGTTTGGCACCAGCATGGTATGTACCAGCTGAGACTCTGGCACCAGCATGTTATGTATCCGCTGAGACTCTGGCACCAGCATGGTATGTATCAGCTGAGACTATGGCTCCAGCATAATATGTGTCAGCTGAGTCTGTCACCAGCAAGGTATGTACAGCTGGGTCTCTGGCACCAGCACAGTATGTGTGAGATGAGACTCTGTCACCAGCACAGTATGTGTCAGCTGGGAGTCTGGCACCAGCACGGTATGTATCAGCTGACACTGTGGCACTAGTACAATATGCACCAACTGAGACTCTGGTACCAACTTGGTATGCATCAGCTAAGACTCTGGCACCACCACGGTTTGTATCAGCTGAGAACCTGGCACCACCATTGGATGTATCAGATGAGACTCTGGCACCAGCACGGTATGAAATAAATGAGACTCTGGTACCTGCATGGTATGTATCAGTTGGGACTCTGGACCCACCACTGTTTGTATCAGCTGAGACTCTGGCACCAGCATGTTATGTAACAGCTTAGAATCTGGCACCAGCATGGTATGTATCAGCTGTGACTATGGCACCAGTATGGTATGTGTCAGCTGAGAATCTAGCACCAGCACGGTATGTATTAGCTGTGACTATAGCACCAGCACAGTATGTATCAGCTGAGTCTCTGGCACCAGCATGTTATGTATCAGCTTAGAATCTGGCACCAGCATGGCATGAATCAGCTGTGACTATGGCACCAGCATGTTATGTACTAGCTTAGAATCTGGCATCAGCATGGTATGTATCAGCTGTGACTACGGCACCAGCATGGTATGTACCAGCTGTGACTCTAGCACGAGCATGGTATGAATCAAATGAGACTCTGGCACACCATGTGATGTATCAGATGAGATTCTGGTACCAGCTCAGTATGTACCAGCTGAGACTCTAGCACCAGCATGGTATGAATCAAATGAGACTCTGGCACCAGCATGGTATGTATCAGCTGGGACTGTGGTGCCAACACGGTATGTATCAGCTGAGACTATGGCAACAACATGGTTTGTGTCAGCTGAGAGTCTGGCATCAGCATGGTATGTACCAGCTGAGACTCTGGCACCAGCATGGTATTTATCAGGTGAGACTCTGGCACCAGCACAGTATGCATAAGCTTAGTCTCTGGCACCAGGATGGTATGTACCATGCTGAGATCCTCGCACCAGCATGGGATGTACCAGATTAGACTCTGGTACCAGCATGATATGTACCAGCTGAGATTATGGTGCCAGCATGGTATGTACCACCTGAGACTCTAGCACCAGCACAGTATGAATCAAATGAGACTCTGTTAACAGCATGGTGTGTATCATCTGAGAATCTGGCACCACAACTGTTTGTATCAGCTGAGACTCTGGCACCAGCACAGTATGTATCAGCTGAGAATATGGCACCAGCATGGTATGTGTCAGCTGAGAGTATGACACCAGCTTGGTATGTATCAGCTGAGACTCTGGCACCAGCACAGCATTTATCATCTGAGTCTCTGGCAGCAGCCCAGTATGTACCAGCTGAGAATCTGGCACCTGCACGGTATGTATCAGCTGAGACTATGGCACCGGCATGGTATGTGTCAGCTGAAAGTCTGGCACCAGCATGGTATGTACCAGCTGAGACTCTGGCACCAGCACAGTATGTGTTAGCTGAGAGTCTGGTACTAGCACTGTATGTATCAGCTGACTCTCTGGCACCAGTACGATATGTACCAGCTGAGACTCTGGTACCAGCATGGAATGTACCAGGTGAGATTCTGGCACCAGCACGGCATGAATCAGATGAGGCTCTGGTGCCAGAATGGTATGTACCAGCTGAGAATCTAGCACCAGCATGCTATGTATGAGCTGAGACTCTGGCACCACAATGGGATATATCAGAAGAGACTCTGGCACCAGCATGCTATGTATCAGCTGAGAATCTGGCACCACCATGGGATATATCAGATGAGACTGTCACCAGCACAGTATGTGTCAGTTGAAAGTCTGGCACCAGCATGGTATGTATCAGCTGACAGTCTGGCACTAGCATATGTACCAGCTGAGACTGGTACCAACATAGTATGTATCAGCTGACACTCTGGCACCAGTACAATATGTACCAGCTGAGACTCTGATACCAGCATTGTATGGACCAGCTAAGATTCTATCACCAGCACGGTATGAATCAGATGAGACTCTGGTACCAACACGGTATGTACCGGCTGAGAATATAGCACCACCATGGTATGTACCAGCTAAGATTCTAGCACCAGCATGGAATGAATCAGATGAGGCTCTGGTACCAGCACAGTATGTTCCAGCTGAGAATCCAGCACCACCATTGGTATGTATCAGCTGATACTCTGGCACCACCACGGTTTGTATTGGCTGGGAATCTGGCACCACCATGGGATGTATCAGATGAAACTCTGGCACCAGCATGATATGTACCAGCTGAGACTCTGGTACCAGCACGGTATGTACCACTTGAGACTCTAGCACCAGCATGGTATGTATGAGTTGATACTCTGGCACCACCACGGTTTTTATCAGCTGAGACTCTGTCACCCGCACAGTATCTATCAGCTGAGTCTCTGGCACCAGCACAGTATGTATCAGCTGAGACTATGGCACCAGCATGTTATGTGTCAGCTGAGAGTCTAGCACCAGCACGGTATGAATCAAATGAGACTCTGGTACCAGCATGGTATGTAGTAGCTGATACTCTGGCACCACCATGGTTTGTATCAGCTGAGACTCTTCCACCAGCACAGTATCTATCAACTGAGTCTCTGGCACCAGCACGGTATGTATCAGCTGAGACTATGGCACCAGCATGTTATGTGTCAGCTGAGAGTCTGGCATCACCATGATATGTACCTGCTGAGATTCTGGCACCGGCATGGTATGTATCAGCTGAGACTGTGGCACCGGCTCAGTATGTATCTGTGAGACTCTGCCACGAGCACAGTATGTATCAGCTGAGTTTCTGGCACCAGCACGGTACATACCAGCTGAGAATCTGGCACCAGCATGATTTGTATCAGCTGAGATTATGGAATCAGCATGGTATGTGTCAGCTGAGAGTCTGGCACCAGCATGGTATGTACCAGCTGAGACTCTGGCACCAGCACGGTATGTGTCAGATGAGACTCTGGAACCAGCACAGTATGTGTCAGCTGAGAGTCTGGCACCAGCACAATATGTACCAGCTGAGACTCTGGTACCAGCATTGTATGTACCAGCTGAGATTCTAGCACCAGCATGGTATGACTCAGATGAGACTCTGGTACAAGCACGATATGTACCAGCTGAGACTCTAGCACCACCATAGTATGGGTTGGGAGATTGACCTAATGGTTAAGGTGTTTGCCTTACAAACACAAGGTGCAGGGTTTGAGTCTCACAAGGGATAATTGGCTAAGCTTAAAATGCTTCACAAGGGCAGTTAGCTTAGTACTAATCTATGAACCTATGAACCTATGTATTTATGTGTGTATGTATCAGCTGAGACTCTGTCACCACCATGGTTTGTATCAGCTGAGACTCTGGCACCACCATTGGATGTATCAGATGAGAATCTGGCACCAGCATATGTATCAGCTGAGACTCTGGTCCCAGTACAATATGTACCAGGTGAGACTCTGGCACCAGCACGGTATGAGTCAAATGTGTCTCTGGTACCAGCATGGTATGTATTAGCTGAGACTCTGGCACCACCATGGTTTGTATCAGCTGAGACTCTGCTAACAGCACAGTATATATCAGCTGAGTCTCTGGCACCAGCATGGTATGTATCAGCTGAGACTCTGGCTCCAGAGCAGTATTTGTCAAATGAGTCTGTGCTAGCAGCACTGTATGTACCAGCTGAGAATCTGGCAGCAGCACTGAATGTATCAGCTGAGACACTGGCACCAGCACGGTATGTCTCAGCTGAGACTCTGGTACCAGCATGGTATGTAGCAGCTGAGACTCTGGCACCAGCATGGTATGACTCAGATGAGACTCTGGTACCAACATGGTATGTACCATCTGAGAATCTAGCACCAGCATGGTATGTATCAGCTGACTCCCTAGCACCATCATGGCATGTATCAGCTGAGCATTTGGCACCAGTACAGTATGTATCAACTGAGTCTGTGGCAGCAGCACAGTATGTACCAGCTGAGAATCTGGCAACAGCATGGTATGTTTCAGCTGATACACTGGCACCAGCATGGTATGTGTCAGCTGAAAGTCTGGCACCAGCATGGTATGTACCATCTGAGACTCTGGCACCAGGATATTATGTATCAGCTGGGACTCTGGCACCAGCACGGTATGTGTCAGATGAGACTCCGGAACCAGCACAGTATGTGTCAGCTGAGAGTCTAGCACCAGCACGGTATGAATCAAATGAGACTCTGGTACCAGCATGGTATGTAGTAGCTGATACTCTGGCACCACCACGGTTTGTATCAGCTGAGACTCTTCCACCAGCACAGTATCTATCAACTGAGTCTCTGGCACCAGCACGGTATGTATCAGCTGAGACTATGGCACCAGCATGTTATGTGTCAGCTGAGAGTCTGGCATCACCATGATATGTACCTGTTGAGATTCTGGCACCAGCATGGTATGTATCAGCTGAGACTGTGGCACCGGCTCAGTATGTATCAGTGAGAATCTGCCACCAGCACAGTATGTATCAGTTGAGTTTCTGGCACCAGCACGGTACATACCAGCTGAGAATCTGGCACCAGCACGGTTTGTATCAGCTGAGATTATGGAATCAGCATGGTATGTGTCAGCTGAGAGTCTGGCACCAGCATGGTATGTACCAGCTGAGACTCTGGCACCAGCACGGTATGTGTCAGATGAGACTCTGGAACCAGCACAGTATGTGTCAGCTGAGAGTCTGGCACCAGCACAATATGTACCAGCTGAGACTCTGGTACCAGCATTGTATGTACCAGCTGAGATTCTAGCACCAGCATGGTATGACTCATTTGAGACTCTGGTACTAGCACGATATGTACCAGCTGAGAATCTTGCACCACCATAGTATGGGTTGGGAGATTGGCCTAATGGTTAAGGTGTTTGACTTACAAACACAAGGTGCAGGGTTTGAGTCTCACAAGGGATAATTGGCTAAGCTTAAAATGCTTCACAAGGGCAGTTAGCTTAGTACTAATCTATGAACCTATGAACCTATGTATGTATGTATGTATGTATCAGCTGAGACTCTGTCACCACCATGGTTTGTATCAGCTGAGACTCTGGCACCACCATTGGATGTATCAGATGAGAATCTGGCACCAGCATATGTATCAGCTGAGACTCTGGTCCCAGCACAATAAGTACCAGGTGAGACTCTGGCACCAGCACGGTATGAGTCAAATGTGTCTCTGGTACCAGCATGGTATGTATTAGCTGAGACTCTGGCACCAGCATGGCATGTACCAGCTGAGACTCTGGCACCAGCACGGTATGTGTCAGATGAGACTCTGGAACCAGCACAGTATGTGTCAGCTGAAAGTCTGGCACCAGCACAATATGTACCGGCTGAGACTCTGGTACCAGCATTGTATGTACCAGCTGAGATTCTAGCACCAGCATGGTATGACTCATTTGAGACTCTGGTACTAGCACGATATGTACCAGCTGAGAATCTAGCACCACCATAGTATGGGTTGGGAGATTGGCCTAATGGTTAAGGTGTTTGCCTTACAAACACAAGGTGCAGGGTTTGAGTCTCACAAGGGATAATTGGCTAAGCTTAAAATGCTTCACAAGGGCAGTTAGCTTAGTACTAATCTATGAACCTATGAACCTATGTATGTATGTATGTATGTATCAGCTGAGACTCTGTCACCACCATGGTTTGTATCAGCTGAGACTCTGGCACCACCATTGGATGTATCAGATGAGAATCTGGCACCAGCATATGTATCAGCTGAGACTCTGGTCCCAGCACAATATGTGCCAGGTGAGACTCTGGCACCAGCACGGTATGAGTCAAATGTGTCTCTGGTACCAGCATGGTATGTATTAGCTGAGACTCTGGCACCACCATGGTTTGTATCAGCTGAGACTCTGCTAACAGCACAGTATATATCAGCTGAGTCTCTGGCACCAGCACAGTATGTATCAGCTGAGACTCTGGCTCCAGAGCAGTATATGTCAAATGAGTCTATGCTAGCAGCACTGTATGTACCAGCTGAGACACTGGCAGCAGCACGGTATGTATCAGCTGAGACTCTGGTACCAGCATGGTATGTAGCAGCTGAGACTCTGGCTCCAGCACGGTATGACTCAGATGAGACTCTGGTACCAACATGGTATGTACCATCTGGGATTCTAGCACCAACATGGTATGTATCAGCTGACTCCCTAGCACCAGCATGGCATGTATCAGCTGAGACTTTGGCAGCAGTGCAGTATGTATCAACTGAGTCTGTGGCAGCAGCACAGTATGTACCAGCTGAGAATCTGGCAACAGCACGGTATGTTTCAGCTGAGACACTGGCACCAGCATGGATTGTGTCAGCTGAGAGTCTGGCACCAGCATGGTATTTACCATCTGAGACTCTGGCACCAGGATATTATGTATCAACTGAGACTCTGGCACCACCATGGTTTGTATCAGCTGAAACTCTGGCACCAGCACAGTATGTATCAGCTGAGTCTCTGGCACCAGCACAGTATGTATCAGCTGAGACTATGGTACCAGCATGGTATGTATCAGCTGAGAGTCTGGCACCAGTATGGTAGGTACCAGCTGAGACTCTGGCACCACCATGATTTGTATCAGCTGAGACTCTGGCACCAGCACAGTATGTATCAGCTGAGTCTTTGGCACCAGCACGGTATATACCAGCTGAGACTCTGGCACCAGCACGGTATGTATCAGCTGAGACTATGGCACCAGCATGGTATGTGCCAAATGGGACTCTGGCACCAGCATGGTATTTATTAGCTGAGATTCTGGCCCCAGCATAGTATGTATCAGCTTAGTCTCTGGCACCAGCACAGTATGTACCAGCTGACACTCTGGCATCAGCACGGTATGTATCAGCTGACACTTTGACACCATGATGGTATATTTCAGCTGTGAGTCTGGTCTGAGGCATGTCACAGTATACAGAAGTTCATTTAATCCAAGAAAGTTAGACACTCAGCAGAGTACAATGTGAACCATGGGTAATACCAGCACATACACAGAAGCACATGTTTATATATATACACACACACACACACACACACACACACACACACACACACACACACACACACACACACACACACACACACACACACACACACACACACATGTACATAGACACACAAAGATGCATGGAAGACAAACACAACACACAGATACACATGCAGATTGAAACACAAACATAAGCAGCCATCAGGGGAAGAGGATGTCATGACATAGTGTTCCTCTGTGGGATGTGTATGTCCTGTGGAAGAAGAAAATACAGTAACAGTTGTCTTACAGTATTGGGTTGTGAAAGAGCTCATAAATACAATAGCCACCTGTCCAACTACACTCTAACTGCATTAGACATGCAATGTGTGGCATCAGATCACAGCATTGCAAAATAGCCAGTTACACTCATGTTAGCTCTGTGCTGTTTAGTGTGTTCACTGTAAATGTCATGTTTGACATGTGACACAGAAACCTCCTAGCCTGTCTTTCCTGTCAATTCCCACATTATTCCAAGGGGTCTGTACTTTACACAATCAGTCTGATCACATGTGCTGGTCAGTGGATGGGCTTGGCTGTAGCACGGCCATCTAGTAATAAGACTCAAAAGCCTCCCGGATTCTCTAAGATATTCTACAAAATATCCTCAGGGCTGCAAACCTTAACTGCCACAATGTATGAAGCTGACAAAATAAATTCTCACATTGATGGAGAAGATAGCTGAACCATGGCATCTCCATCAGTATACAAATATTATATCCATCTATCTAATACATACATATATATATATATATATGTATATACACACACACACACACACACACACACACACACACACACACATATGTATATATGTATATGTATTTTGCAACTTCCATAAATATATAAGTATTACGATCGGTCGTTGACTTTTCCACACACTGTGCTATGAAGAGGCTGCTGCTATTTTGTCCTGTGTGTTTGAGGCTGTATGTCACATTAGACACATAGTATCACACACCAAAGTACTCAGTAGACTGGAAGCTGTATCTTGCATTAGACACACAGTATCACACACCCATGTTCCCAGTAGACTGGAAGCTGTATCTTGCATTAGCCACATAGTATCATACATATGTGTTCCCAGTAGACAGGAAGCTGAATCTTGCATTAGACACATAGTATCACACACCAAAGTACTCAGTAGAGTGGAAGCTGTATCTTTAATTAGACACATAGTATCACACACCAGTGTTCCCAGTAGACTAGCAGCTGTATCTTGCATTAGATGCATAATATCACACATCAATGTTCTCTGTAGACTGGAGGCTGTATTTACATTAAACACATAGTATCACACACCAGTGTCCTCAGTAGACTGGAGACTGTATCTTGCATTAGACACAATGTTTCACACACCAGTGTTCTCAGTAGACTGGAGGCTGTATCTTACATTAAACACACAGTATCACACACCACTGTTCTCAGTAGACTGGAGGCTGTATCTTACATTAAACACACAGTATCACACACCAGTGTTCCCAGTAGACTGGAGGCTGTATCTTACATTAAACACATAGTATCACACAACAGTGTTCTCAGTAGACTGGAGACTGTATTTTGTATTAGACACAATGTTTCACACACCACTGTTCTCAGAAGTCATGTAAAGTGCCATATTAGTGCTGGTGTCTGAAGTGTCAGAGTGTGCAACACATCTGCCTTGTGGCACATCCATAGCACTGTTATCACATGTTGAGACTGTCATACCTGCAACACACAAGTGACATATAGCTTTATTGAAATATGAAAGTGAAAATCAGAGGTAAGTTGTACTTCCATAGCTGCTTATGTACCACAGAAGTAAAACACAACTATGTTCCAGTGTCTGCCTTTGCCTGCAGTAGCAGTAGAACTAATCGCACATGATGTTCTAGGAATATAGTGTAAGGCTTATGATTACAGCTGATACTTGTGTAGTGTTACTATAGCAACAGGTGACAGAGTGACTACCTGCATGATAGATCATCTACAGCAGGCATGTGAGACACTCTGGTGCCACTAATGTTGTCTATTGAAATTGTATGGAACAAAAGGCCAGATGTGCAGTACATCCTGATGAACCCATTAAACTGTCGGTGTTTATGTACTTCAATCAACACATCATCATCAAACCCTCCATACTGGATAATGCACCCCACTTGAGCATCAGAATATCAATGACCCTACAACTGCATGCCAGCACAGATGGTCTCTGTCCGCCTACAACATCAACATACTGAATACACTTCTGCCACAGATGTTGATGATTGTGTCGGCCCACATCCCCAGCCTAGCAGAACTATAACATTTTTAGTCAGTCCTGCAGAAGGACCTTACTTGTTCTCAATTTAAAACTATCTTGCTGCTGACACCCTAGTGACACTGCCATCTGGTCGGATGCAAATTACTAATAATGCATATTGTAGTAAATGCATTTCTGTGCCATGTACAATAACAACAGAATGTAGTACTTTTTGTACTGAATGAGAAGCAAAAGTGAAGCTATATCATCTGACTGCAGTATTCATGGCATGTTAGAGGGTTTATATTATAACATCGACAGGACAGAAAAGTGAAAGCCCTTACATTGACACATATTTAGTGAAACCACTAAATCTTGAATGGCCACAACAGTAGTTTTTTTTCCCAGGGAAAAAAATCGCTGGTCCAACAAAAAACAAAATAAAACAAAAAACAAATCTACAGACACAATAAAGTGGGGGGCTTCACCCCCACACCGCCTTATTAAATATAACAACTCCAAGATCGCACATTCCCAACAATGGCCCAGCGATTTTTTTCCCTGGGAAAAAAATTGCTGTTCTAGTCATTCGAGATTTAGTGGTTTCACTGAAGATGTGTCAACGTAAGGGCATTCACTCTTCTGTCCTGTTGATGTTATAAAATATAGACCCTCATTACCATGTCATCTGACTGCAGAATTCAAGGCATGCTACCATGTCATCTGCAGAATTAAAGGCACATTACCATGTCATCTAACTGCAGTATTCATGGCATGTTACCATGTCATCTGACTGCAGAATTCAAGGAGTGGTACCATGTTATGTTGCAAAACTAACATATAGGATACCGCACATAAAATAGTTCAGATTTACTGTTGTTAGGCTGTTGGCACAAATGGATAAAGTCCTGATTTTTGTACCAGTGACCGTGGTTTGATTAGCAGCCTGGGTGCATAAGGAATTAGGATAGAGAGGTGAGAGAAGAGTGGCAATTGTCAGTGTACCCAGCTTATGGGATGGGGCCCTGTTGTTCTATTTGCAGAACTATGGTGATTATATGTGCATTATTGTATTATCTGTGCTCTGGAGTATGTGGGTAGACATATGTGCCTTCTGAGTCAATTACAAGTGGAAGTTAAGCCATGATAAAGGGTGAGAGCTAAGTTCATAATCAAAAAAATCCTGAACTCCCATAGCAGATGATGGTATTATACCTGGAGGTCTAGTCTTACCTCCCAGAGGAAAAAATCACAGGAATGAAAAGGACCAATTCAGCTATGTGGCAGATTTAATGGTCATTGCAGGCAACAAAAAAAAAATAATATTGAATGTTTTTAAAGAGAATAAATGATTTTGTACTCTTATAAACCGCACATGCATTACAGTTAGCAGCACAGCATGTGCATTACATTCAATTAGCAGTACAGCACATGCATTACATTCAATTAGCGCAGCACACACGTTACATTCAATTAGCAGCACAGCACACGTGTTACATTCAGTTAGCAGCACACCACATGCGTTACATTTAATTAGCAGGACAGCACATGCACTACATTCAGTTAGCAGCATAGTACATGTGTTACATTCAGTTAGCAGCACAGCATGTGTTACATTAGATTCAGTGAGCAGCACAGCACATGCATTACATTCAGTAAGCACCACAGCACATGTGATACATTCAGTTAGCAGCAGAGCACATGTGTTACATTCAGTTAGCAGCACAGCACATGAATTACATTCAGTTTGCAGCACAGCACATGCATTACAATCAGTTAGCACCGCAGCACATGCGTTACATTCAGTTAGCAGCACAGCACATGTATTACATTCAGTTAGCACCAGAGCACATGCGCTACATCCAGTTACCAGCATAGCACATGCATTACAATCAGCAGCACAGCTCATGCATTACATTCAGTTAGCAGCACAGCACATGCATTACATTTAATTAGCAGCACAGCACATGCATTACATTTAATAAGCAGCACATGCATTACATTCAGTTAGCAGCACAGCACATGTATTACATTCAGTTAGCAGTACAGCGTATGTGTTACATTTAATTAGCAGCACAGCTCATGTGTTAAATTCCATTAGCAGCACAGCCCGTGAGTTACATTTAATTAGCAGCACAGCACATAACGTTACATTTAATTAGCAACACAGCAAACGCGTTACATTCAGTTAGCAGCACAGCACATGCGTTACATTTAATTAGCAGCACAGCACATGTGTTACATTCAGTTAGCAGTACAGCACGTGTTACATTTAATTAGCAGTGCAGTTCATGCGTTAGATTCCGTTAGTAGCACAGCACATGCGTTACATTCAGTTAGTAGCACAGTGCATGCGTTACATCTAATTAGCTGCAAAGCACATGCTTTACTTTCACTTAGCAGCACAGCACATGCATTACATTCAGTTAGCAGCACAGCACATGCATTATATCCAGTTAGCAGCACAGTACAAGCGTTACATTCAGTTAGCAGCACAGCACATGCGATACATTTAATTAGCAGCACAGCACATGTATTAGATTCATTTAGCAGCACAGCACATGCATTACATTCAGTAAACACCACAGGATATGTGTTACATTCAGTTAGTAGTAGAGCACATGTGTTACATGCAGTTAGCAGCATAGCACATGCATTACATTCAGTTAGCACCACAGCACGTGTTACATTCAGTTTGCAGCACAGCACATGCATTACATTCAGTTAGCAGCACAGCACATATGTGACATTTAATTAGTAATACAGCACATGCGTTAGATTCAGTTAGCAGCACAGCACATACATTACATTCAGTTAGCAGCACAGCACATATTACATTCAGTTAGCAGCACAGCACATGCATTGCATTTAACTAGCAGCACAGCACATGCATTTCATTCATTTAGCAGCACAGCACATGCATTACATTTAATTAGCAGCACAGCACAAGCATTGCATTCACTTAGCAGCACAGCACATGCTTTACATTCAGTTATCACCACAGCACATGCAATACATTCAGTTAGCAGTAAAGCACATGCGTTGCATTCAGTTAGCAGCACACACATGCATTACATTCAGTTAGCTCCACAGCACATGCATTAAATTCATTTAGCAGCACAGCACATGTGTAACATTCAGTTAGCAGCACATGCATTACATTCAGTTAGCACCAGAGCACATGCATTACATCCAGTTAACAGCACAGCACATGCGTTGCATTCAATTAGCAGCACAGCTCATGCATTGCATTCAGTTAGCAGCACAGCACATGCTTTACATTTAATTAGCAGCACAGCACATGCGTTACATTCACTTAGCAGCACAGCACATGCTTTACATTTAATTAGTGGCACAGCACATGCATTACATTCATTTAGCAGCACAGCATGTGCTATGTTTAATTAGCAGCACAGCTCATGTGTTAGATTCCATTAGCAGCACAGTACATGCATAACATTTAATTAGCAGCACAGCACATGCGTTACAATGAGTAAACAGCACTGCACATGTGTTACATTTAATTAGCAGCACAGCTCATGCTTTAGATTTTGTTAGCTGCACAGCACTTGCGTTACATTCAGTTAGTAGCACAGCACATGCGTTACAATTAATTAGCAGCAAAGCACATGCTTTACATTCATTTAGTAGCACAGCACATGCATTACATTAAGTTAGCAGCACAGCACATGTGTTTTATCCAGTTAGCAGCGCAGCACATGTGTTACATTCAGTTAGCAGCACAGTTCATGCATTACATTCAGTTAGCAGCACATCACATCTGTTATATTTAATTAGCAGCACAGCACATGTGTTACATTTAATTAGCAACACAGCACATGCGTTAGATTCAGTTAACAGCACAGCACATGGATTACATTCAGTTAGCAGCACAGCACATGCATTACATTCAATTAGAAACACAGCACATGCGTTACATTCAGTTTGCAGCACAGCACATGCATTACATTCAGTTAGCAGCACAGCACGTGTTAAATTCAGTTAGAAGCACAGCCCATGCATTACATTCAGTTAGCAGCATAGCACATGCATTACATTCAGTTAACACCACAGCACATGCGTTACATTCAGTTTGCAGCACACCACATGCGTTACATTCAGTTAGCAGCACAGCACATGTTAAATTCAGTTAGAAGCACAATTCATTTAGCAGCATAGCACATGCATTACATTCAGTTAACACCACAGCACATGCATTACATTCAGTTTGCAGCACAGCACATGCATTACATTCAGTTAGAACCACAGCACATGTGTTACATTCAATTAGCAGCACAGCACATGTGTTACATTCAATTAGCAGCACAGCACATGTGTTACATTCAGTTCAAAGCACAGCACATGCATTACATTTAATTAGCAGCACAGCACATGCGTTACATTCAGTTAGCAGCACAGTGCATGTGTTACATTTAATTAGCAGCACAGCACATGTGTTACATTCAGTTAGCAGCACAGTGCATGTGTTACATTTAATTAGCAGCACAGCGCATGCGCTAAATTCAGTTAGCAGCACAGTGTATGCGTTACATTTAATTAGCAGAACAGCACATGCGTTACATTCAGTTAGCAGCACATATGTTACATTCAGTTAGAAGCAAAGCACAAACGTTACATTCAATTAGCAGCACAGCACATGTGTTGTATTCAATTAGTAGCACAGCACATGTGTTACATTTAATTAGCAGCACAGCACATGCATTACATTCACTTAGCAGCACAGCACATGCATTACATTCAGTTAACAGCACAGCACATGCATTATATTCAGTTAACAGCACAGCACATGCATTACATTCAGTTAACAGCACAGCACATGCATTATATTCAGTTAACAGCACAGGACATGCATTACATTTAATTAGCAGCACAGCACACGCATTACATTCAGTGCTTCTCAACAATACTGAATGTACCATTAGTGACTGTTGCAGAGAGAAATGTGCTGAGAAACAGCAATTCAAACAGGCTACAGTTTCACATGAAAAATTATGGACCATCTGATACAGTCCAATATAATTGCTTCTCCGCATAATCTGTATTAAGATTGATGTCTTCTTACGTTATTTAATGCATTTTTTATGGGCATTGTTCTGCTACATTATTTTTATTGGCGTGCATTTTTAAAAGGTCAAAAATCAATGGTGGGTTTGTGGATACTAGGCATCCTTACAAGATGATAAGGAGATCCTATTACCGTTGTAACATCATTTCTTCTACAGACAGCAAACACTTTTGAAAACAACTGAGGCATGGAATTATGTGGCCATTAATATGTGATGAAAGAACATTATCTACCAGGCCAAGGAACACATCAAACCCTGACATGGTGATCCATAAATGTGCTATAATGTCAAGTTACAATGGAATAAACCCACTATTAATCAGTACTGATGCACTCATCTTCAGCGTGGCATATTACTGCATCTGTTAGCTAATTACAACTGAGCTACTGACGTTCTCATCTTCAGTGTGGCATATTACTGCATCTGTTAGCTAATTACAACTGATCTACTGATGTTCTCATCTTCAGTGTGGCATATTACTGCATCTGTTAGCTAATTACAAATGATCTACTGACGTTCACATCTTCAGTGTGGCATATTACTGCATGTTAGCTAATTACAAATGATCTACTGATGTTCTCATCTTCAGTGTGGCATATTACTGCATCTGTTAGCTAATTACAACTGATCTACTGACATTCTCATCTTCAGTGTGGCATATTACTGCATCTGTTAGCTAATTACAACTGATCTACTGATGTTCTCATCTTCAGTGTGGCATATTATTGCATCTGTTAACAAATTATAACTGATCTACTGACGTACTCATCTTCAGTGTGGCATATTACTGCATCTTTCAGCTAATTACAACTGATCTAATGACATTCTCATTTTCAGTGTGGCATATTATTGCATCTGTTAGCTAATTACAACTGATCCACTGATGCTCTCATCTTCAGGGTGGCATATAACTGCATCTGTTAGCTAATTACAACTGATCAACTGATGTTCTCATCTTCAGTGTGGCATATTACTGCATCTGTTAGTCTCATCTTCAGTGTGGCATATTACTGCATCTGTTAGCTAATTACAACTGATCTACTGATGTTCTCATCTTCAGTGTGGCATATTACTGCATCTGTTAGCTATTTACAACTGGTTTGTTGGTACACTGTGTGAAGTATTTCAATATCAGTTTAAGCTGTTCAGATAAGCTGTTGCTGGTTATACAAATTGACACTGTAGGTTTAAAAAAGGTTTGTATATCTGTGGTACTGTGAGATTGCAGGGTTTGGGTAGTTGTTGCTTGACAAACACAATATAGATATGTGCATGCTAATGTGGAAGCCTCCGTGTCTATAGGGTGCTGGCAGGGGGTAATGTACTTGATACTACTGGTGAGATGTAGCACCATGGAACACAGCTATAGTCAGAGAAATAGTCTGGTGCAAGAAAGCAAATGGGTGTTGTAGACCTGCTAATCCACATGAGGGGGAGAAGAAGATTGTCAGAAAAGATGGCTAAGTAACTCTGTTATTATTTTTATGCTAATCTTACACTGACGATAGTGGTCAGACTGTGTACTAACTGCAACATTGTGCACAATTATCATCCTGCTTATTTTTTTAACAACACTGGTTGATCTCACTAGTCCTTTTCTTTCAGTGCTACAGAAGAACCTGTTTACAATGACAAATCATGAGGTCCTCAAATCCAAAAACAGATAAGCATTTCCTCAGAAGAATCCTTGCCAGCAAGTCTGTACCATCCCTGCATGGTAGTGTAGATGAACACAGTGATGATGATGATGATGAAGATGATGATCCAGTATTCCCATCATGACCACTTGAGGAAAGAATGGATTCTGTTCTGTCTGGTCTGGGCCCTTTCAAACAAGCTTGCCAGCTGTCAAGATTTCATAAAAAATTGCCAGCTACAGGTCTAGAGTTGTAGTAAAACTATATATCAAGAACATGTACATGCTGATATAGTCAGGACTACATGCATCTACTGCATATGGAGTAGGTGACTCCCCAGTGCTGTAGCCGTAACATAAATTGACATCACTCCACCTATTCCCTGCCATATCTGTTCTTACACTGTCATGTCCCCTGGACTCCAATTTCTATTCCATTTCTCTTCATTGCACATGCCCCTCTTCTGTATATATCTTGTCAATGTAATTACTATCTCCTGTATATACACTCTGTTCCTTTCAATTTGTATTGTAATTTGTGTCTGCTTTAATATCCATCTCTGACTGCTTACCTCTGTCCCTCATGGTTGTCTTTATTTTATTTAACATTTGTTTACTGGGAAAGTCCAACTGGGACAGAGCTCATTTTCAATGGAGACCTTGGGAGAAATGTTTCAGATGCATGTCTTTGGGAGAAACCCCATGCCAACAGAGGGAGGACATATAGACTATGCACCGATAGAACCCTATCCAAGAACCGAACTAGAGAACCTCTTGCTATGAGGTGAAAACATTAACCGCTGCACCACTTGTCTTGCATGCATTTCCTGTTAAAGTGATGTATCCCCAAGAAAACATGTCTGCTTGCAGTTCTTCACTGTCTGCACACATATGTATAAGTTCCATACTTACTAAGTAATACCCTTAATAGCCTCACAAATCCCTCTTCATCCTCTTCTTCCACCTTTTTTCATCCAGCTGGTCCTCATGATGTGAATGCTACACACTGAGAGCACACTATACCTCCCTGTAATGCCTTTATACAGGGTTATTATGATTTGTCCATTGTGTATAACACAATGCCATGCTCAGGTGAGATGCTGTTATGTAGTGGTTGTAGTATGCTATCTTCACAATAGTAAAGGCATCACATAGCACATGCCATAGTTCTATCTCTCTACTGCGTTTGTTAGACTTAGGGTAATTCATAAGCAGTGCATGAGAAAGGATATAATAACACTGTTATTATCTATTAATAACCATCAAAGCAGGTAGGAGAATGGCATTGAATCAAGACATTATGGTGCTTCCTCGGTACTGCTGTATGCCACCGATGCTGGTACTAGCTCACATGACTAGGTGCCACAGGACCCTTTGTGTAAATAGCTCAATAATGCTCACCTTGCATACCATGCACTGTGCTGTTTTGTTGAGAGCTGTCTAATGTTACTGCACTGAGAACCCTGCTGCCTTTTTTTGCACCCTGTCTGATGCTCTGCATAGACTCTGCTGTCATTCTTTAGTCATTCTAATGTCCAGTTAGGGAGTGCAGACATGCCATCCATTGATGTCTATGCTTCTCAGTCCAGTGATGTGGGCAGCCACCTCACCATTCTTGAACTTTAAAGCACAGGCCATCACATCTTTGTGCGCACTTGCAGTGCTTGAGCTATAGCATAGCTTCCTATGTCATACTGCTTGTACGGATTACAGTTTAATGATCTGCACACAGTGTGTTTACATTACTTTATTTATAACTGCAGCACTAGTAATATGTTCTAAGTTTTACAATTCCAAAATATATCATTCATTACATTGTAGGCCACTGCTTATGTACCTGTTATTGCCAGCATCCCAGTGTCTCCAGATAACATAAACGGAGATCATGCTAGTCTTGCATGACCTACTTTTAAGTCCACTACATGCATGACTCTCACTGCAGATCTATGGTTAGATTTTGCTATGTAACAGCCTTTCTTAAAGATGGATATTGCCTACACTAGAACAAATCTTCATAAATCCAAATATAGAATACCATCAGTTAGGTTTCTTGCTCCTGACACACAATATCTGTTTTTTAGTGGCCTCTTAGTAGCTTTAGCAAGCAAGATTACCACTTCTGCACACATCCAGGAAGAACAGAAAATGGTATATTTGTGACAATGATATTCCACACCTGTTATGTTATGGCGATGTAACATTTCATCTCCAGAAGTATACCATCCAGCTGGCTGGATATATGCACTGCCCTTTGTTGCTGATATTCATTGTAACACTCTGTTCCTATATATTTTATATGACCATGCAGAGCACTGAAAATACTCAGGTTTTAAATAAAACGTGTCCAGTGCCTCAACTTAAAAACATTTTGTAGGTGAAGAATTAACAGGAGTAAAGTAAAATAAAGTAAATACAATAAAAAGCATATACAAAAAGTTTAAACAGATGAGCAATTTTAGAGCAAGTAAGAGAACTCAGCAAATGAGGCATAACAAATTAGAAGTGAGCATTGAGGAGGTTAGAAGAACAAAGTGGCAAAAATGCAGAAGAAATGTTATTGATGGTCTAGTATGACAGTCATAGACATTAATTTGAGAAGTAACAGTGGGGGGGGGGGGGTAAATAAGAGGGACAGGTATAAGAGAAAAAGGAAATTAGTGTCATATTACAGTGGGCAGGAATTTGGATGGGTACGGGGAGCAGTAGTCAATTATTGTTATAATAGACAGGAAGTTAGAATAGATAGCATAATTGTGGGATAGGAAGAAGTGTTAAGGAAAGAGAAGGAGGGTGAAGAAAAAGTGAGGAAAAAGGGAAGGGAAGGCTTTAAGTGGTGTGATCGCAGTGACATTTGCAAACGCTGAAGACATCATTTCTAAGAGCTGTCTTGAACTCTCGTGCATGGTTGGTATTCTGAGGGCCATGGGAAGCTTATTCCATGCTAGAGCAGGAAGGTGGCTATAAAGGTTTTGTCCTAATGATTTTTTAGGTTTATAAATCTGTTAGAGACGTTGGTCTGAGCTTCTGAGGGAGAGTAGTGGGTTATAGTGGGAGACAAGAGAGGATATGTTAGGGCAGAAGGATGGATTATTTAGGATAGTGTGGATGATGAGAAGTTCACTAAATTAACATCAAAGTAATATCTGTTTGATATTACATTGACAGTATCACAATAAGAAAAATAAACCTAAAATTGTGCCATATGCTGGGCAAACCCCAAAGCAAAGGAAGTAGCCAAGAGAAAGCCAGTATTCGTAGCTTATAACAACAGGACTTCATGTGTTATGTTTCACTAGATGTGATCCTGCAGAAGCACCAGAACCTAAAGGAACAAATAATAATGTATCTACAAGTAAAATAAATGCAGCTGCAGCTGAATGAAGTGCAACAGAGGAGGAGAGAGCTGGAAGCCAAATAGTGTAAACCAAGGCTTTTGTCTTAGTCTGAGTCAGGAAAAGGAAATGCAGGCACCTAGTGAACTAGTTAATTTGGTGACTAACGGACTGAGCAGTAACAGTTCTGCTCTTAACACAAACAGAAAGAGAAGAATTACCTATTAGAGAAGGTCAGAAAGTTGGACAATGCTGCTTTGGTGTTGGCCTCCAAGTATTACAGTTTGTGGACTGAACAAGTGCCAAAAAGAGTCAAAAAACAGTAGTCACAAAAGGATACTGATGTAGTGAAAATTAAACTTCAGGAAGAAGAAAGGAGAATTATAACTACTGGCTAAGAAAATGTCAGTTAAAGGGCAAGTAGGATTTGTAAACAAACAGTACGAGTCCTCATGATAAAGCTAATATAAAAAAGGAACCTTCAGAGCAGTGACTGAAGGCATTTAAGATGTGTGCTGAAAAGAATTTATTGCTACTAGATGAAAACATTCAGACATTTAATTATCAGTTACCGCCGAGTCTCTTGGTCAGCCATGTTGGGAGTTGGCTGACCATGCATGATTATACCTACAGGTCTGAGCCAGGTGAGGATTATATGGTATAGTGACAGGAGTTGTTGCAGTTCAAGAAAGTGAAATAGGTGTAGACCTAGAGGAACTCACTCAGGAATCAGGTTGGGCTCAGACCGAGAGAGAAAAAAAGAGAAACACAGCGATAAAGAGAGACAATGTCATCATTTCACAGAAGTAAATTAGGGTATGGAAATGCATCCAGAGAACTGCTGCATGCAAGAGACAAACTGGGATTATCCATGGATTTGGGAATTAAAGAAACATTATCAAATGAAGAAAGGCCAACTACACTTATAAGAAGCACTTGTCATAGATGAGAGGAGCCTGAGGGAGGTTTCTAGAAAAAAGTTACTGTTTTTGTTTATTTTGTGAGACATGACAGGCAAGCTGTTTTAACCTGCAAAGGACTGTTGTGTATGTCAGATTGAAGAGAGTGTTTTATGATGATTTAATTTTCTGAAGGAAGCCTTATTTTCATTTGACAATTTATGTATTGAATGTTGTTGTGTCTTTCGGCTTATCCTGGTTAGAGGTCGCCACAGTGGAACTCCAGTCCGCTAATGTTTGGTATTGGATTTTTACGTGCCGAGTTACCAGCCCTGACACACAACCTTCAACAAAGGCACGCTCATTCACGCTCATTCACGCTCATTCACACATGCCTCCACACAGAAGACGCTCTAGCTGAGAATCGAATGGGACAATGTCTTACTGTGAGGCGACAATGCTACTGCAGCACCATATTTGTTATCCTAAGGTCATACTTGCATGCATGCATGCAGATCAAATTATCTGATGATGGAAAACATACACACACACACACACACACACACACACACACACACACACACACACACACACACACACACACACACACACAAACATGCATGCACACACACTCTTATGCTGTGATAATGTGTCCGCTTATCTGATTTGCTACATAAGTGGTAATGTACAACATTATCCAGGGCAGCATTTTATAGCTATATCAAAGGTAGAAGAAACAGTGCAGAAATACTTATTTAACTGACTTTTACAGGAACAGTTAATTATGTGCAAGGGACCTTCCAAGGCAAAATATGTTAGAAACACCAAGAAAATGCTGCTGGATGTTTGTCCATAGCTGATAAAAATGTCCTATTTAAAACTGTATGAAAAATGTATAGCAGTTCAAATATAACAAGTCAGTTTAACAGATAATATTTCCTATTCATTCCTAATCCATCAGATGTTTAGTTTGCTTCCTGACGCACAAATATCTTTATTACTGGTGTCATGGCAAATGTCCTGATATACTTTCACCATGGCAACAATGTCAAAAGCACCCACTATAGACACCTTATTTTAATGAGTCTAACAAAAAGGGTGAACAGCAGCTTGCACACCTCTTACGTTTAGTCCTGCGAGGAGAGTATTACAGGCTTGCTGGTGAGCACGTTACAGTCTCTCTAATTTTCTTGGCCTGCATCAGAACTCCTTAACTTTTAGCATATTTTAGTTGAGCTGGTCAACCACCAAAAGCTAAGACTGGCACTGTGACTAGCTCAAGCTGGTGGTATTATGATCTGAGTAATAACATGGCTTGTCAAAGACAATTAGCCAAGAAGGGTGAGATTTCACATTAATCTGATATGCTAAACATTTCATGCATTGCTTGAAATATTTTTGGAGTGCATATCTGTGATTGATGCCCATATATGCCAAGTTCTCCAGCTGTGCATTTCTCCACTTTGCTGACAGTGCATCACATTTGGAGACTTTCGCAATGATGGTTACCCTCCCCCGATCCCCTGAGTGGCATTCCAGACATTAGGTACCTCAGATTCTCAGAAAATGAATTCTCTAGCTGTAATTTTCTGTTGTATTTTACATTTTCTTTTACTTCAGGCAAAGAATAGAAAATTCATTTTTCCAGCAGAACAAGTACAAATCTCAACCTCAATCCATTGAGGATTAAAAGTCATAGTTTTGACCTTTAAAAGTCATAGTAGAAAGTCAGAAAGAGAAGGACTTCATTTTTCAAAATAGAAATCCTTTAGATGACAAACGATACACATTGCTTAAGCTCTGGACCAAAATTAAATGGAAATTCTAAGCTAAAATCTAGAGAAAACAATAAAGTGAAAGTCGCACTCATCAACAACCATTACTTATAAACAAACAGACACCTAGACGCTTGCTTTGCTTTTGAGGGAAGACCTGTCCCCCATTCCACAACTTCCTAGTTACAATTCTTTTCTTCTCAGTCTGACCCACCTTGCAAGGAGGTGGGGTATTTATTTTCATAAGTTAGTACTTCCAAAGCAGATATAAAAACAAAATTTTGCAACGCCGAAGTTACAATCAATACCACAAACCATAATTTTGTGCTGTGTTATCGTACCTTCTTGATTTCACATCAAAATCATGACCACTTTTTTGATAAACTTATAACACTTATAACTCACCATAGAAATAAGGGTATAACTTGGCTTGGCTTGTAAGGGCCCTAGGGCTATTAGCCTAGTAACGTCATATGATCCTATGAACACTTCCCATAATGGAAAATACCCTTCTGCTTGGTGATCTAAATTTGCTTTCCAGTGACTTGAAGAGCTATGCCTTAAGAGACAATTAGGTAGACAAACTAATACACTTTGCAAACCTTAACAATGATAAACAAATTGTAAAAGTGCCTATAAGAGAAAAAGATACAGAAGATACTATTTTAGCAAAAATCCTTGCCAGCTATGTAAGCTGAACATTGCTCTACCACATTTTCAGTATGAGGACAGCACTTTGACATTTGTCATATGCATTAGACTAAACCAAATGAATTGGACTGATACCATCTTTAAGGAATGTTCAAATGGAACTATGGTGTCCATAATAATTTCCTTGCATTAACCAACCAGGACAGTATACCAATTGACATTCACAGCTCTCTGCAAAATTTAAAATGCCTGTATTGCTAAATTCAGATCCCTAAGACATTAAGGCAGTGGAAAATATTGAAATATATCTAAAGGGTAGAGTTAAAAAATCAACATATTATTAACCAAAAAAATTATGGTCCACTATCAATGAAATTCTTTACCCTGCTAACCCCTCCCCCCAATCCTTTTCCTAACACCTCCTCTCTCAAGACCGTCACTCTTCTTAACTCATTCTTCATTAACTCCATAGAGAACTTACTTAAACCCAATACCAATCTTATCCCTGACACCCATCCCCCAACTCCTCATTTCACTCCTTTCTCCATTAAACCCATCCCCACCTCAACTATCCGATTCTTCCTCAATAAACTTAAACCTTGTTCCCCCTCTGCAGACAACCTCCAACCTTACTATCTTAAGTTAGCAGCTTCCTCCATTGCCTACCTAGCTTCTATACTTATCAATCACTTAATAACAGAAGGTTTTGTCCCTATTGTCTGGAAAACAATTGTACATCTTGCCCTGCACAAAGGAGGAAACTCCACTGACCCTTCAAATTTTAGGCCCATTGCTATTCTTTCCCCCCTTTCTAAAATTCACAAAAAGTGTATACACAAACAGCTCATGTCTCATCTCACTCATTAAAACCTCCTCACCCCCGCACAACATGGTTTCAGACCTCATCATAGCACCACTACTGCCCTTATATCTTTCACTCAAGCAATCTCATCTCTTGATATCAACAAATTAGTCTTCTGCCTGTTCCTTGACCTCTCTAAAACCTTTGATACTGTATCTCATAAGCTCCTTCAATCCAAACTAGCCTCCCTTAACCTTTGTAACTCCTCTCTCAGCTGGTTTTCTAGTTATCTATCTGATCAGCTACAATCTGTTAAATGGCTCTCTTCTACCGCCCCTTTACTCTCTGTTCAAACCTGTGTGCTACAAGGCTCCAACCTTGGGCCCCCCTTGTTCAACATCTTTACTAACAACCTGTACCTTTCCTGTCTTCTCTCAACTCTGATTCAATATGCAGATGTCTCAATTATCATCCCCACATCTGATAAACTACCTCACCTACTCACACTTACTCAATAATCTCTACATTCTGTTGAAAAATGGCTCTCTACTAATCAATTACTTCTTAACCCTAACAAAACTAAACTTCTACTCTTCCTGACTAAATCTCTCCAACATCTCAAAATCTCTTTCTCCATCTCCTCTCTAAATAACAATCCCATCAAAGCAGAATCATACACTAAACTCCTCGGAGTTTATGTTGATGATGAACTTAAATTTGACATTCCCATTAATAACTGTATAAAAAAAAAAACTCACCAAAAACTTGGAATGCTGTACAGGAATAAAACATTCCTAACTCCTGAATCCAAATTGTCCTTAACTCAAGCATACCTTCTTCCCGCTCTTCTCTATGCCGCACCATTATTCACCCACCTACAAAAGAATCTGACTACCAAGCTAGAACACACCTATAATAAAATAGCCTGATTCACCAGTAATCACCCTTATCGAACACACCACTGTCTTGCCCTAAAGAAACTCCACTGACTTGAACTAAACACCAAATCCTCCTGTCACAGCTCCATCTGACCCACTCTATCCTTCACCATCCCCTTGTTTGTCCATCTCTGACTAATCTTATCTCTTCATATAACCCTAAGTGCAGCCTACATACATCAGACCAACTCCTATTGTCTATCTCCAAACCTAACAAATCCATTGGTACGATACTCTACAGCCACTCTGTCACCTCTCCCTGGAACAAACCTCCTCTACATTTATGCACAATTGATAATACTTACAGCTTTAAAATAGCTTTAAAAGATTACCTGCATATCTCTTGGATCTGCTTCTACAATAACCCCACTTGAAGACCCCCCCTTTCTCTCAACAGCTAAGGTCCCCTCTTCATTTTTCTACCTCGCCTACGTATTTTGTCAATTTACTGATCAGTCTTCCTTCACATCTGTCTTCCCTTCTCTCAGTCTCTGCCTCTTCTTCTACCCCCAGTCCCTATCTCCTTAAGGTTTTACATTGCAATTACTGTCATGCAGAATGTTACAAATTGTTTTAAATCATTGTCTTTCTTTTTAGTGTAATATGTTCCTATGATTTACTTATACATTCTTTTCCATTTTTATGTATTTCTTACTTCCTTTGTATAAAGACCGATTGTTCTCCTACTTTAATATTTTGTATTAATCAATGTATTGATTATTATATAATTGGAGCTTTTCTCCTCGGGTATCTGCTGAAAAAGGGCATCTTGCCCAGTCAGACTAACCTGGTTAACAAATGTCAAATAAATAAATAAATAAACCCAAAAGAAAAAGTGTGCAATGTTTTAACTTTACCGAGTCCAAAGCAATATGACCAAAGTCAACTTCACCCAAAAGTTGCTAACTAAAACAATAAAAAAGTTAGCCTTCTGAAATATTGGGATCTGCTTCAGTGAGCACCAAAATACAAAATGAATGGCAGAAAAAAATAGTCTTGCATATGACAGATGACAATAATGAGGCCTTCTACAACCATGCCAGAAAAAACAAGATGAAGAAGCAATAATGCAGTGTGCTAGAAAAAAAATTGTTTCAGTATGGCAGAGCTGGCAAATATAGCTAAAGCGCTATTATACAGCTTTGAAGAAAACATTAGGCCACCAAAACTTAGATCAAATGTGATCACCTTTACCTTCAGAAAAAATGGAAACCCCAATTCCACATGGTACCAGATTTGTTTACTTGTTTAATCAGAAATAGCGTAGTGTACCCCTTATACTTGTTTTTTTTTCCACAGAATTATCTAATTAAAGATCTTCCAAAGAAACACTTAAGCAGAAAATGCATTTTTTTTATAACTGTCAGCGCCAAATACGCTCAGCCATGTAGCAAGCAATGCATCACTTACAGGTTTGATCATTTCACCAGATAAACAATATTCAGAACAAAACACTTAAGTAACTAGTCCAAATTTCTCTATAGCATTCAGTTCATGCACCAGGTTTTGAAAAAAATAATGATGTTCTTCGCCAGATGATGATTTTTTGTTTCAACATTTCAGAGTCCTTTCCTGCTGTGGAAGACTTATCCCCCTGGGCTGTTGCTTTCTCTCTCTCTCTCTTGCTCTCTCTCTATCTCTTATAGTCAGCCAGGGTATGGACAAATTATTTTTTCTTTACATCGTCTTGTATAGTCTTCCTAGGTATCATTTTAGCAATTTTCCTATCATCACTGTGGATAAATTTGTAGGAATCATAAGAAAAAAAGGCAAATTATTCTTGTAACCATATACTTCTTACCAGGGCCCACCCTTAGACTATACCACTTTTACAGTGTTGGCAAGGCCAGTCAAGCCGGAGGGAATTTGTGAATACCCATTCAGTCATCCAGTTCCTGTTTGAAGGAAGATAATATACAACATGGCTTAATTTGGAGATGGAGTTTATAGGATCATAGGAGATTACTAGGCTAGCAACCCAGAGGCCATTTTAAGCCTAGCCATTTCAACCCAATGTAATACCATAGACGTGCTAGTCTATACCCTAGATTGCATTTAGTGATGACTGCCCATGTCCAGGAGGGTTGTGGGTGCTATCCTCGGTAAGAATTTGTGGTGCCCCATCCACTTATCCAGGTTCCTGTTGAACAGTGTCATACAGGTGTTTTGTTTCACATGAACTGGTAGCCTGTTACATCTTTGGAACAGGCTACCAGTTCACATGAACTGGTAGCCTGTTTCAAAGATGTAACAGTCACTTGGAAGTAAATCTCTCCCTTCCGCACGTCCTGTTTAAGTCAGAGCCCATATTTAAGTCCCAGAACTGGTAGCCCATTCTTGTGTTGGGGAATGCACTATGTAATGAATCTATCTTCCACTGTGTTTTATTTATTTGCTGATGAACATTTAGATCCCTAGTTCTGCTATTTGTCAGACTGTTTGATTTGAGGAGATATTAGGGATCCAGGACCACTGTGTTCTTGATGGCATGGAAGGCAATGCCTAGATCTCCCCTCAGGAGTCTGTAAGATACCAAATAAAATAATATTGCTTCAAGTCTTTTCTGGTAGCTTAGGGTTTTTAAGCCAGTGATCTTCTTAATTAGGAACTTCAGACAGGAAGATGATATATCACTCAAACTGTCTTAATCCTTTCCCCCTATAACTATCAACTTACATCTCTACAACCAATCCAGTACCCTCCTAACATTTTATAACCCTAATTTACAACAAAGATAAACCCGAGATAAATAAGAGGCCTCTAACTCAGATGATTTTACTCTTCCTTTTTGTGGTTACTCTTAAAAACCACTGCTTAAACAACATCTTAACCAATCCTGATCCTGCACATGTTCATCTCAAAGCTGAGACTTTGTGTTCACCAGACAATACTCTCCAAATACTCTCCTTAAACAAAATACAGTCAACCTCTTACTGAAACGACAAAACCATTTGTATACATAACTGCTGCTTGTAGAATCCGTTAAGTTGCATGTAGGCATTCTCTTTAGTAACTTCCACCTCTGTAAAATCTTAGAATGTGCAAATGTAACTGCTGTTTGTGTATAAATGTAAATAGAAATGAAACTACTCTTTGTTTAACTGGAATTTAGCATAATGCAATGTAAGCAAATGGAGCTTTTCTCCCCAGGCCTCTGCTGAAAATGGATATTACTCAGTTGGACTTTCCCAGTAAGCAAAGACAAATAAATAATAAATAAACAATTATCACACATGTTAGCTTGAAGATGGAATTTATTTTTCTATTGGGGAAATGTATTATGTAATGAATCTATCTTTCCACTGTGTTTTATTTATTTGCTGATGAAAATTTAGATTCCTGGTTCTGCTATTTGTTTGACTGTTTGATTTGTGGAGATATTAGTGATCTAGGACCACTGTGTTCATAATGGCTCACAGGAGTCTGTAAGATACCAAATAAAGGGCCGGTGCTTCCAGTCTTTTCTGGTAACTTAGGGTTTTCAAAGCCAGAGATCTTCTTAGTTAGGAACTTCTGGTGTCTTTCTTGTTGTGTGATCATACTTCTCTGAACTACAGGCCAACACTAAGTGACTCTGGCTAACAAAGTTCACAGATGACTGCAAACTGGGAGCCATTATTGAATCCTCAGATGATGTGGATACTCTATAAAAGGGCCTTACAGAAACAGATGCTTGGTGCCAGAGCCATAGGCTCAAGCTCAGTGCCAAGAAATGTATAGTTATCCCCTTTGGGAAAAAACATGTACCCATGAATTACCACATAGGTGGCAGCACACTAAACACCAAAAGTGTGATAAGAGACTTAGGGACACAAGTGAACAGTGGTCTCACCTTCGATAACCACATCGCCACAACAGTCAGGAAATCCTGTGTGGCACACCTCATCACTAAGGGCTTTTCATCCAGAGAAAAAGAGGTCATTGTCCCACTGTACTCATCCCTCATTAGACCCATTATAGAATACAATGCCCCATTTGGTATGTACCTCTCAAGACATCTGCAAAAACTGGAAATGCCACAGAAATACCTCACTAAAAGAATCACAGGCCTAAAGTAGATGCTCTATGCTGACTGCCTTAAAAACTCCAGCTATACTCTGTCACATATCATCTACTCAGAGGTGATCTCTGCTTAACATACAAGGCTATGTCAAACCCAGAGCTGTTGTACATGCTACACTTAAAGAAATCCCAATCCCTCAGAGCCACATGCTCCAGGGATCTAAACCTTGCCATCACAATAAACAAAACATGCTGGAGGAATAGGTTCCTGACACAGAGACTCCCCAGACTCTGGAATAGACTGCCCATACATGTCAAGCAGAGCGTCTCTTTGGCCCTCTTCAAAAGGAACCTTGACGATTGGATGGGAGAAAGGAAATTCACCCTGGGGATCACGTCAGTCACCCTGCTAGACAGGGGTCCAGGGAAGTAAATAGTGTGGGAAGAAATAGCCATGGAAGTGTTATGGCTAGGCTTGTATAGGCCCTAGGGCCAATAGCCTAGTACCAACCTATAAACCTATGAACCTATGAACCGAAAGGGGAAATGTATTCAGTAATTGGCCTAATCAATGCTGAGTATAAGGTGACATTGACCTTCGTAGATCTGTATAATATTCTTTTGACAATTAGCTGTGCTAAGTAGAAGGACTTTCTGACTAATGTTGTTACATGATGATCACTGGAGAGACAATTATCTGCCCAAGTTCCAAGGTCTTGGTTCATGATCTGGAGATCAGAAAAGTTAATGGCAAACAAACAAGGTGCCAGCACTGAGTCTTGAAGGGCACCACTGGTCACGTTGATACTTTCTGATGAGGCACCTTCTACTCACCCCACCTGGGACTGACTTTTAGTCCATGTGTTATATGTTACGCCATAGCCATCTATTTGTAATGCATTAAGTTAACTAACAAAGCTAGTGTAAAAGGTGATGTATGTTATGTGGAAAGCATACGGCTGTCAACAGATGGTGATACTCGAGTTAATCAGATTCATTGTTTAGGATCTACACATGACAAACCTAAACCACTGTGGATCTAGCCTAATTAGATTTTTAATATCACAGTTTATCAGGTCTGTTGTAATATGGTTCATGGTTTTGGAAATAAGACTTGTCAAGCTGATGGGAGTATAATTCCTGGGGTCTGTGGTGGAATAAACCCTGTGGAGTGGCATTACCACTGCTGTGTGCCAAACCTCAAGGACAAAGCCAGTGGTCAAACCCAGGTCTAACAGTTTAACGACTGTGTGCAAGGGTTTGTTTAGTACCATTAACTAAACATCCAGGTATATTATCAGGTCTCAAGAAGGAAGTATTTTTACGTTTGGAGAATGCTTTCAGTTCATGCTCTTTAGTGATGATGGGGCAGTTTGAGAAACTCAAGGATAAGTGGACTCTGGATAGCCATCACTGAGGTAAGATTCACAGTGAATTTGTTTGCTAGTATATATTGAGTCTACTGATGTAGGTAGTGCCACTATCAATAAGTTCAGTGCAATATTTTCGTAAGGTAGCTAAAGAAGGATTTATAATTCCCCTTAGCTTCAAATGTAACCAAAGTTCACAGGCTGCCTCAGTAGACCTAATAGCATTTTTCAAGGTTTTAGAAAAAAAATCTGATGTTATCCTTGATATGAGGGTCTTGTGGTCAACTGTATAATCTGAGAAGTTTTTTTAATTTTATTGTAGAGTTGATTTATGCTGTTGGACCACCAGGGTGGTTTGCCTTTAAAGTTTCCATTATATTTATGTCAGATTGAGACTGGCAGTTCTATGCATTTATCTAAGTGGGAATGCAATTCCTTTATTAGTCTACCTGTCATGACAACTCCTGGGGTGATGTTATAATTGAATTTTGAACCCTCATCATAGAACTTGTTAAGATTAGTACATTTGAAATCTGTTATATTGGATTCAGTGGGTTTAGAGATTTGGAAGGTGAAGGTAACTAGTTTATAAAATGACTTAACTGGGAAGGAGATACCTTGCTGAAGCTATATTCATAGGTACTAGATCAAGAATATTATATGCTCTAGTCAGTTTGTTAACGATTTGGTCCAGAGAATTTTATGTTTATTAAATCTAAAATAAAATAGTCATATCTTACATTGGGGTTATAGGAACTTCAGTTTACTGAGTGGTAGTTAAAGTTTCCCAAATTATGAAATTGTTGTTTATAGAGTGTTCGTCAAGCACATTTATAAACCTTACATGAGTTTCAGTGAGCACAGATGATGTAACAGACTATAAATCGATAGTTTGTACTGCTTAGTGTAATTTGGAACTCTGTTCTGTTCTGTTTGTGGGTCTTTGAGAATCTGTCTAGGGGGGATATAGTCCTTAACACATATGTAGGCACCACCACACTTACCATGAGGTCTAAGACATGGTAAGTGCAAAACCAAGGTATGGAGGGAGTGTCTTCTGAACATTTAAGCCAAGTTTCAGTAATTACACAGACATGAACAGCTTCCAAATGCAGAAGACCCACAACAAGCACGTTATTGCTGAGACTTCTGGCACTGAGCAGAGCCACATTAATATGATATGCTGTTTGAGATCTGATATGCTAGTTATGTTAGAATTTCCATTGGCTGGACTCTGCCTAAAAAGGGCAGTTTGGGGGAAGCAAAGGCTTTAGCCAGTATGTGAAAGCCTTGCAACTAAGGATACAAGCCATCCTTTACAAACCAAGAATGATTGTCAGGTATCTCATCCCATGTTGACACATACTGGATCCCCTAGAATGGCACCAACTATTTATCCAATTGCCGAAGCCAAATATCTTTTCTTTTCTTTTTGGCAGCCATTATTTTTGGAAAGAGAAAGATTGCACTCAGGACCAGAGTCTTGCCCACATTTGTATCATACATAGAGAGTTCTGACATGTTTCTCTGCATATCCTTCACTGCTCATACTTGTTATGCGAAAGAGTCTTAAGAGTCCTTGAAAAAAATAAAAATGCTCACGGTCCCCCTGCTTTTGTCCAGTGAGAGGAGTGAGCGGAGAATAAGTGTTCTTGGCTACAGTGTCGTCAGTCATTAAAACATTTTTATTTTCAGAGTGGTGAGGTGTGCATTCCCAGTATCAGTTTAAAGATCGAAGGCCAAAGAAGAATGGGCATATAGAAGATAAGATGGATCGACAAGATTACTAAAACGATTAATAAGAATGTGAAAGAACTAAAACAAACACTTTTTTCTCAGTCAGGTCTGGCATGCTAAACTGAGTACATAAAGAACCAAGCTCAACTAAATGGCTAAACAACAACTGGTGAACTGAATTTGAGATAATTTAACTTTTAGTGACTGTTAAAATGTACCTGAAGGTAATATGGTGCTGGATTTTTGCTAAGACCTACCCCAGGATTCACGAAGCCTCCGTGTAAGAGTTATAACTCTTACACGGAGGCTGCAGTTAAACGGAGTGATGTCAGCATGCTTTGCATATTCATGAGAGCATGCTGAATCACACCTAAGTCTAACACGGTCCATGTAAGACAGTAGGGGCGTGTCCGTAGGCCGAGCCCTGCAAGCGGACACGCCCCCAGAAGTGTAAAAGTGCCCAAAGTAAACACCCACAACAGAGTCCATGGAAATGTGAATAAACACAACACAACACATGCCCCTACAGACTATAAACATAAAAGATATATAAATGAACATGTTATATATTTTTTTAAATTGTAAAGATGTTTAACCGTGAGTGCTTTCGTTTGCTGTAGGCGTGCCCGTAGCGCAGCTACAGTTAGCAGTCATTGGGAAAGCATATAAGAACTAAATATGCAAAATAAGCCAGGAAGCAATAGCGTAGCGGTAGAGATGTTGGCTGAAGAGCAGGCATTCATGGTTCGAGCCCCACAACGCTAATTTTTTTTTTGCAAAATAAGCAGGAAACAAGTCCCTGACAAATATGTACACATAAAACCACAATTCATGTAAAATGTAATGAAATAGCCCATTTATATTGAAGACATGTGAGGTAACAAAAGAAGAAAAAATGCCAGATGTGCTCATAGCTGAGCTACAGTTTAACAGAGTGAGTGTATGTGCCCGTAGATGAGCAGTGGTTTAACTGGTGCAAAATGAGTGCCCGTAGCTGAGCAGTGGTTTAACATGCTGAATCTATGTGCCCCTAGCTGAGCTGATAATATGCGTGCCGATAGCCAAATGAGGCTTAAACCAGCGTACCCCATTTGCGCGGAGCTGCGCACCGCGCAAACAAGCTAACTGACGGGCAACGTTGAGCAAGCCGTATCAAAACTGCCTTTACACAGGCACACCCCTCAGCATGTCTAGACAGTCATGAAAAATAAAAAGCAATGGCCAGGTTCGAACCCAGGATACTATACACCACAGTCAAGGTACAGAACCACTAAGCCACGACAGCAGTACCTGTAAATGCAATAATAGCTAATATATAGGAATGAATACAAACTACTGCATGACAATGCAGGTTTACTGAAGTTGATACAATTCCAAAATGGCCAATCACAGATATGTGCGGGGAAAAACGGACTATATAAGCCCCATAGGCGGGAATACACAGCATAAACGATTGTAGAACAGACCTGCAGGCAGAATGTCAGGAGTAGGAGAGGGTAGTCACTTTCGAGCACAGAGGTGGGGTGTTGAGGAGTCCAGGTACATGGCCTGGCTCCTAGTCCACAATCATGAGGCCCAACTCATGCAGGGCCAGGTCCTCTGGGGAGCATACAGGGCTGAGGCATGGGACCGGTTGGCTCATGATCTCACCAGTGCCACAGGGATTCCAAGGACTGGTGAGCAGGTCCGTCACCACCATGCGGACCTGAAGAAATGCAAGCAGGACCAACTGAACCTTTGGATCCAGGAGGCCCGGCAAACACCCAACGCCCCACTACTGAGTAAGTAACATTTAATTATGTATGTAAAAAATTAAACTAGCTGATATTATGGAGATGTGTATTCCAATATTACTTCATTTATATTACAGCTGCAGGTGTCCGTTCTGCGAACCGCAGAGCCTATGGCGATAGGCTGGTGCGGTTGCGCCACCAGGCAGGTCAGTAATCCACTACCAGTAACTGTAAAGAAATATAAAAGTATGACAGTCATCAAAAGAGTGCAGTGTAGTCAGTAAGGAATAAAATCTGCAAGTAACAGTGTGAAAGTGTATGCAAGTATTGCTTGATTACAAGAGTTTTCAGCCTGTAAGTTTAACCTAAACATGAAACTGTCCAACATATATCCTGAAATAAAAATGCCCTGCCTGTAAGAAAATAGTACACAACCTGCAGCAGGCTGAAAAGTATAGCTGCAGAAGATGATGAAATAACACATGTGAAATATATCCCTGTGGAAATACTGAAACATGACAGAAGTGAGACTGCTGGAAAGGATTGTAATAACTACTGTTAAAACATGTCAATAAAGCCTAGAAGTACCATCCTGAATAGTAAAATGAAAGCAAGTGAGAGAGTGTGAGAAAGTGCCATGAATCCAGCAATACAGTAGTAATAACCCCTGAATAAAGTATACTGCAGTCAAGACAGAATGAAATGCATGTGAGATTCAAAACCAAACAGCAAAATCTGTTCAAAGTGTTGCAGCATCTGGAATGTGTATCCCAAAATCAGGATATGTTGCTCTCAGTCTGCAATATGCAGATAGGATGTTTGTCTGATATACCAAACATCCACACTTGTCTACAGCTATATAAAGCAAATGTAGCCCTGATGTAGCTGAACAAAGCTAGATATGAATGTGTATGAAGAACCATAAAATGTATATTGATGTTGCATTAACAGTCCTATCACCAAGTTGAAATAGTTATCATATAGGAAACTGTAGTTAGAACAGTAGTGTGTATATAACTGTAGCTATTAGAAATGTACAGCATATGTATTGTTATTCGAAGGTGTTAATATTACTTTCTTCACCCCACCCTATAACTACATATAACCCATTCCACGTGAAAATGGTATGTGCAATCACAATTAACACCCCTGGACGTTTGTCCTGTTGGGTCATATATATTTGCATGTCTGTTGATGCATCTGCCCTGTTCATACATCCACACCTGATGGCCTGTTGCCATCAATTAACCCTTCATGTTGTTGGACTGTGTATTTCTGTTCAAATTATGCATGTGCTATGCACGCTGTTCAATGGTGTGAATATCTGGGTGTTTGGTTAATGGGAATACTAATGCATGCTGTTACAACTAATTGTGAATGGTATTATATGTCACTAACCCAAACTGTCATGAGATAATGCAAAACATAGTACGACAGGGAAGGCGGGTTCCAGCGGACCCACCTCTCCCACCTCAGCTGGCGAGTGCACCTGGCACTAGTGCCGAGTCCGTACCCTCCTCCGGTGGCCCTGTGCCACCTGCGGGTGGAAGCGCTGCAGGGGATGGGGCTTGCCCCCCTCTGCAAGTGTGGCCGGAGGAGATCCACCACTCACCCTCCATAGCGTCCGGACTGTGGTGCGTAGGGAGATTCGGGACTCTGTCCTTGAGCCCCTATGCCAGCTCGAGGCACGGGTGGCGCAACTAACGGGCATGCCTGTTGCCCCCGCCTACACAGCCCCCAGCACAGCCTCATCCTGGGCAGTGAAGGAACAGTGGCAACTGCCTATGGGTGGGGATATCAGTTCCACTGTTGCCATCTGTGGGCTCATGGGCTCTGGATATCCAAACCTCCGTCCCCGTCAATTGTGTAACCCCCCCACATGTGTCATACACTGCCCCTGTATGCGTCTTGTTTGTCTTGTCTGTTTACCTACCCAACCTACTTCCCCAGCTGTACCGACTACATTCACCTGACATACCACTCTCACCTGAAAAAAAAAAAAAAAAAAAAGGGCACTCTGTACCCACAAAAAAATTACGCCCCATACATAGCTGCCCATTCCGCACACATGTCTACTGGACATGGAACCTATTAATTCCAATTGGCTGTACAACAAGTATTATTGTTGTCCTGACACGTCTCTCAGGGGTGGAAGGTTTCAAATGTCACACCAAATTACATACATATGCACAGCTGTTGCTGATGAAGAAATGGGCAGCTATGGGCCTTACCTACATCCCTCCTGCACATCCCAAGCTTGTTTCCCTACTGTCTTACCCTCTTTGTGACCCCTTTTTCACCACTTTCCTGTCTCCCCATTTTCTTTTCTTTCAAAGACAATAGGACGGGAGTGCGGAAGAGTAAGCTCGTTTAAGTGGTTGTAACGGGTTAGCGCTTGTGTCAGAGCTAACCGCCAGTGCGCATGCGTGAGCTCAGCGCAAACCAGCTAACCCGGTTACAACTGCTTAAAAGTGCCTTAGTCACTTTGATTGACAGGTCCTGTACTCAGTTCAAAAGCAAAATAAAATCCCACTGTGAGTCCCGAACCCAGGACCTTGGCAACTGTAGTCTGCATGACTTACCACTAAGCCATGAGTCTTATACAAGAACATTGTGCTAAAGTAAATATATCGTGTAATAGTAGGAATGAATGTAAAGGGAATATAGATGTGTAGTACACAAAGCATGACATTTAGAATTACTATCAAAACTAGTGGATTTCCATAATAGTAGTGTGTGAACAGAAACAGCCATGCTAGTTGGAAGCTAGTAGGTAATAATGTCACTATAGCACCTTGCAAGACACACACATACTCACAGCAGGATAAGCACTGCCCATACCCCACAACCTCTTACAGGAACACATCTGGACCAAGTAATAAAATATGTGGAGCAAAGGCCCAAAACCAGGGACACATTACAAATAATGTTACAACAAACGCAGACAGTTCAGAAAGTAGCAGGGTCTGCACTTTGTGGGATGTTTGGAAGGGTATGCAGTCTGGAACTTGAATGTTTGTCACCATATTCTGACTTGAGCCCAGAGTGACTTGCCAGAAAAAGGTGTGCATGAGATATTGACCAAAATATGAGGCAGAAATGTGGACAACCTGCAAATATCTGTACACATGACGGGTCCGACACCACCATATTTGAATAGTTAAGAGCCTAGACATAGCAACAGTGAATGACTTACAGGGATGCCCCACAGACCCCGTGTGAAATGTACAAACAGTAGGCAGAAAGGTGTAACACATGCAATGGTAACTATGGAGTCCGGAAAGTATTCACCACTTGCATGGCAGAAAAAGTGTAGTAATACATATGCTCATGCTAACCCACAGTCACAACTGCAGCATACCAGACATTTTAATGGGTGTACTCCACTGATATGTACCATTCCATGAGGCACATAACAGATGAACCTGAAAGTCTCTGGGGCCTGCTCAGCAGCATACTCAAATACCCTAATAGATGTCAAGGCCCACACCATGGCCAGACCACACTGCATGCTGTAACACCACTAGCAGATATAGCAAGCATTCCAAGGTGTGAATGTACATGGAAAATAGGAAAGCTACAGCAGCACACTACAGTCAAGACACCTAGCAGGCATACAAGTAGTGACTGTAAAGGGCAGCTATTGAAGCCTTAGCAACAGAGTGCAAGCAAAAGTGAAAGGAAAGCACACACACACATTAACAGTAGTAGTAGTTGTAGGTGTCAGTGTACATACACAGTTAGTACAGGAAACTGGAGAAATGAATGGAGGAATGTTAATCTACAACACACCTGGAAATATGAGAGAGATACCAACCTTTACACTCACAGAACATTGTCCACAGCATAACAGCATGGTCCCTGCCCTTAAAATCTGAAAGGGCTACGCCTATCTCACATACCTTTTTATAGCACTGTTCTGAAATCACAGTGAAAACTGCAATCAGTACACAACTGGCTGCATGCAATTAGCAAATGCTGGCTAACAATTGGTGCAGAGGCCATCACATGAGCATATGCAGATACCTACAAAAGTATGCTGTACTCCATGTCCACGCATGCAATACTTTCATTGCACCCTGAGAAGGACGTGAGAGACAGACAGAGAGAGAGAGAGAGAGACAGAGACAGAGACAGAGAAAACTGCAATTAAGCAGACAGAAACAAATTGTTCAGCAACAGCTACCTGAAAGCTGACAACTGGGAAGTGGAGCAGCAGGACAGAGAACCAGACAGCAACACAAGCAGCTGTGACAAACACAGGTAATGTAAAGTAATACTATAAAGGTCTACATACTGTGAACCCTCCATATGTGTCATTGGTCTGTATCCATATGTATATGAAGATGTGTAAAGGGCAGGGGACATACAGCAACTATCAGTGAAGGCTGTACATACATTTGTATGTGAGAGCATGTATGTGCACATATCAATGTTGTTTGATTGTAGGTTGTAGTGCCATATACAAAGTAGGTTACACAGTTATGTATGTTTAGCAGTATGTTAGTGTGTGTATACAGTATGGTAGACAAATATGTTGATATACCTGTCTAACATATGGATACGTATGTATGTCAACATATGTATGTGTATATATATATATATATATATATATATATATATATATATATATATATATATATATATATATATATATATATGTGATATGCATATATGTATACATACATAGAGAGAGAGATGTAGGAATACATAGACAGATGTAGATAGAATATTGTACAAACATATCTATGTAATGCACACATACAGATATAGATATATGTAGATACATATACATAGACAGACTGATCTGACTACCTACAGGTATGACTGTATATGATGACCTGCAACACAGCCTGTCCCACCCCTCTGTCACTCACACCCCTCTGTGCCCCCTCCACATCTATAGCAATATATGTACATCAATATATATATGTGTGATATGTATACATATACATATATATATATATATATATATATATATATATATATATATATATATATATATATATATATATATATATCTATATATATATATATATATATAGAGAGAGAGAGAGAGATGTATATAAATTCTGAGTGAGGCACATGTGTACAGATGTATTGCAACAGGTGCCTGGTGACAAAGGCATGGAGTGAACACCAGTGTCAAATCCGAAGTACCATACCACATTCCAGATCACCTACACCAGTAACCACCAGATATGTGATTGGCTGCCCACCACTGCATGTGTCAGGGGTGAACAGGGTCATAAATGTGTACAATAGTGGCCCCAATGATATTCACAGTGGCACACTATCCCTGGAATACCTGCACATGGTATGTGTCAGCGGACATGGTGAGTCAGCTATGGACATGTAGGTCGGTGTACCCTCCACACCACATAATGGATGCCATGGTATGGACCTCACATGACAGCTACAGATATGGAGAAGGACACAGTGACATGTACAACACTGTGACAATGCACTCAAACACATTACCAATGCACAGTGACTGACAACACCACAGAGTACACATATGCTACCCACATAGAGGTTACCACTCCCAGATTTACATATGGAAGTCACACCCATGACAGATGTCCAACAACCATAGTAACACCTCACACCATCCACAACCTAAATGTCTGCTGTGTGTCATCCGTGCCACTGCAATAGAGTGCACATGTGGAGGTAAGAGTTCCTACCCACAGATAAGACATACCCTGCAATAAACCACACAGTGTTAAGAAACAAGACTCCCCATGAGTACATGTCACACATACCCCTGCTGAATGTTAGTCAGATAGGTAATATGCCATATGAGTCACCCTGTGTAACTGTGTGACAGCAGCAGGTACCATCACACCACATGTGTCACAATGGTCAGGGTAGCAGAACAGTACGCTGCTGTAGACCCAGGGGCAATAGCATATTGTATAGTATTGTATTGTAATGTAATGTATTGTGTTGTATTGTATTGGTATGCTGAGGTGCCTCCTTCGTGGAGTGGAACCACTGCTGCTGTGCGCCAGTGTACAGGTACATATCCTGTAGTCAGGCTAGTGTTACATAGCACTTCTATATGTGTGTTTAGCTCCTGTCAGAGTTTATGTAGCATGCAACTGGGGATACCATCAGGTCCCATTAATGTTGTGTATTCTGCTGTCCTGTGGGTGTCTCTCACCTGGACATCTGTGATGACAGGGAGGTTACAGTCAGCTGGGATAACTATGCCTTATTTCGGGGGAGAGGGCGGGGTGACACCTGCACTGAACCTGTCTGCCACAATGTTGTCGATATCTGTGGTGTCAGTGAAATATTTGTTGTTGTGTACTACCTATGGGCATAGAGGATGGCTCCTGACCAGGTTGCTAACATAACTGAAGAAGGCCTTCTGGTTATCTGTAGTGTCACTCTTGATTTCCCTCTCAAAGTTGCCCATGTATTTTGTATGATGGAAAATAGATCCTTACCAGTGCTGCTCAGACATGCCCTCCCTTTAGTGAATTATGCTCTGTCTTGCAGTAGCTTCCATCTTCTGTAATACAATCTGTCTATGGCTGGGGTCCACCAGACAGGATGCTGTCCCTTTGTGGAGAGTGTCTTGGTCATATATGGGATTGCATGATCCATGCATTCTCGGAGATGTCTGTAGAAAGCAATTGTGTAGGGGTCAGCATTGTGGGTTGTATCTGCCACTGGCCCAGGGGGCTGAAAGGATACCATATCACTGTTACAAAGTGTAAAGTTTGTATCTGTAATGTTATGCACTATAGTCGTTTGTGCTGGTGGTGGAGGTGGGATATGTATATCCAGGGCAATCAGTGTGTGGTCAGCTCACAGTAGTTGACGATGTAGGCCATACAGTACCTAGATACAAACTCCCAGAGTGAGGAGGTGCTCTTGACCTGAATCAGTGTTCTGACTTCTGGGGTTTGGTAGTATGTTGTATGGAGTCTGCCAGGTACTGTTGCACAGTTGCTGGCTGAGCACTGATACCTGGCCATCTACATGTGTATCCACCAATAGACAGACAGATGCTACATATGTGAGATATGTTGTATCATAACAGTCGAGTAGCATGTGTAGTATGTGTGCCAAATAATGCTGACATATATTGCTGATACCAGGTTATTTTCTTTCTCAGGTACATGGCCCACCCGCGGAATCCCACCTACTCCACAGCTGAGGATGAGGAGATACACCAGAGCCTGGTGCGGGATTATGCAATACTCTTTTCCCGCACCAGCCAGAATCAGCAGGAGAGGGCTGCACTGTGGCAAGACCTTGTCCGTCGGGTAAATGACATAGGCACGCATAATAGGACATATGAGCAGGTACGACATCACTGCAGTGATTTAATCAGACATGTCCGTCAGCATGCATCGGATATCCACAGGCAACAGGTCGCCACAGGTGGTGGGGTGGCTACACATCCCCCACTCACCAGACTGGAGGGACTACTCATGAGTGTAGTGGCTCCAGTCCACCAGCAACAACAACAGCAGCAGACATGCATTATGATGGAGGCTGGAGCCACACAGCAGCAAGACAGTGAGCGTGCAGGTAATATGCCATATGTATAGTTGACTGTTGTGTACACTGGTAGTTAATGCATGTGTGAGGTGTGTCCTTGGTTTGTAGCTGTCACCATAGTATTTAATGTGCAAGTGTGATATCCTCAATATTAGCTGCTGACCTGTGAAAGGCGACTGTTGTACTACTGACCTGTATCATACTCAGTAACAATGGCACAGTTGTGCCCACTGACATTAGTTTCTTCACGTCTGCAGGACCCTCTGGTATAACAGCAATGCAGCCTATCCATGCTGGTGAGTGTGTATTAACAATTCCTGTAATAGTGTTGATAGTAATAGTACTATTTGGCTCACTTAGTAGTGCTCTTTGTATGCATGTAGGTGTGTCTGTGTCTGTGTGTTGATATCACGCATACTGAGTACTGTACAATTGTGTGAAACTGTGTGCATGTGTGCATGTGTGCACCCGTGCATGTGCACCTGTGCATGTGAGTATGTGCACGTGTGCATGTGTGCATGTGTGCACCTGTGCACATGTGCATGTGTGCACGTGTGCATGTGTGCATGTGTGCATGTGTGCACCTGTGCATGTGTGCATGTGTGCATGTGTGCATGTGCATGTGTGCACCTGTGCATGTGTGCATGTGTGCACCTGTGCATGTGTGCACCTGTGCATGTGTGCATGTGTGCATGTGTGCATGTGTGCACCTGTGCATGTGTGCATGTGTGCATGTGTGCACCTGTGCATGTGTGCATGTGTGCATGTGTGCATGTGTGCACCTGTGCATGTGTGCATGTGTGCACGCGGTGCATGTGCATGTGCATGTGCACCTGTGCATGTGTGCATTGCCGTGTGCATGTGTGCATGTGTGCACCTGTGCATGTGTGCATGTGTGCATGTGTGCACCTGTGCATGTGTGCATGTGTGCATGTGTGCATGTGTGCATGTGTGCATGTGTGCACCTGTGCATGTGTGCACCTGTGCATATGTGCATGTGTGCACCTGTGCATGTGTGCATCACTGGTAATGTGTAGACATTGTAAACTGTGTTTCCTGTTTCCCTCCCACAGGTTCTGTTGCTGCTCTGGTGTCATGTGGCAGGGAACCTGAGTCAGGTGCCGTGGGTACTGATAATGATGACATCTGTGTAATGGCACAGGAAGGTATGCCAGGGTCCGCCATTGGTCAGCCAATTGACAGTACACAGCTGTCGACCCCATCAATGTGCACAGTTATCCTGCCAATACACCCTTTGTCACCAATGTCCCTAGGTGATGGACAGCATACAGTGGGCATTGACCAGGGTAATGTGGTATCTGTGGCACATGCCTCCCCACACAGCAGCCATGGGCATGGCCCAGAGATGGTACCACACAGACAGATGTCCAGGGGTTCTCGTGGGAGCATCCATGGGCGTACTGCCCCTGTCAGGCATGCCCACAGAGGTCTTACAACCTCAGCTATGTTTCGGACTGTCATGCAGGCACAGTCATGTATGGAGCGGTACACCAGACAGGGTCTGAGGGAGCTGACAGCATGTCACACAGCCATGACTGACAGTATGCGTGACATTGCGGCTGCCATCCGTGATTTCACCGATGTCATAGACAGACGTTGTGGGGACATATTAGACCGGTTCCACAACTACATGTCCATGAGCCAGGCGATGGTGGGTGGTTGAGGCGTCGGCGTGGCGTATTCCAGCAACAGCAGCAGCTGGCAGTCGTCACGGATGACAACATGCCCCCGGCCGCCCGCGTAGTGCCAGCAGCAGCCCCAGCAATGCTGGGTCTGTGCTGTCATCAGACCGCCCCAGGAGACCACATGCACGTGGCTCTGGCCAGGCCCGACAGGGATCTGTGTCCAGTCAACGGACACCTGCTTCTGATGACAGTACCCAGTCTGGGTTGGTACTGGATACAGTCCGTAGCACCCCTGCAAGGCACAGGTACCGTGTCCGTGGCCAGAGACACTGATCTGTATGACCTGGCAGGTACAGTCTGTGGCTGTCCACAAACACCAGTATATGGCAGCCATGAGGTGGAACTGTGTGCATCCATACACACATGCGAATTGACAACACCTAGGGCTACTGCATACATGCACACACTGCATCAACATTGCCCCACCTTCTACTGCTGTCCCTCACCAACACACATACACATACATGTCAATTGGTGGTATCGGTGGCTGACTCAGGCATACCAGGTTCACACCCTGTGCATATGATGAAACTGTGCCACCTCCTGCAATCTGTAACAACTGTGCAGGTACAGGTTAACATGTTGCTGATGCACAGGGTGACCACATAGATGTGTAGTAATAGTATCATGTTGTTAACAGTACTGTGTGCTGAATTAATTGTGGGTATATCACAGCATGCCTGATGCAGTAAGTGTGTGATTGTCATGTCCTGTTGTCTACACCCATGGTAAGTACCATAGTGTATCATCTGCACATGTTGGCATACTGGTGGTAATGATGTCAACAGAAGGCTACATACATAGGTAGCACAGGGGATAGGGTAATGAATGTAGTAATACACAATGATGGACATGTAAATTGCAAGTGGCATGTTGCCCACACTAGACTCTGCAATGCAGATGTTTGAGGATGTTGATATGTGTGCAGTACTACACGACTGGTACAGGACACACAGGAGCACCCTAGCACTGCATGCTCACATCTCATACCATGCTAGACAGCCCCAACACACATAACTAACTGTCACAGGAGGGAGAGTCCCCATATATGTCAGGGATACTGTGGTGGCAGGCCAGGGAGCATACATCCTACTAAGTATGGAACCACTGAGTGAAGGCTCAGTGTCTGTTATTTGACATGTGTATTACTGCAGGTATGAGCACATGGGTTTCTATCCAGTTATTGTACATCCTGACAGTACATGGTCTGTACACTTGTGTGCACTGAGACTGGACCCTAGCCATCTGACCCGTGTATTTCCATGTACATGTGCATAGTGCCTGCATATTTGCAGTGTTACCTACTGGAACTGGTACAGCTTGTTTGTTGTACAATGGACTACATGCAGCCCTGTTTACTGTAGCTTTGTTTGCATGCATGTTTGCTTGCAATTACCCTGGAATACTGATCACACCTGCAATGCATAGTTATAGAGCTTCTGTGGACTCCTAGTGCCATCTGCATAGCCTACTATATGTATGTCCATGTCCCACTTGACAGGATGTCACTGTTTGTCCTGTTCACATGTACATTGCCTGTGACACAGTGCATATGACTTACCTGGCATGTGTCCATGTGAGCAGTCATATATGCTACTGCTAACTAATCACAGGCACTACACCTTCACACATTCATCTTCTGTTGAACTACCTGCTTTGCTAGGGACGGCCTGCACCTGTCACCCCTGGGCTTTCAGATATTGGCAAAGGCTCTTGCTACCCCCATAGTGCCTATGTTAGGCAGGGCTCAAATGACAAACCCACCTTCATAGGTATCACAAGGGATAAGAAACTAAGAGCAATGCTACCCAACGCCAGAAGTCTAAACCTCCAGATGCATGCACCCAAAACACTCCTTGGCATGGAAAACATCGATATCTGTGCAGTAACAGATGCCTGGTTCAGGGCTACTGAGAGCACACCAGCACTACCAGGTTTAACCCGGTTGATTTCTTTGAAACAGTCACCAAGGCCATTGACGAGGGGAAGGTGGTTTACACAGCCTACCTGGACCTTGCAAAAGCCTTCACAACAATACTCCACTTGGGCATTCTAGAGAAGCTCACCAGCTTAAATATATGCCCCTATGTCACTAGATGGATTGCACAGTGGCTCAAGGACAGAACCCACATGGTTAGCATTGCTGGAGCCATGCCAGACCCCACACCAGTTACGAGTTGTGTCCCACAAGGCTCAGTCCTGGGACCTCTCTTGTTTGGTATATATTTATTGGAGGTACAGGCCAACACGGATGGACTGTGGCTGTCCAAATATGCAGATGACTGCAAACTGGCCACCATAATCGACTCTCCAGCTGACACAAGCATCTTCCAAAGGGGCATCATAGCAACAGACAACTTGTGCCAGAGCCATGGCCTTCTGCTGAACTGTGTTTAGAAAGGGGAATGTGCATCCTGTAGTCTGTTCACCTAGTTGCCAAAAGGGATATTGTCCTCACACACACTAACCCCCCTCAGCCAAAAATACACACTTGCCAATTGCAGGATTCAAACCCCTATCTGACTATGTTATGACACTTGAGACAGATGCATTAGCAGAGCGTGCTATTTGCATTACTGGGAGTTTTCCCTTCTCCTGCTATACTTATAGAGTGCTGACATCATCAGTGTTTAGAAAGGGAATGAGCATTGTTCACCTAGTTGCCAAAGGGACATTTCCCTCACACACTAACCCCCTCAGACAAACACACACACTTGTTCATTCATGGATTCAAACTGCTACCTAATTGTGTTATGACCTTCTCCTGCTATACTTATAGAGTGCTGACATCATCAGTGTTTAGAAAGGGGAATGAGCATCCTGTAGTCTGTTCACCTAGTTGCCAAAAGGGACATTTCCCTCACACACACTAACCCCCTCAGACAAACACACACACTTGCCATTCACAGGATTCAAACCCCTACCTAACTATGCTATGACACTTGAGACGGACGCATTAGCAGAGCGCGCTATTCACATTATTAGGAGTTTTCTCTTCTCCTGCTATACTTATAGAGTGCTGACATCATCAGTGTTTGGAAAGGGGAATGAGCATCCTGTAGTCTGTTCACCTAGTTGCCAAAAGGGACATTTCCCTCACACACACTAACCCCCCACAGACAAACACACACACTTGCCATTCGCAGGATTCAAACCCCTACCTAACTATGTTATGACACTTGAGACGGACGCATTAGCAGAGAGCATTATTCCATTACTGGGAGGTTTCTTTTCTCCTGCTGTACTTATAGGGTGCTGACATCATCGGTATTTAGAAAGGGAATGTGCATCCTGTAGTGTGGTTTCCTAGTTGCCAAAGGGACATTTCTCCCACAGACTTACACACACCAACCCCACTCACACACACACTGAGCATTTGCAGGATTTGAAATCCCTACCTAACTATGTTATGACACTTGAGACGGACATTAGCAGAGCGCTATTCGCATTACTGGAAAGTTTCTTTTCTCCTGCTGTACTTATAGGGTGCTGACATCATCTGTGTTTAGAAAGGGAATGTGCATCCTGTGGGAAGTCAGACACCAAGCACACTCTGGCTAAGCTGTCATGCCCTAGGGCAAACAGCCTAGTGTTGACCTCTATACCCATATGTTTAATTGTCAAATGCACATTATTTGTTGCTGATAGACTGTTTGCACATCTTTATTGCCATAGCATTCCCTGTTTGTATGAACAACTTGTGCATCTGTGGAAGATGTTTGCATATGGGAGGGATCCACTATATCATGTATGTCTCTGTAGTCATTTAACTGTGTGCACTGGGCAGACTGCTGTAATGTGGTTGGTTCCTGGAATAACACATAAAAATACCAGATATGTGTGTCCAACTGCTAAACCGAGATTTGGCCAAGTGTGTGAACATGCCCAGTTCAACCTTCCCATGGCATGTTGTCTGACATATGTCTCATTTATCAAAGTGTGTGAGCATGCCCAGTGTGAACATTCCATATGTTGGACTCTGCAGCCCACCACATTTGTGGATGAGTGTGAACTTCAACAAATATCACCCGTTTATGGTTGTGTGTTGTGTGTCATGTTGTGTAGTTACTGTACAACTGCTTTGTGTGTGAACACAACAGGATTATACTGTGCCTGCAGTGTTTGCATGGGATACTTTGCATACAGTTGTCAACATCCTTTCACACTGACCTAACACTGTAGTACTGTATAGTGTACTGGTAGTACTTTGACTGTGGTGGACAGTATCCTGGGCTTTACTGCTATCACTGCTTTACATTTCAATAGTGGACACAACAGCCTGGTTAGGGGCCAGTTGTGTACATCTGACCATGTTGCATTCTGTTCAGATATGAACTACTTAAACCAGGCTTGTCCAACATTGGTAGTGTATTCCACAACATAGGTGTACATTTGCAAACACTAGCGATGTGCCCTAGTCCATGTCTAATGCTAGTTGGAGAGTGTGTTTGTCCTTCAACACACATTGTAAGTGGAGTTTGCCATGACATATGTCATGGTTAGTATACTGTGCCTCTGTCTACCTGTGACATGACAGTGATACCCAGGATAAATCTACCATCTCCCATCCACTCATCAGGACTCCTATTGAGGAAGATTGATAAGTGACTCTATGGGTAGCCTGTACTGGGGGTTCACTCATGGGTGGGGGTGGCTTCTGTGTTATGGATCACACAGTACAGCTTGTCCTATGTAAGTCAGTGCTGGGGTTCAGGTCTCTCATGTGCATAGCTCACTGCCATTCAGATTGTACAAGGTGCAGCATGTTTATTGATGCCAGCAACACAGGCAACACATGGCATCTGTGCAAGCTCTTTGATACTCCTGATGAGGTACTGTTGGGGACTTTACGGTTGATGGAGGTGTCTGCTGAGGTACATCCCACAGGGGCTATTGTAGTCAATTGTACCACTGATGAAGGATGACTGCAGAGCCACAATGACCTCCCCTTATCTAGATCTGACAGCCTTCATGATTAGGTGGGTATATGGTATGTTTCTGTAAACACTACAGCACATGTTTGTCCAATGCAGGATATCTATCACCTTGTGTCCCCAGGTCTCTCATTACATGTTAACTACATAATGGGTTAACACCTATGTGGTAATTGGTGGGCACTTACTGTATATCCACGGGGATTGACTATACACGTTTCTGCAATTAGCTTGCTGACATGGCTATGGCACCAGTTGTCTGTTTCTATGTGGCCCTTTTGTGGGATGCTTGTGTCAGCTGGTGGATCATATGTGGTGAGCAGTTTGTAGTCCTCTGCAAACATGTTCGGACACAGTCCTTCCATGTTTGCCTGTACCTATGGGACATATATACCAGGCGAGGGAGATCCCAGGACAAAGCCTTGTGGGATGCCAGTTATATCTGGTTTGTAGTCTGACATGGCTGCAGCATGTCTGACCATGTCTGTTCTGTCCTTGGTCTGGTTTGCAACCCCTCTACTGGCATGTGGGTTTATATTTAAGCTGGTGAGCCTATCTATAATGAACACGTAGGGTATTGTATAGAAGCCTTTGCAAGGTCCAGCTACACTGTGTGGACCACATTGCCCTCATCAATGACCTTAATGACTGTTTCAATTGAGTCAAACATGTTTAGGGGCAGGATCTGCACTTGAGAAAGCCACACTGGGTTGGGTCCGGTGTCAGTAGGTCCTCAATATCTTTATGTCTGTGGTACATGCTGATCCTTTCCATAGCTGTGCAAACCGAGCTTCTCAGGATTCTGGGGTAGTACTGTTCAGTATCCATTCAGGCAACACCTTTGTTGAGAAGGACCACTGTTGTTATACACTGCTCTTTGGGTACATATTCTGTGGTAAGGCTGACATTGAGCAGTAGTGTGGTTTGGCATTCCATTCATCTTGGAGTCCATGTTGCACTAAGCCCAGGACACCATCTCATACCATTGCTGCTGTGTGTTTTGCTTTGTAGATGTTGGCTGTTACCTCAGCATCTGCAATGTCAGGGGACCAGCAGTCTGCTGGGATAGATATTCTGCATTCGGGGTTGCACTGCACCTGTCAGGATGTATGTTGGCAATATGTGTGTGTGTTTGTGATATTTGTGTGATTCAGGGCATATCTGTGAATTCCCAACATGGTTCCTACCATCAGTTGTGAAAGCCTTGGGATTATCCTTAGTGTCCTGTACAATTTGTATCTTCATAGGTTCATAGGTTCATACTAGGCTATCCACCCTAGGGCATTTGTTAGCCTAGCCAGAGTGTGTGTGGCTTTTGCCACCCCTTGCTATGTGAATATTATGGCCATTTATGATTTGCTTTGCTGTGCCTCTGTCTGGACGTGCCACAGTGAAGACCCCCAGTGTAACTCTACGATCATCCATCCACTTGGCAAGATTCCTGTTGAAGGGTGTCAGTGAGGGGCTCTGCCTAACATGGAGTGGGATTCTGATCCAGGGTGTGGGGAGCCTCTGGATTATGTATCTGTCCCACCAGCACATCCTATTTCATTATTTGTTGAGGTTGACATCTCTCACTCTCACAGCTCCGATGGATTTGAGTTTTCTGGGGTGGAGCATGTCCATTACTCCTGTGTTGGGCATGGCCTCCTACAACAGGCATGCAATGCCTCTGTGTAGGCAGTATGTGACTGCATTCAGCTGGGGTGTCTACAGCCAGGCAGCATATGACATATATTTGAGACCCTTTATCCTCTTGGTGAGGTACCTTTGAGGTCTTTCTAACTGCTGCAGGTGTCAGGTAAGGTACATCCCATATGAGGCATTGTACTAGATTATGGGTGTGATTAGAGAAAAGTATAGGGGCACAATGACCTCTGTTGACGTAGATGTGAATCCTTTCCTGATACGGTGTCAAATGTAGACAGTCTTCCTAGCCACATTGGCAATGTGGGTGTCACATAACAGGTTACTGTCCACTTGTGTCCCTAGGTCCCTGGTTACTCCTTCCATACATAATGGTTTACCACCTATGTGGTAATTTGTGGTACCTTGTTTGGTATTTGGTGGGACATTCATACTGTCCAGTGTCTTCAGGACGGCTGGGTGGAGTTATTGTGTGTGAGAGTGCAGTCTGTAGCATGCTACAGACTGTACAGCAGTCTTGCCTACAGTTAGTTGCACATGGGTGAACTCCAATGCCTTGTGCATTGTCAGTTACCTGGACGTATGGGTGTCTGTGCTGACTATGGATACTCACCCTCCTTTTATGTTTTGTTCCAGGTTTTGGGGCCATGACACGTGATACGTGGTATAACCTGGTAGTGCTGGTGTGCTGTCAGGAGGCTTGCAGCAGGTTTCTGTCACTGTACAGACATCGATGTTCTCCATACTGGGGATGGCCTCGGGAGCATGCATATTGGGGTGTACACATCTGGCATTGGTCAGCATTTCCCTTATGTTTCTTCCCACTTATGTTTTCTAGGGTGGTGGGTCAGTCTTTTCAGCCTTGCCTACAAAAGGCTCTATGGAGGTGGCAAAGGCCTTATCCAATATTCAGACGCCCAGGGGTAACAGGTGCAGGCCATCCCAAGAACATCTGTGTGGCTTGTCAAGCATGACATCCTAAGCAGACAGACATTGGATCCCCTTGGATTGACACCAGTAAGTGTGCCACTTGCTATGACTGATCATTCCGTGTTTGTACTGTGGCATTATTCTTGGTAAGGGTAGGATGCTGCAAATGGTGAGTGTCATACCGGCCTGGACTACATAATCAGATAGCTCATCTATGTCTCTTTTCATGTAGTCTAGGGCGGTACATCTCAGGTCATTCACACCAGCATGGACTATGACTGCATCATATTTCTACTTGCTTTGGAGTGACCTACATACTTCTGTTATGTGGCATATTGTGGCAGCCTACAGGCAGCTTACTGTACCCTTTCCCTTGTTCAGTCTGGTGTGCGGGACAGCAGTGAGTCACCTATTACAACTGTATCAGGCATGTTGTTTCTCCTTCTGGCCTGTGACTGTTTGGCACACCAGCTTTGTGTACTATGTGTTGCATGTGCTATGTTTGGAGGTTGTTTGATTGGGTGTCTGCTTTAGAGGCCTCTGTTGGTGTGCTGTGTTTGTAATTTGTGCCTCCGGGAATGTTTTTCTGTGTTTATGTGTTTGGTTTGCAGTTGTGATAGGTCTATGTGGGACTGTGTTTGTGGTGTGTGTGGTTACCTTCTCCTCCTGACTTGTTTTGGGAGTACTGAGTTGAGGGAGCTCAGCCTCCAGTTTGGATAGATGGTTGCATCTCTCACATATATTTGTATTTCTTGGGAGGAGTTGGGGGTTGTCTGTGTACTTGGGGCAGGTGTAACATTGCCTCAGGATTCACAGATTCAACTTGTTGTGGCTGGCCTTAGTGGATTGTATGTGTGGACAGATTTTATTGCCATACTACTGATCAGTGATTACTTCATTGTTTATGTTTGCTCTATCATGTAGTAGCTTCCTCATTCTCTTGCATGGTTTGGTTATGGCTGGTGTCCACCATGCCAGATTTCTGCGTGTATGGCATTGTGTCTTGTTTTAATTTAGGACTGCATAATCCAAGCATTCCTGGCAGTGTTCATGGAATGGCTGTATTACAGGTTCTGAGGTGTGGCCCATATTTTGCACCTGCACGGGACCTTTAATGGATTCCACATCAGTTTGGAGGAGTGCAAATATTGCTTAACACATGTTTTCCACTGTGGTTTTCTGGCCAGGGACTGTGGTCAGGATTTGTATATCCAGTGTGATTACTCTATGGTCTGGTTTTACCAGTGAGCAATACACTTCTCATCTTGCCATCCAGTACCCATGTTGCTGATTATCACATCCAGTATGCTTACCCCTCTTGTGGGAGTGGTACATTGTTCCTGGGCCTTTTGGTTTAGGGATTCTATGAACTTTGTCCTACACTGTTGGAGCTAGTATAATGCTCCCAGTCTATGTCTGGGTATTTGCAGTCACCCAATATAATGTGGTTTGGAGGACTTGATATATTAATGTATTCCAGCATAGGCGGATGCAGTTCCTGGTGTTGGGACAGTAGTCTGTAGCAGGCTATAAACTGGGGGCAGTTTTAGCCACTGTTACTTGAGCATGGCTAGTCCATGCTGCTTTTGTTGTGGTACCGACATGGGGGTGTGGTTATCCTTGACAATTCTTGCTAGTCACCCTCCTTTTGTAGCTTGTTCCAAGTTTTGAGGCTGTACAGCACAGTATGAGGTGTAACCTGGTAGTGTTAGGGTGCTGTTGTGAGCCTTGCCTCAGTTTTCTGTTACAGCGCAGATATCAACATTTTCCATACTGGGTGAGTTTAGACTGCATGCATCTTGCTGTTTCAACTTATCCCTTATCTTATTCTTATCCCTTCTGATACCTATGGAGATAGATTTGTGTTTTGAGCCTTACCTATTCAGGGCACACTGTGGGTGACAACAGCCTTTGCCAGTATCCATACGGCCTGCACTGATAGGTGCACACCAGTCCTAGCAGGTGGTGCATCATGTCATGCTCAGCATGTCATCCCAGACTGGCACACATTGGATCCCCTTTGACTAACTGCGATACTTCAGTCAGTTGTTGCACTTGATCATCTCATTGTCATGTTGTGGCATGATGCTTGGTGAGGGTAGGATGTTAGTCAGGGTCCTCAGGTGTGCATATAGTACATGGTGTTACATTACTTAACACATAGCATTCATGCCTCAGGTGGTGCTGCAGGGCTGTCTCTGTCGGATGCATATTACACTTCCCTGTACATGTTTGAGAGCAGGTTGTGTCATGTTAGGCATCCCTGTTACTATATGAGTGAGTCAGAGAGGGGTATCATTCCCAGGGTTCCTACTGAGCCAGTGAATGTGCTATGCATTGCCTCTTTGCCAAGGCCAGGGCATACTGGGCACGCCTCCTTCTGCCTACTGGGGCAGGCTCAGGTTGTTCCTCCTCCGAGTCACGCTCTGCCTGTGATGGCCTTGGCAATGGTGGGGGGCTGTTTGGCCCAGCCCTATGCTGGTCCTGCTGCAGCTGTTTTCGCAAGATCATATTATGTAGCATAGCACATACCATGACAATTTGGGTACATGTAGTTGGTGTGTACTGCAAGGCTCCACCAGATGTGTCCAGACACCGGAACCGTGACTTGAGCAGCCCAAACACACGCTCTATTACATTACGTGTTTGTGCGTGTGCCTCATTATGGCGTTCCTGTTCAGGTGTGTGTGCATTTCTGATGGGTGTCATCAGCCACGGCTCCAGTGCATAACCTGCATCCCCCACTAGGTGTCCGTGCGGGATGTCCCCATTGGCAAATGTCTGGTACAGCTGCGTCAAATGCCAGATGTGGGAATCGTGGTAGCTCCCAGGACAGCCAGCACACACATTCATTATTATGCCCTGGGCATCACACACGACCTGGCAGTTGATGGAGGGAAGCCCTTGCGGTTGATGTATGCCCTACCCCGCTCACCGGCTGGTGCTTTGATGCGTATGTGCGTGCAGTCTATTGCACCCAGTACCTCAGGGTATTCCGCTATTTGCTGGAAGAGATGCATATTGCTGGCCAATACCTCACGGGCATTGGGGAAATATACATGATCACCGACATGTGCTGACATGGCATCCAGGAACTGGTGCAGTACCCTGGAGGCTGATGCCTGTGATATCCCCATCATATCACCAGTTGGTCTCTGGAAGGTACCTGTTGCTAGTATTCTTAGGCCAACACATACCTTGGTTTCCACTGGGATGGGTTCCCTCTGTTGGTTCTGTGTGTGAGGCATGGCCTGCACAGCTCCACTATTTGCTGCAGGAGGTCTCTGTCCACTCTATAGCGCTCTACTATCTCCAGCTCATGTAACCCATGGTAGGTGACCCTGGGCCTGTACACTCTTCTCCGTCTCCTCACTGTGGGTTGTCTGGCACCATCTGCATTGTCACCACCCTCAGCAAGTCGCCTATGTCTCATTATGACAGCTATGGCAGCCCCTAACATTTCTGCTCTGAGTTCAGCTTTTTCAGTTTTCACTTCTGATAACTTAACTCCTGTCTTGCAGTGTCTCTTGAGAGAAACATTCTGCACTGCTGTTTGCAGAGTTTTAAGTGCTGGGCTGGGCTACTATTCTGCCTGTGTAATTGCCTGCATCTAATTGTTTTCACCTGCTAGCTCCAGCAGTATTCCCTGCTAACTTCCTACTACATCTGTTGCTTCCTTTTTCCTTTCTGTTTCCTCAGGGAAACCAGCAGAAACACGCTCACAGTGGCTTACACGCACGCACACATACTTACACAGTTCAGAATCTGCTTATTCGGTTTTAAATGCGTGCACGCCCGCGCAAACGGTGTTAAACATCTCCCAACATGCTCCCACATGCTCAGTCTGCCTTACACACGCACACTGCCTTGCCGCCAGACACTGCCTTACTTGTAGCCGTGGCGCTGCGTGCGCATACACATCCAGCAAGAAACTTTGGTGTAGGCAACAGTGTACACCTTCCATTTCTTGACTTTCTCATGCTTACTTAGTGGCACACCTCTTTCCATGATATCTGTCTGACATCTGTCATGTAACTCTAACCTCCAATGAACTGCATTTCTTTCTACCATTCCCCCCTGTGATGTCACCTATCTCCTACTCTGTTCCTCCCCCTTATGTAACTCTTACACTACTCAGAATGTGCTCATTTGCTATGTGACAGTGGAATTCAGTATCCTTACACTCATTTTTATCAGATTGCCTACTAATGCTTAGTTACACCCCTTAGCAACCACTACACGGTGGCCATGTTGGTTTTGGTCTGCTGGTCCCTGCACTGACATTCCATGTATTGCATAAAACCCACATTTGTGGGTTTAAAACCTTCGTTTTTATGTTCTATGCAGCGCAGCCCGTTTGCGCGGGGCTGCGCTGGGTTTAAACATCGGCAATCGCCGAAAAAAAATATATATTTTTCATATATTTGCATCAGGTTACCTTGCCAATGGCCACATATTTGGCCATTGGCATGCTGCCTGACACATATGCACCCTTTATTTGGAGCTGACATGGCTCCATTGCCGTTTTTGCAGAAACGTACTCAGTTGTCAACTGAGTACATTTCTGCAGCTAAAACGGCTCTTACACGGGCTGTTCTGGGCTTCCTGGATTGCTAATCATCCTCATTTGCATGCTATTTGGCTGCAAGTGAGGTGATTAGCTTATCCACGCCCACTCCGTGTAAGAGCCGTTTTAGCATGACTCTTACACGGACTTTGGGCTGTTCCTGGATCGCGAAGGCTGCATGGAGTCTTACACTACTCTTAGACTCCGTGCAAGCCTTCGTGAATCCGGCCCCTAGTCTTAGTGGGTGCAGGCAGTTTGGCAGAGATGTTTTTACAGCCTCAGACTAAGACACTTTAATGTGAGTTGATGTATAATCTGGTGGTAGTGTGGGTTGCTCCTTCCATTTTTTTGTGAGAGTGAGACCTCCCTAGTTGCTAAATATTTGCATCTCTAACTGGCAGAATTTCTTATGCTATATAAAAAGTTGATTATCTGTGAGTATAAGAGAGTAACTACACGGTCTAATGATACCAAGTACTATGAAGCGGGCAATTTGAGAATTAACACGTGAAAGAAAACAAAAGCTGGATAAACGCCTGGTATACACCTCAAGCGAAAAAAAATGAAAAGACCAATGGTTAGACCACAGCTGAAGATAAAAATGGAATAATCCACGTCAGGAAATAAATCACTTGCAGCTTCACAGTAGTGCCCTTTATAAAACCAAAAGTTGTAACTGAGATGTAATAGTCAAGGTAGGAAACGGTTCACTTGCAGTTTCACACCACTTTATTAAGCTTTCGCGATCTAAGTCAGCTGATCGCTTCTTCAGACTCATAAAAACAGTTAAAACATTGGTATTTAAAATATGGTTCAACCAATGAAAACACATATAGAACTATGACATAGACTAATTAAAATTGCATACATCAGTACATTAATTTGCCTTATATTCTGCATAAGATGAAATAAAATATACATATAACAGACACATTTTATGTAATAATCCATATTACTTAATGTTTTAGTGGTCTGGATTTTAAAAAAGGTTTCAAGGAAACAGCATTGTTCAATCCAGGAGACCTATCTGCCTGAAGTAGTAAAATCCATCTTTGTTCGGCTTCCTCTACCTTATTCTTTATATCACCTCCCCTCTTACTTTTATTTATTATTTCTAAAACCATGAAATTAAAAATATGTTTCCTATCTTCTTCTTCCACATGTTTTGCTAAAGCACTTGTGTCTTTTTTATTTCTTATATCTCTGAGGTGTTCAAGGATACGTTCCTTTAGACACCTATTGGTTATGTCTATATAAAAGGCATGACAGCTAGTGCAGAAGCTGAAATAAACCAAATTTTGTGTTCTGCAATCAGCATAAAAATCTATATCAATTATAAATCCTAGTGTAGGATGTTTATATGTAGATTTATTATATAAATAGTCACATTCAGTGGTGCTATGTAAGTACTCCACCATCTCTTGCAACTCTTCACTATTACCATCCCATAACAGGAAGACGTCATCTACAAAACGTATATACCATACATATAATATAACATATAATTTCTATTAATATTCCTGGTCTTATTATATAACAGTCAACTAAACTAAACTAAAGTGAACTAAATGAGAGACAAGTACAAGGTATAATTGACAGGATATCTGTATATATTTTTGACTTATTGATTACTAATTATGTATCAGAGGAATTGTTTGACTACTTTCAGATAGAACATCCAACTATACCCATTATTTATGGTCTACCTAAAATTCACAAAGACATCACACAGCCCCCTATGAGACCTATTGTATCCAGTAAAGGATGGGTCACAGAAGCCATCTCAATTTATATTGAACAAAATTTACAAATAGTCCTAAAATCATGTGAGACTATACTAAGGGATACAAAGGCATTTCTGCGACTGTTATATAATAAGACCAGGAATATTAATAGAAATTATATGTTTGTGACAATGGATGTCACTTCACTGTTCACAGTGATACTGAATAAATGGGGTATTGAGAAAATACGTGATATTCTGACCTTGAAACAAGTTTTTCAAAGCACTAAGATTAATTTGATATGTGAGTTGCTTGATATTGTCCTAGAAAATAATGTCCTTATATTCAATGACAGGTTTTATCTGCAGAAAGTTGTTGTAGCAATGGGCACGGCTTGTGTTAACAGCTACGCCAACTTAGCATTGGCTGCATGGGAAAAAGATCATGTATTAAGTGCTAGCAATAAATATGCTGGCAAAATTGTATGGTATATACGTTTTGTAGATGACGTCTTCCTGTTATGGGATGGTAATAGTGAAGAGTTGCAAGAGATGGTGGAGTACTTACATAGCACCACTGAATTTTTAAGATTCACTAGTCAACATTCCAGGGACTCTATTGAGTTCCTAGATGTTTTGGTTAAGAAGACAGCGTTAGACGAACTTACAACAGGGATGTATTGAAAATCTACATGGAGAAATAGTATCTTACATAAGACTAGTATGCATCCAACATTTATACACAAAAATGTAGTGAAAGGACAATATATGAGAATAAGCCGCCTACATAATACAGATGAAGGCTTTGTGAAGACAATGACTATATTAGAGAAAGACTTCTTAAACAGAGGTTATAGTAAGAAAGACATAAATGAAAGCTCTAAATATACCATTGAAAATAGGGATGGGAGATGTAAACCGCTCTTCTCAAATACTATAGAAGATGTTCAAAGCAAGGAAGGTCAGGATTTTAAAGTTAGATTCCCTATAACTTATTCAAGTGACATCAGAAGGTTCTGTAATATTTTTGAGAAGAATTGGAATGTTTTATTGTCGGATCCTGACTTGAGAGAATTGTTAGAAGATAGACCCAGCTTTTCTTTTAGAAATAAGAGGTCCTTAAAAAGGCAACTATGTTACAAATCCAGAAACAATGAAAGAATGATCCTATCTGATAGGCAGGGGACTTTTCCTTGCAGAAATTGTACAGCATGTGACTATTTATATAATAAATCTACATATAAACATCATACACTAGGATTTATAATTGATATAGATTTTTATGCTGATTGCAGAACACAAAATTTGGTTTATTTCAGCTTCTGCACTGTCTGTCATGCCTTTTATATAGGCATAACCAATAGGTGTCTAAAGGAACGTATCCTTGAACACCTCAGAGATATAAGAAATAAAAAAGACACAAGTGCTTTAGCAAAACATGTGGAAGAAGAAGATAGGAAACATATTTTTAATTTCATGGTTTTAGAAATAATAAATAAAAGTAAGAGGGGAGGTGATATAAAGAATAAGGTAGAGGAAGCCGAACAAAGATGGATTTTACTACTTCAGGCAGATAGGTCTCCTGGATTGAACAATGCTGTTTCCTTGAAACCTTTTTTAAAATCCAGACCACTAAAACATTAATATGGATTATTGCATAAAATGTGTCTGTTATATGTATATTTTATTTCATCTTATGCAGAATATAAGGCAAATGAATGTACTGATGTATGCAATTTTAATTAGTCTATGTCATAGTTCTATATGTGTTTTCATTGGTTGAACCATATTTTAAATACCAATGTTTTAACTGTTTTTATGAGTCTGAAGAAGCGATCAGCTGACTTAGATCATGGCGCTTACTCTTGTTTAATAAAGTGGTGTGAAACTGTAAGTGAACCGTTTCCTACCTTGACTACTACATCTCAGTTACAACTTTTGGTTTTATAAAGGGCACTACTGTGAAGCTGCAAGTGATTTATTTCCTGACGTGGATTATTCCATTTTTATCTTCAGCTGTGGTCTAACCATTGGTCTTTTCATTTTTAATTTGAGAATTAAGTAGGATTACACCAAATATGTAATTAATAAGATATTTAATGGGCTGCACTGCGGGGGGATGCACTTATGCAGATTTTCTTATGGAGGGTTTACAAGGATTTATGATCTAAATTAATCTAAATTGGGTAAATCAGGTTTAGCTGATGGGGGTTATACTGCATGTTATTATATTAGCTAAATGGGATAGATTAGGTTTGGTTGGTAGGGATACTCTATGTGTTTTATGAACTAAATGCAATAAATATTTATTTTAACAATTTGAGTGAATTATGTAAACTTCAAGAATAAACAACTATATAAACAAAAAATATACCAAAAATGCCTACACCATGCACCATATTATTTGAAACAAACTTCCAATCTACTGCAAAAGTATTAAACATAAAATATAAATCGATATTTGTCATTCAGAGTTCAGTTTTAACCACCAATTTTATTCAGATGTTGATCTGTTTCTTTTCATTCTGATAGCTACTTCTTTTTTCCATACGATAGTGGTAATATTTATACATTCTGTAAATGGAGGTGTGTACTACTTTTCCAATATGTTGTAACTCATGTCCGTGAAAGAGGTGAATTAGGATTGGTTTGTATCGGTGCACTGCCTATTATTATATTAAATAAATGAGGTTAATTATGTTTGGTTTGTAGGGTACATTGACTGTTATTAAATGAATTAAATGAGGTACATTAGGTTTGGTTAGTAGGGTTACACTGCTCAAGTTTTAAAAGACCAAATTGGGAAGTTCCTCCCCTTGCATTGCTAAAGCTTGAGTTACCCTGTCTTTTAAATCTTCCTACCTGCTAAGGACACAGTCCAGCCCCTGGATGTAGCAACACTCTGCACCTGCTTATAATTCTTGTTTTCATCAGATAAAACATAGGTTCATAGGTTCACAGGTGTTTACGAGGCTAATGACCACAAGGGCCTTTCTAAGCCTAGCCATTCATCCCAAGTTATGCCCCGTTAGCCGCTGATAAAGTGTTTTTATTGCACTTGTTTCCATGTGCTAAAACATGCTGTGCACCCATTACCATCTAATAAAAGGTTTCATTACCACTGTTTCCATGTGCTAAAACATGCTGTGCACCCATTACCATCTAATAAAAGGTTTCATTACCACTGTTTCCATGTGCTAAAACATGTTGTGCACCCATTACCATCTAATAAAAGGTCTTCATTACCACTGTTTCCATGTGCTAAAACATGCTGTGCACCCATTACCATCTAATAAAAGGTTTCATTACCACTGTTTCCATGTGATAAAACATGCTGTGCACCCATTACCATCTAATAAAAGGTCTTCATTACCACTGTTTCCATGTGCTAAAACATGCTGTGCACCCATTACCATCTAATAAAAGGTCTTCATTACCACTGTTTCCATGTGCTAAAACATGCTGTGCACCCATTACCATCTAATAAAAGGTTTCATTACCACTGTTTCCATGTGCTAAAACATGCTGTGCACCCATTACCAT